>NC_082647.1:14418964-14736192 GCF_028023285.1 Balaenoptera ricei | reverse complement strand
TCAGAGCGAAGCCAAGGGACTCATCAGGTCACGACAAAGTTGCCCAACATCTCTTTGCTCCTGAGCCTGAGGCTGTTCCTGGCATAACGCTGTGAATGATATGTCCCAGGAGGGAACAAGAAAGGTGCAAATGAACTATATCATTTCTAAAACCTTTTTATATAGTCTTATTTTACTTTTATACTATCTCTAAAGCTGAGAGTAACAGAGGAAACGCCCATATTTATCCAAATTTGGATATATGAGTTACACGTTTTAGCTCCCTGAATTTTTTTTTTTGAGAAAGTTTGGTACAAATTACTTGAAATCAATGTTAAACTCTATCAGGTGATGAATGTGAATCACAAACTACTCTTGTCAAAAATGTTTATATTGTAAAAAAGAATGTGTGTATATACATGTATAATTGAATCACTTTGCTGTACAGTTAGAAATTAACACATTTTAAGTCAACTATACTTCAACAACAATGAAAAAAATTTTTTTAATGTTTATATTGAGTCGAAGCCTAATTTCAGTTTACAGGAAATGAGACACATTCGGGATATTAGTCACTCTACAAGACAGCTGGCCTGGTCTCTTCAAAAAGTCAATGTTACAGGAAAGAAGTTCCAGGTTGAAAGAGACTCAAGTGATAACCCCTAACAGTGCTTAAACGCTGACTGGATCTTTGTTTAAATTAATGGAGCAACTAGAGAAGTTGGAGCACAGATTGAATATGAACTTAATTTTATTAAGTGTAATGGTAGAATTGCAACTATGTAGAAGAATATTCTTATTTTTAGGAGATGCATGCTTAAGTATTTAGGGGTGAGGTGTCTTGATGTCTGCAACTCATTTTCAAATGGTTTGACAGTTTTGTATATACAGACATAGAGTAAATGTGGCAAAATGTTAACAGTTGTTAGATCTAGGTAGAGAGCAGCTGGGTGTTTGTCATGTCATCTTTTTCAACTCTGTATTTTGAAAATTTTCACAAAGTTAGGGGGAGATCTTAGATTTTTCCATTTGTATCATCACTTTTAAAATGCTCTGTCCTGGGGCTTCCCTGGTGGCGCAGTGGTTGAGAATCCGCCTGCCAATGCAGGGGACACAGGTTCGTGCCTTGGTCTGGGAAGATCCCACATGCCGCGGAGCAACTAAGCCCGTGTGCCACAACTACTGAGCCTGCGCGTCTGGAGCCTGTGCTCTGCGACAAGAGAGGCCGTGACAGTGAGAGGCCCGCGCACCACGATGAAGAGTGGCCCCCGCTCGCCGCAACTAGAGAAAGCCCTCGCACAGAAACAAAGACCCAACACAGCCAAAAATAAATTAAAAAAAAAAAAAAAAAGCTCTGTCTTGGTGGGCATATGCGTCTTTTAGGCAGGGTTCTCCAAATATGGTCTCTGGACCATCAGTATGAGAATCACCAAAGAAAATATACGAATGGCCACGAGCACATGAAAAGAAGTTAACATCGGTCGTCAAGAAAGTGCAAATGAAAACCACACTGAGATACCACTGCTCATCCACTAGAATGTCTAAGCGTGAAAAGGCTGGCAACACCAAATGCTAATGACGTGGAGCTACTGGAACTCTGGTATGTTACTGGCGGGACTGTAAAATGGTACAGCTACTTTGGAAAACAGTTTGGCAGTTTCTTACAAATTAAACACATCCTTACCATACAACCCAGTAATCCTACTCCCAGGTACTCAAGAAAATTGACAGTCCACACACAGACTGATATTCGAACGTCCACAGCATCGTATTCATAAAAGCTCCAAACTGGAGACAACCGCAATATCACCGACTAGAGAGAAGATAAACAGATTGTGATCTGTCCCTACAAAGAAAGGAACTACTACCGATACCTGCTGGCAACCTGAACGAGTCTTTAAAACCTTGTGCTAAGCTAAAGAAGCAGACACAGAAGAGTACGTTTAATTACTATTCTATTATTTGAAATCCTAGAACAAGCTAATCTATAGACACAGAATGCAAATGTGCCTGGGGCTGGAGATCAGGGAGAAGAGAACAATGACCACAGAGGGACAGGAGGGAACTATCTGGAGTGTTGGAACTACTCCACATCTTGATTGGCAGTGGTTACATGGGTGCCAACAGTTGTCAAAAGGTACTCTTGGGCTTCCCTGGTGGCGTACTGGTTGAGAATCGGCCTGCCAATGCAGGGGACACGGGTTCGAGCCCTGGTCTGGGAAGATCCCACATGCCGTGGAGCAACTAGGCCCATGAGCCACAACTGCTGAGCCTGTGCGTCTGGAGCCTGTGCTCCGCAACAAGAGAGGCCGCGATAGTGAGAGGCCCCCGCACCGTGATGAAGAGTGGCCCCCGCTTGCCACAACTAGAGAAAGCCCTCGCACAGAAACGAGGACCCAACACAGTCAAAAAATAAATAAATTAATTAATAAATTTTAAAAAACCAAGAATATGTTGAGTAGATGAACAGATTTGGAGTTATAAAAAAATAATAATAAATAAATAAAATTTTAAAAAGAAAGTACTCTTGAGATGGGTGCATTTTCTTCTGTGCAAATTATATACCTCAATGAAGTTGACAAAATATCTACACACTTTTTTTGCCTGGTGGCAATATGGGCTCTTTTAGACAGCGTTTCTCAAAATGTGGTTTGCAGACTATCTGCATCAGAATCAACGGAAAAGCTGGTAAAAACCTGACTTGGGGGTCGCTCCCTGCGCCCAATCTCAGGATGAGGTGTGCTCCACACAGGTGACTCTTCCACAAACGAGGTGTCCACAGCTGTAACCTCGGAGGCCTCTGTGGGCTGCTGGGCTAGCCTGTGTCAGAGGCAGCTCTCCAAAGCTCCACAAAACAAACCGGCGCTGGTGGCAACGTGATTCGTGTGGATTTCAAACAATAGCAGTTGGCAGTGCCTGGTGGAAAAAGTGACTAGAAAAATTACTCAGAGGAATTCCATGCAGACCAACCTGCTGTGTAACTTTTCCAGCTTCCATTTAGTAGAAAGGGAAAGACAGGCTGTGAAGGTGAGGTGAGGCTGAAACTTGTGAAAATGTACCTCGGTGAAGGAAATAATTACAGGTTATAAGAAAAGGCAGTCACAGGAATGCTTTCTGAAGCTCGTAGTTCTCAAACCAGGCTGCACATCAGAATCTTTTGGACCTTGTAAAAAATATAATTTCTCTTTTTATCGAAGTAGTGCATGAATATGGGTATTTAAAAAAAGTGAATATGGTTTTATGTTAATAGTACTAAAGGCGGTATATTAAAAAAAAAAAAGAAAAACCTCACTACTCCTGTAACCTCACTCCTGTTCCTTGGAGATAGGCATTTAAGTTTTTTAACCTTAGGTATATAGCTTGATGAATTTTTACGTATGTACCCAGCCCCACCCAGATCAAGATCTAGAGCATTCCAGCACCCTTGAATATTCCCTGGTACCCCTGCCCAGTTAATACTCCTCCCCCCAGACCAAGATAACTACTGTCCTGACTTCTATCAGCATCAAATTAGCTTTAAGGCAACCACTTTAAATGATTTTTGCCATTCCTTCTAGGATTTGTCTCCATATTTCTAATAAGCGCACACTGCTATTCCTTGGTTTGCCAACTTTGGATAGTAACTAGAAGCTTCCTACTTTGGTAGATCAAAGGTCACTCTCTTACTCCCCTTTCTCACCACCTGAAGCTGAAAAACCCTCAGGTTTCCAGGCCCCAGCATCACACCACCCACGCTGGGCACGTGGATCTTTTAAGCTCCGCAGGCGATTCTAAACAGCACCGAGCCCAAAGGGCCCCAAGCCGGTGGCCCTGAAGCTGACGTTAAACCGGCCTGACACCACCAGACATGGACATTCGCCGAGAAGGGCTTTGAAGCGAGTTCAGCCTGAACATGTCATCAAGCTCTGGGGTTAATCTGTAGTTGGAATAAGAAGAAAGCCATGAGAAACACCAGAGTGTGTCTAAGATTTTTATTGCTTGTCAGGTGTGTTCTTAGGACTCTCCGTCCCTTTCTCCCAGGCAGCCGTACACTCTGTACAAGCTCTGAGTTTAAATGGACCAGTAGAGGTGTCTCTGAGGAGCTCGGACACCTGGTCTGCCTTTAAAGAGGAAGGCTGGTTTGCACATGATTGGCACCACGACCAGAGGCAGGTACAGTCGAGAAGCCTCTCCAGGCTGGAGGCTAAGCAAACCCTCCCCCCGACCTTGCTGCCACTCCCTCCAGCCCGGAGGCCCTTCACTGAACCTCAGTGGGAGACATCTTCAGGCTGGTGTCCTCACAGTCGTGGCAGGAAGAGCCGCCTCATGCCTCCCCACATTTCTGATTTCCTTTCTCCCTCGGACCCCAAGCTTTGCGGTGGCTTCGCTGACCAAGAGGGGGTGTGTCCTCTCTGCGTCCTCCCAGCCTTGGGCATCAGCTGGCCGGACGCCCCGCCAGCCCCACACGCCAGTCACCGCAAAGAACCTTACTCTCTGCCAACCCCCGGGGTGGGGACAGGACCCTCCTTCCTCTCTCCTCCGGGGTGGCCACTTCTCACGCGCTGCCCTCGGGATGTTGTCGGTGTGCCCGGCCGCCTGGAAACGGCCTTTGTAGCAATGATGTCATCGCTGCCAAATCCCAATGCCACGAAATGGGAGACCCACTTCATGGGCTCAATGAGGAGCCAGGTTGGGATCACCTGTGACCGTTCATCCTTTTTGTCCCTCTAGGCCTGAAAGGGTGCACACCTGTGACTAGGCAGGTAAGTGGGAGAATGGGAAGTGGCCGTTTTAATGAGAGAGAAACTGAGGCTCAGAAGGAAAAACCCAAAACCAAAAAAACCCACAAGGTCACAGAACAAATCCGCTTCAGCAGCTGGACGCTCAAATGGGCACCCAGCCGCGGGGCCACAGAAGATCTCCTTCCCCGCGGATGCGATCTCCCTGCGCCAGGAGTCCGCTCCCTGCTTCGCCGAGGCAGGGCCACTGAGCAGAGCGGGCAGACCTGGAGGCCTGGGTCCGGGGGGAGGTCGCCCCAGCTCTCAGCCTGGCCTCCCCCAGCAGGCTCAGGGCGGGCAGAACCCAAGTCACTTGGCCCCCTTGGCGCAGACCCAGGGTCTGGGGGAGGCACAGTCCGAAGCCACGAACTTGCCTCCCTCCAGGCCCCCGCAGTCGAGATCCGGCCCTTGCTGGTCTTCCTCCGGGAGTCTGGGGAAGGGCGAGAGGAAGGGGAGGTACTCAGGCTGATGGGCCCTCCCAGCCTCTGTGCCCGCTGCCTGGGTACCGCTGGGATCGCTGCATGGAGCCCGGGGGTCTGGAAAGAGCTCTGAGGCAGGAGTTATGATGATGTGCCCTGCCTCTTGCCCCAGGGAGTCAGCTGTGTGGCCCTGGGCAAACCACCAAACCTCTCTGAGCGGCTCCCCTCATCCACAGAACATGGTGACAGTCCTTCTTGGGTGAATGCGTGGGACCCAAACAAGGGATGGGGTGATGAGGACTAAATGAAACCAAGGGGCATCCTAGGCTGGGGGTGGTGCAGGGGGGTGAACCTGGGGACACGTGGAGGGGAAGGCCTCCAGCCCCTTTGGCGCCTGCTGTGGTATCACGTGGGTCACACTGGGGGCCCAATGCTAGCGTGTTGGGGACAGAGGGGCCGCCCACCCAGGCCCACGGTCACTCACAGCTGGGGTGGCAGAGGGGTCCCATCGATCCAGTGCCAGCCCTGGGGGCCTCGTCGGGCCCCCACCCAGGAGTACTTGATGACTGGGTATCTGCTCAGGAAGTCCTGAGAGAGAAAAGCAGCTGGTCATTCTTCTTGGGCCACTGATACGGCTCACCTGGGGCTTCCGTCCCCCTACCCCATCCCCCATCCCAGGTTTCTGCAAGTTCCCAGTTCCACAAGCTACAGAAGCGACTCATCTCTCCCAAAACACCAGGAATTGGGAAGCTGTATTAGATGCCTGCTGGTTGACAGGCACCGTGCTCAGGACTGGGGACCAGAAATGGGGGCGATCCCAGCTCAGCCCTCCCCGGGGGAGACAGGAGGTGATCGCCCATCCCCACGGGCAACGCACGATGGGTACTGAGCGGACAGAGAAACGAGGCGGCTCACAGAAGAGGGGGTGAAGGGCATGAGCAAAGCTGGGAGCCTACAAAGCAATCCAGGTGACAAACAGCCAGTAGCCTCACTGGGCAGGAGAAGAGTGTTAGGGTTGATTAGGCTGCAGAGGTGGCCAGGGAGCAGACGGTCAACAATGCAATCGCCAGCAAGAGCATAAACTACACTGCACCCATTCCGGAAGTATTATGAAGACCATTCGAAATAAGGGTGAGTATGAAGCCCCTGGGGCAACATGGGGAAAAGTTATAGTACATGAAGGGTTATGGTAAGTGAAAAAGCTGAATTACAGTTGTGGCATGGACTTCCCTGGTGGCGCAGTGGTTAAGAATCCGCCTGCCAATGCAGGAGACACGGGTTCGATTCCTGTCCCGGGAAGATCCCACATGCCACGGAGCAACTAAGCCCGTGTGCCACAACTACTGAGCCTGCGCTCTAGAGCCCGTGAGCCACAATTACCGAGCCCGTGTGCCACAACTACTGAAGCCCGTGCACCTAGAGCCTGTGCTCCGCAACAAGAGAAGCCACTGCAGTGAGAAGCCCATGCACCACAACGAAGAGTAGCCCCCGCTCACCACAACTAGAGAAAGCCCGCGCGCAGCGAAGACCCAACACAGCCAAAAATAAAATAAAAATAAAATAAATAAATTTATTTTAAAAAATAAATAAATAAAAATAAAGTTGTGGCATGATTGTAAGAATGAAAAAATGTGTATGCACATGGGCGCAGACACACAAGGAACAACAAAAACCAAAACAAGTATGTTAGAGAGCTAGTGGAGATGCTTTTTTCTTTTAAATAATTGTCCTCAGCGTCATGTTATTTTTAGCAATGAATTAAAGCAAAAAATTGTATTTAAAAATTTTCAACTTGGAAAAAGACGTTTCAATGTTGTAAGTCCTGGTGCAGGGGACTGGTGGATAGAGGTGGGGACAGTGGTCCACACAAGCCCAGTCTTTCCAGAACATAATCTGTGCTACAAAAAAAGAGTGGCAACACAGTTCCTATTGCTCGGACGGGTAATTCCACTTTGGGGAAGAAATCCAAGAACATAAAGGGGAGAAAATGAACTTTCGCAAAATTATCACACTGCTATTTATAAAGAAAAAATGGAAAGCACCCAAATGCTCAGCAGTCAGGAAATAACTAGGCAGTTTATGGGATATCAACAAGATGGAAAATTACAGTGCTGTTAAAGGTGATGAGCACACAGAAGATGCAGTTATGCAAGAAAACGTAAATACAAAATCATGCCGAGTGGAAAAAAGCAGACCACGCCAGCAAGCCCACGCCGAGCGGCGCACATGCGCATTAGCGATGAGAAGTGACATAAATTTGATGTATGTTCAGTTCTTCCCTAGAAAAGTGTTTACGTTGACAGAAACAAAACCTCTATATTTAATCCTGGGGATTAGAAAGCAAGCACCGAGTGATGCCTATCCCCTTGGTGACACTCCTATTTGTCCTTGAGGTCTCAGTTTAAAGGTCACTTCCTGTAGGGACACCGCTCTGACCCCCTCCCCTGGGCTGCCACAACCTTCACAGTTTAGAGCATGGTGTGTGGCATTTGACTGGCTTGCTTCCTTGTCAGTTTCCTGTATCAGACAGTGAACTTGGTGAGACCGGGTGCCTGCCCTATTCACCATTGACCATGACAGCCCAGCACATAGTAGACCAGCTCAACAAAACTGGCCCCCCTCCCCTGTGCCACTGCCAATAACCAGCAAGGGCCACAGGTAACAATCGGGCTGTCAGGCCAGCCCTGCTCCCAGAAGTGTTGGTGCAAACCATCTCCCCTTCAAGGGAACATCAGCCGGTCAACAGCTGGGAGAAGAGCCAGAAAGAACTTCCAGGCTGAAGGGTGCCAACCTTACCCCTTCTGAAATCCCAAAGACCAGACTGCATAAGGCACACGTACGGCCTCTCCTGGGCTGGTCATTTCCTCTCTGGCTGGACTCCACAGGCTGGGGCCCTTGGGCAGGGTTGGGTGGGAGCTTTGGAAGGGATGAGAAGGAACCTGGGCTGGCTTTGAGCTGTGAGTCAGAGGGCAGAGCAGCCCCAAGCATCTCACTGCCGTGGCTGCAGCAGACTCGGGGCTCCTGCTGGCCAGCCCTGACCTCCTGGCAGCAATCAGTTGCCTGATCAGAAAGACACACCAGAGCTTGGAGCTCCTCCCAGGGCCGGGAAGGGGGCTATCACTGCAGAGTAGAGCTTTGGGGCTAGGACACCCCATATTCAAATTCTGGTCCTGTGACTTGCAAGCTAAGTGATCCTAGTTAAGTTACCTGACCTTTCAGAGCTTCAGTATGATCCTCTGTAAAATGGGGGGATGTTTTGTGTACAAGCCAAGGGCATGTAGTACACACTCATTAAATGAGGCGCCTCCAGTCCGTTGGATGGTGTACAAAGCTTTGTGTCTGCCTCCAACATATGTGACCTCATTTGATGCTTGGCATTGCCAAGGTGATCCTTCCCTTCTCTCTGTCCCTAGCCCCAGGCCATGCGGCTCTCCCTCTGGGCCTCCTGGTGACAGGAGCCATGGCCTGTCCCCACCCAGCTCCACCCACTCTATTCCGTCTTTTTCCTTGCAGCTCAGACACCATTAACCTGTTCCCATTGTTAGCAAAAATTATGGTGTGGGAAAAGCATTGCCTGGAGATATAAGTAAATTCTAGAAACTTCTGTGTAATTTATGGCTCAAAGGACTGCTCCGTAATGGCACAGACATCTGGGGCCTCCATCTACTCCAGCTGGTGCATCTCTAACTTTGCCACCAACGTGGGGGGAGGGGAATGTGATCCTGAGCAGAATTTACCTGAAATCTCATATTTTACGTATTAAAATTAAGATAAATTGTTTTCCATGCTTTCATACATTTCTTTTTAAAAAACTGTAGTAAAATATACATATAAAATTTACCATTTCAACCATTTTTAAGTGTATAGTTCAGTGGCGCTAGGTTCATTCGCACTGTTGTATGACCATCGCCCACCCCCATCTCCAAAACTTTTTCATCTTCTCCAACTTAAACTTTGCACCCACTAAACAGCTCCCATTTCCCCCTCCCCTTGGCAACCACCATTCTATTTTCTGCCTTCAAACATTTCTGCTTTAATATTTAAATGTTTTAAACTACTTAATTTTCTGAATCCTATGATATTTATTCGTGTTTTCATCTTTCTGCACTCAAAATGTGGCTTACAGTCAATGTGTACATTTCAGGAAGCTTCTTCCTTCCCCCACCCTGCAAAATAAAGCTGATCTTAAACCAATGGCTAGTGAGTCTAGTGACTGATGGCACAGAGGCACTGAAACTTGGTCTCCTTTCCTCTAACCTCTTGGGGAGGACGAGACGTGTCTGTCCTGGGGCTGCGTGTACTACTGGCACCTTGGCGTGTCCCTGGGGTCTGCACATCCCAGCTCGTGGAGCCTGGCCTTTGCCAGCGGGCCCAGCCCCTCTGCCAGCGGCCAGCCTGTCCTCGGCTGCTTTTCCCCATCCCTGCCTTGGTGCCTCCTGCAGCTTCTGGCCCTTGTCCAGAACTCAGGAGGACTCCAGAGCTCCACAGTCATCATATTCTGGATTTTAACTGCCTCAGACCCAAATCTTCACTTTGGTCTTTTTGCAAGGGGCTTTTAGGAAGCTCCTTTTGGGAAAAAGCTTATCCAAACTTTGTGATATATTTTCTGAATATATACTTGTGTTACAAATGATTGATCCTGTTTGCTTAGTTTTAAAAGAATTCAAGCTCCGTTTGCGATGTGGGTAGTTCAGCTCATCTCCCCTCTTTGAGGACCCCCAGCCACAGGGAGGCCATTTGTTTAGCCAATGTCCGAGGTCATGGTGGACTGAACCTGTCTGATGAGAGGCCCGAGGGCAGGGAACTTTTACTTCACCAGTTTTCTGATGACACTTGCTGTGCTCAGTGGGTCTGTCTCAGGAGATGGGCCGCTAAGTCCCTGCCCAGCTCACCCCCTCGTTGGCTCCAGGCACTCTCTAGGGACCCACCAAGTTCCCACTGGCCTTCATTTTGTAGATGCAACCAGGCTGGGTTGGGCAGAAACCATTATATTCTGATCTCTTGCCTCCATGGGCTACCATTACTCTAGCATTTCCCCCAATCATAGTGCATACTATTTGTAGGACATTTAGACAATTTAAAAAAGCTTTAAAGAAGAAGGAAAATAATCGCTCGTAATCTTGACTCCAGTGATAACCGCTATTAATATACTTCCTTTCAGTATGTTTTCTTTGCATATATATTTACCATATTGGGATCACACATGATTTTTTTCAATCTACATTGCATCTTTTTCATTTCCCCATGTTTTTTGAAAAATGTGTTATCCCTGGTAATAAAATAATCCATGTTCACTGTAAAACATTTTCTCCAGCAGATTTTTATATCCACTTCATGAGAACTCTCCCAGAGAAAAGAAAAAGACAGAAACTGCCTTCCCTGCCGTGTGGGGTGGAATACCTTTGATTTTAGGACTGGGCAGGAAATGAAATTTCATATGTGAGAAAATCTTAAGTAAAATTATCAACTCAAATACAGAAGTATTTTGGGAAGAAAAAAATCTTGGCTAAATAAACCTTATCACAAGAGGCCAAGAATTTAAAAAAAATAATAATAATAACCACAAGATTAAAGGAGGAAACATAAAAGACATTACCATCTTAATGTATGCAAAAAAAAATCCAATGAAATTAAGACTCATTCATGCCTAAAACTCTTAGTAAAACAGGAATAGAAGGGAACTTCCTTAAATAATAACATAAGGGGGAAAAACAGACATAAGAATGGGAGGAGATAACAGCAGATGAGAAATGTCGACAAAATTTTGGAAGCTGGACAACATTGATTGGCTTAGCAGACCCAAGAAAGCCTAGTGGTTTTTCAAGGAAAGGGTGGAGTGGGAGGAAGCTGAGAAACATGCTAATTTGTATTGAGAAGCCCCAGAGTGCTCAAATATTAGAGGCAAGGTATAGGAAAACGCCAAGGCACAGAATAAAAAGCACTTGCATAAAAATAGAGATAATGCAGGGAGCAGAAGAAAACTTCCAAAACACTATAATTAGTATTTACAATGAGATAAGAGAAGATGTTTCATCCTTGCAACAGGAACAGGACACCATACAAAAGGAACATTTGAAGAACCAAAAAGAGTTCTTAAAATTACAAATAAGGCAGCAGAAATAAAAATGAAGAAAAAGACCCACAAAGGAATATTATTGTTAAATTTCAGAACACTGAATAAGAACAAAGGTGAAGACCCTGAAATTTTCCAGAGTTTGGGGTAGGGGGGCTGGTAAGAGTCACACACAAAGGATTGGGAATCAGAGTGAATGAGACTTATTAATGGTCGGACTAAAAGCTGGAAGGCAATGGAGCAAAATCTGCACAATTCTGGAGGTAAACTATTTCCAACTTAGAAATCTGTACCCAGCCAAGCTATCAATCAAATGAGAGGTTAGAATAAAAGTATCTTTAGACATGAAAGATCTCAAATGTTTTCCAGCAAATTTATCGAGGGTGTGCTTCACCAAGAAAAGACATGGAATCTAGGAAACGGGATCTCACATAGGAAAGAGGCAAAGGTATACTGAGGATGAAGGTAAAAAGAAATTCCAAGATCATAGCTGTGTAGCAGGCCTAGAGAGCAGCCAGTCCAGACTGAAGCAGAAGACAGAGCATTCCAGGAGGCTGTCTGTTCATCTCCTGAACTTTTTTTTAGTTTCCAGGTTTTTTTTTTTTTTTTTTCTGGTCCATGCTGCCTTGCCCACCTTGACCTTCAATCACATACTCCTGTCATATATAACCAGAGCGTTGTGCACCTTCCCTTCATAGCATAGATCAATATAGTAACTAAACATCTATTTCTATGGTTTCTTGATTACTCTCTGCCTCACTCACTGCTCTTAGTCATGTGAAGGTGGAGGCTGTGCTCTTCAGGCTCTTCATTGAATCCCCAGTGCCAAACGCAGTGTAGGTGCTCAGTAAATGTTTATTAAGGCACTGACTGAAAGAATGGTGCTTTTTCATGCATATTAGAACAGCTAATATAAATTCTTGGCACCTGCCCTCAGTTAGATAAAATTAAGCCAAGGGCTGGATCCAGTTTATAGGTCCTTTTTTGTAGCCACTTTCAGACCCACTGACTGGATTATTATTCAGCAAATATTCACTCCTCCCCCTCCACCCCCAGGGTGGGAGTGGGGCATGGAGTATACTGCCCTGTCCCTTTGATGTTGGGCTTGGCCACGTTATTTGCTTTGCCCAACGGAATGTTAGCAGATATGACATGAGAAGTTCTCAGTTCTTGCCCTCCTGCCATTTTTCTTACGAAGAGTTTCTCTCAAGAAGAAGGACGAGAGATTCATGGAGCAAACGCAAGCCCAATCCGTAGGCTCAAGCCAAGCCCAGCCAATCTGCATCCCGAAGCTGAGCTGTCCTGCCAAACCCAGCCCGAATTAGCCCATCAACGGTCCTCCCACAGACCGACGATCAAGAAAGAAATGCTTATCGTCTTAAGTCACTGACTTTCGGGGTGATTTGTTACCCAGTATTATTATAGCAATACCTGACTGGAATACCCACTAAATGTAATTTATTTTCCAGACTACCTCTCAGAGGGTACATGTGTGTCTCCCCCACAGACCGGCCAGCACAGACTTGTTCCTGAGTTCGCTGTTAAGTGCTGGGTCACCAGGCTGGACGGAAGCATCTCTGCTCCAGCCTTCCCGGCTCCACTTCCACTTCTTAGAATGAAGAGCAAACTGAACATCTTGGAGCCCTGACGCCTGGTCCTCCTGCATGTCACTTTATTTCTCCAGGCCTTGGTGACTTTTTCTATAACATAGAGTTGGACTAGATCTTTGAGGTTCCTTCTAGTACTGAGAATCTAATCTGTAATGATAAGCACGCCCCTCTCCTGCCCACCTCCCCCCCTCCTCACCTGGGTGTGTCTCAGCAGGGGGAGGGTAGCATGGTGGGCCGAGCAGAAAGCCTGGCTGGCCTCCCAGGCCTCAGCTTCGGCAGAGAGGAGGTAGCAGTGCTCCATGGACCACATCCAGCCCTGGGGGCATGGCTGGCACCTGGCCCCTGCAGCACAGAGACCAGCGGTGAGCGCAGGGTAAACTGTACAGAGCTGAATGTGTGGATGTTCAAAAATCAGGGGGTGGGGGGATTTCCCTGGTGGCGCAGTGGTTAAGAATCCGCCTGCCGATGCAGGGGACACGGGTTCAAGCCCTGGTCCGGGAAGATCCCACATGCCGCGGAGCAACTAAGCCCGTGCGCCACAACTACTGAGCCTGTGCTCTAGAGCCCGCGAGCCACAACTACTGAGCCCGCGTGCCACAACTACTGAAGTCTGCGCACCTAGAGCCTGTGCTCCGCAACAAGAGAAGCCACCGCGATGAGAAGCCCGCGCACCGCAACGAAGAGTAGCCCCTGCTCGCCGCAACTAGAGAAAGACCGCGCGCAGCAACAAAGACCCAACGCAGCCAAAAAAAAAAAAAAAAAATCGGGGCAAATCTGGAGGCATGGAACTGGCAAGACTTGGAGGGGCGAGCAAGGCGGGCGGGCCCTGGGAAGGCTGTACAGCTTGTGCACAAGGCCTCTCCAAGCACAGGCTGTGTCCACAGAAGGAAGGGGCTCTTCTCCCTTACCTCTGCTCACCGAGCCCTGTGCCTTCACGCTGCATCTGCGTGGGGGGGGATGTCTTTTTCTAATTCCCACAAAGGAGCTAGAAGGACTAGACACCCTGCTGGGGGAGCAGGGGAGGAGAGGGGACGGGGGGCGGGGGTGTCTGGGGACGGGGAGGCGCCATACCTGCTTTCGAGGCCAGGGCCACAATGGCCACCGTAGACACCGCCAGGAGCACGGCCATGACTGCCAGGGCCCAGCGCAGGGACCTCATGTACATGGGCAGCCCTGTGGGAGGGGAGGGGACAACCAGGAGACACAGGTTAGGAGATGGTCCCAACTCAGGACCATGCTGACTCCTATACCATCATCATGCCCACCTCATTGCCCACCCTCAGACTCAAGACACCAGGATAAACCACTCAATTTAGGTCCGAACCTCATACCTGGGAGAAAACTGCTAGAAGATATTCCACTTCTTAAATAACTAGAAGACGTAAGAGTCTCTTCAAGAAAGAAAGTGGCTAAGAACCATTTATTGAGCATCTGATGTGCGTTAGATGTAGGGCACCAATAGCACCAAGGATGGGGCACGGGCCCTGCACTCAGGGAGCTAACGGGACAGGCAAAGGTACCAGGAGATCAAACTCCACACAAGAGAGGAACGAAGGCTAGATTCAGAGTTCGACAGACCCCCAAATTCAAGTTCGAGTCCTGACTCTGTAGGCCCCTCAAGTGTTCTTGGTGTTTTTCATTTTAACATTGTAATCACATCTGCCTCTTCTATCTCTCCAGGTCACTGGAGGCCACTAATGAAGCTTCACACAGAGAGTGCCTTGTGGGCTGCAGAGCACTAGACAGATGTGAGTTGTCAGCTTCCCAAGGACCTAGGGGACCAGAGGGCTGGAACGAGGCTGTGGAGGGGAAAGGAAGACAGGAGGACACTCCAGGTGGGAGGAAGGGTGCAAAGGCTCAGAGACAGAACATGTTCAGGGACTTCCCTGGCAGTCCCAAGGTTAGGACTCTGTGCTTCCACTGCTGGGGGCCCAGGTTCGATCCTGGTCGGGGAACCAAGATCCTGCAAGCTGTGCTGCGTGGCCAGAAAAAAAAAAAAGAACATGTTCAGATGCCACAGCCTGCGCTGCAGATGGAGTAACCAGGGAAGTCAGAGGGGAAAGCTTGGGGAGTAAAACATAGTGCATGCTTAATCACAGCCAGAATTATAAGCAGCTTTCCACCTGGAAAGACACACCCATCTGAAGTAACTGAGCACTCAGAATTTGACCTCTGCCACGACTCAGGCGTGAAATCAATCAGAGCAAACACCTTGCTGCAAGGGGCCCAGGACCCACCCAAATCTTGGGGATGAGGGTCAGGAATGCCACAGAATCAGTGTGAGGGTCCTAAGAACTCAATCATTATATTTCCCAAAGCCTGAAACAGCAGAGGTTAGTCTGTGGCAAATATTTCATTATTTTGAAAAGAGTAATTCCATTTAAAAAACCATGGACATTGTATATACCCACCACCCGATTTCCTTTTTGTATCAGGGATTGACATCTCCAGTGTCACACCCTCTGCTGCTTTTCTTCACTGCTCATCCCATCGTCACTGTCTACATTTCAACTACCTTTCCCACGCCACAACTGAAACACCTTCTGCTTCCTCCTAGTCAAATCCCATGGCTGGGGTGGAGCCAGGTTTTGGGGGACTTAGTTTATCCAATTGGGGAAGGGGGCACCTTAAAAAATAAAATACAGGGACTTCCCTGGTGGCGCAGTGGTTAAAAATCCGCCTGCCAACGCAGGGAACACGGGTTCGAGCCCTGGTCCGGGAAGATCCCACGTGCCGCGGAGCAACTAAGCTCGTGCGCCACAACCACTGAGCCTGCACTCTAGAGCCCGCGAGCCACAACTACTGAGCCCGCGTGTCACAACTACTGAAGCCCACGCGCCTAGAACCCGTGCTCCACAACAAGAGAAGCCACTGCAGTGAGAAGCCCGCGCACAGCAACGATGATCCAATGCAGCCAAAAATAAATAAATAAAATTTATATTAAAAAAAATACAAACTTCCAAATACAAAGTTCAGCACGGGGCTCAGAGGGTTCCTGCCAGCGAGAGGCCTGCTTGTGTCACTGCCTTCAGGTCCATCTACTTCAGCCGGTGGCCTCTGCTCCCCCGGCTGAGCCTGACCACGCTGGACATCACCCCTCCCAGCTCCACCTCCTCCAGGCACTGAGAGCATTCTTCCTCTGAATGTACCCCTCCCGGCACCATCCCAGACTGCCAGGCGCTTTTGTTTTCTCCTGCCCAGACTGAGGACCGCTGGAGGACGTTTCCTCACATCTTCCACACCTGAGGTGCTGAGCACAATGTGACAGGCGGCAGCAGGCTGGACGACCCCTGAGATCCAGCTGCTGCTCCCCTTCCCCCGACGGGGCTGGGGACTAAGCGCTTCTGACACGTGCTTACACTCTGAGGTTAGTGCTACTCATTGAGTAACGACTTACGGAGCACTTAAGTGCCAGGTGCTGGGGATTCAGTGAAAGCCTAGACTGTCACCTGCCATGCCCTGCGGGGCTCAGAATCCGGGGGAGCATGGAACAGGGACACCTGATCTAGCCTTGGGGACCAGAAGAGGTGACTCTGAACCAACACCTAAAGGGGAATAGTCTCCATTTGAGGATCCAGCTCTCCCCCAGTTTTATTTCTTTATTTTTTAAATTAATTATTATTTATTTATTTATTTGGTTGCACCGGGTCTTAGTTGCGGCAGGCGGGCTCCTTACTTGTGGCATGGGAACTCTTAGTTGCGGTATGCATGTGGGATCTAGTTCCCTGACCAGGGATTGAACCCGGGCCCCCTGCATTGGGAGCGCAGTCTTAACCACCGCACCACCAGGGAAGTCCCTTCCCCCAGTTTTAGGCTCTCTGCAAAAGCCAATTTCTCTTCTGGGCTGAGGGCTGCCATACAGAACATTCCCTGAGTCTTTGATTCTTCAGTTTACACCTGGACAGCGCCTCTGGGACATCTGCCCCAAAAAGCAAGGGAAGAGACAAAGCAGTGACATCTCCAACCCTCTCCACAGTGGCCTCCTCCCTCTTGGGTTCACAAGGAGGGGACATGAAACAGCTGGGTGACAGCATTACCGCACTGACCTGGGCAAGTCCCTGAGCCTGTGCCCTAGTACACCCTCTTGTCGAGGTAGCCAGCTTGATCTAGGTGGTAAAGGCCACCACAGGCAGAAACCACAATGCAGAGCTCCTCATCCAAGCAGCCTTCCTCAGACCAAGCTTCAGCCAGGAACTTTAAAGTTCTTTAATCCCACACTTCCCAGAGAGCAAGCCCAAAGCACCAAGTGTCTGCATGCACCCTGCAGTATTTTCTGCCCGGCATCTCCCTCCCCTGACATCATACCTCTCCACACCCCCGGGTTACCTGCCTCGTGTCCAGAGTATTGTTTCCACATGGCAGCTCTCCCTAACCATCCAGCCCCGAAGTCCGCCTCTCCCCTGGACACTGGACACTGCTGACCACACCTTCCAGAAACTCTCCTTTTCCTGCTTCTTTGCATCCTGATTCTCTTCCTACCACCTACATTTTTCTTTCCCAGTCTGTGGCTGGCTCCTCTTCCTTTTTTTTTTTTTTTTCCGGCTGTGCTACACGGCATGGGGGTGTGGAGGGGGTGCAGAGTCTTAACCACTGGACCGCCAGGGAAGTCTGGCTCCTCTCCCTTTATATGACATCACTACCTGGAACTCCCAAATGTACCTGCTTATTTCTCCCACGCCTCATCTCCCATTCTCCATTCTGCAAGGATAACCCAATCAATCCATCATTCAGCTACCCAGCTCAGCAACTCGGGAATTGCTCCTGTTAGCGCATCTTCATCAGCGCAGTGGCCCCACTCTCTAATTCAACCTTTGAACACTCCCTCCTACCTCTGCCATAGATCAAACCTTCATAGTCTCTTGCGGAACTACTGCTATCACCTCCTAAGGTCTCCCTTCCTTCAATCTCATGCCTGTCCTGACCTTCCTCTGACAGTGCTGTCAGAGCTCACTTTCTAGAATAAACATCCAACCATGTTACCTCCCCACGACTCCTCACTTCCTTGAGTCCTCACTTCCTTATCATCCCACCCTTTTAGTCACAGACTCTCCTATTATTAATCTGATAAAAAAGCTACAGACTCGGGCTTCCCTGGTGGCGCAGTGGTTAAGAATCCGCCTGCCTATGCAGGGCACACGGGTTCGAGCCCTGGTCCGGGAAGATCCCACATGCCGCGGAGCAACTAAGCCTGTGCGCCACAACTCCTGAGCCTGTGCTCTAGGGCCTGTGAGCCACAACTACTGAGACTGCGAGCCACAACTACTGAAGCCCGCATGCCTAGAGCCCATGGTCTGCAACAAGAGAAGCCACCGCAATGAGAAGCCTGTACACCGCAACAAAGAGTAGCCCCCGCTCGCTGCAACTAGAGAAAGCCCGCGCACAGCAACGAAGACCCAACACAGCCAAAAATAAATAAATAAACAAATTTATAAAAAAAAAAAAAGCTACAGACTCATTGTGGTGGACAGAATAATGTCCTCCTAAAGAAGTCCATGTCTTAATCCTTGGAACCTGTGAATATGTTAGGTTACAAGGCACAGAGGAATTAAGGCTGATGGAATTGAGGTTGCTTATCTGCTGACCTTGAGTTGGGGAGACTATCCTGGATTTCTGGGTGGGTCCAATGTCATCACAAGGGTCCTCATAAATGGAAGAGTGAGGCAGAAGGACAGGAGAGTCACAGAGATGACAGTGGAAAGGTTCAGCCTGACACTGGCTGGTTTTTCTCTTTTTTATTGGCTGCGTTGGGTCTTCGTTGCTGCGCGCGGGCTTTCTAGTTGCGGCGAGCGGGGACTACTCTTCGTCGCGGTGCGCGGGCTTCTCATTGCGGTGGCTTCTCTTGTTGCAGAGCTCGGGCTCTAGGCGCGCAGTCTTCAGTAGTTGTGGAACGTGGGCTCAGTAGTTGCGGCTCGCGGGCTCTAGGGCGCAGGTTCAGGAGTTGTGGCGCACAGGCTTAGGTGCTCCACGGCATGTGGGATCTTCCCGGACCAGGGCCCGAACCCGTGTCCCTTGCATTGGCAGGCAGATTCTTAACCACTGCGCCATAAGGGAAGTCCCGGTTGGTTTTGAATATACAGAGGACCATGAGCTAAGGAACTCAATCACCCTTAGAAGCTAGAAAAGGCAAGGAAACAATCATCTCCTAGGGCCCCCAGCAGGGATCACAGCCCTGCCAACTGGACTTTAGGCTCTTGAGCCCATATCAGACTTCAGAGTTACAGAACTGTAAGATAATAAATTAGTGCCATTTTAAGCTTCCAAGTTTGTGCCAATTTGTTACAGCAGCACCAGAAAACGATACACCTCTCATGCAGAAAATGTGCTCACACCCAACTCTGCAAAAGTTCCCGCGTGATTAGAGTCCCTGAACTCTACCATGTCTAAGAACCGCTGGCATAGAGGCCCTCGGGATTTGGAGCCTGTCTAGCTGACCGGTCTCCTCTCAACTGGTCAAGCTTTCAGCAGGTTGTCTGCTGGGGAGGCCTCTAGCCCCTCCAGCCAGAAGGGGCGCTACCACCCCCAACTCCTACTCAGCCTTCAGGGCTTAGCTGCAGGAAGCTTTCCCATGCCCTCAAGTTCACCAACCACTGCCTTCTGGTTCCTTGTCCAGGATTTTTATATTTTTCAGGCTCTTTCTTCTTCCCTGCAAGTCGCCACCCCCCACGCGGCAACAAAAAAACTCACACACACCCTAGCACAGTCTGGCGCGTAGTCCCCACGCAGTAGCAGCAGTACCTGCTGAACGGATGAGTGTTAGGGGTCAAGTGGTTCTCGATATACGGGAGGGAAAGAGGGAGTCTGGGCCTGCGAGAGATCGGCCAGCTGCAGCCAGGAGTCGGGAGACCGCGGTGCTGCCGAGCCACCACCGCCGTCACGTGATCCTGAAAGACCTCCCCCCGCCTGGAATTCCTTCCACCTCTACTTCTCAAAGACGCTGCGCACACTAAGAGCGAACGCGAAAGTTCTTGGAGGGTCGGGGAGGGAGAATAGCGGTTTTATTTTTTACTGCCAACAAGTTGGATTATAATTACGTAGACCAAAAGTTACCGACTCTACGCCAGAGAGGCCGGGTGGGGTTCCTCCGCCGCAGTGGCCCAACGCTGGGTGGGTGGGTGGGTAGCAGGGGGTCCTCAGGTTCGTCGACCCCCACCCGGGAGCGCGGCTCCCGGCGCCGGCGCGCGCTTACCTATGAGCTTTATGACCCGGGACAGCTTCTTGTCGCCGTCCATCTCGGCGTGGAGCACAGCGCTCTCCTTGCAGCGGCAGCGGCACGTGGGGGAGCCCGGGGACTCCGCGCGCCCCTCGGCGGGACCGGCCCAACCCTCGGCGTCGAGGCCGCGCTCCATCTGGGCTGCGGCCAGCGGCGTGCCACGGCCCCAGGTGCCTCCCGGAGACGGGGTCCGCCGCAGGAGCGGGTGCGCTGGGGAGGCGTGGCGGGAGAAGGCCGGCGATTCCGGCACCGGGACGGTGAGGAAGCGCGTGGAGGGCGCTGGCGAGGGCGCGCGGCTGCCGCCGGCCGCGCCCACGGACTTCACGCGCACGTCCACCTGCAGTTCCACGGGGGCCCAGGCGCCCCGAGCCGGCTCACCGGGCGCGGCCCTGAGCATCTGCTCCGCCCCCGGCGTCTCGCCGTCCCGGGGCTGCTCGGCCGCGGCTGGGCCCGGCGACGGCGGCTGCGGGCTGGCCGACTCCTTACGGCGGAAGGCGCTGTAGCCCGGGCTGGGTGGCAGCAACCGCAGGGGCGCGGGTCGAGGCGAGGGCAGCTTCTTCCCGCCCGACAGGTCCTGGCCCGCGCCCGCCTCCTCCTTCACTGCGGGAGCCAAACTCGGGCAGCTCTCGGGACTCTCAGGACGTCTTTCCTCCGCGGGGACCTGGGGCTGCTCCAGCTCCGGGACCCGGCTTCCCAAGGGCTCCATTGGGAACCCGGCTCCGGCTTGGTCTTCCCCCGACGCCCGGGCTCCCTCCATTTTATTCGCGGAGCAGCCGAGAGATGCCGAGCGGGGTGCACCTGGGCCCAGGTAGGGAGTTAGCTTCGCCTCCCGGGTCGGGATTGGTTCCGACGGGTCGCTGGAAGTTGTCAAGCCACGCCCCTCTCCGTGGCCACACCCACTTCCTCCTCCCAACCAAGGACCCCGCTGGGATTGGCTGTGGCTCGGGTTCTGTTGGCCACGCCCCTTCAGGCCCCCAGCCTCGCCTTCATTTGGCGCAAGGAAAAGAGAGGGGCAGAAGGGTCTGGCTGAGGGGTTACCCAGAAAGAGCCGGGAGACGGGTAAGGGGGAGCCCAGAGCGCAGACTCTTCTCTCTTCCTTGTCCCTGGCCCTACCCATTTCCCCCTCCAGCCCTCTGCCATTGTGCTGATTTTTGAGAGTTAGGGAAGGAGTGGCGCACCTAGAGGACTTCCCCAAGGCAGAAGTCCCAGGGACATCTACTCTGGAGGCCTGACTCCTACTGGGCTAACTCAATAAAGACTGAGGAATGAATAAGCTTGAAAATGTGTATTTTCACGGGGAGAGAAGCCTGGTCCCCTGCCAGCCTGGTGTGGAGTACAGGGTTCCCAGCCCTGACCAGTAATCTGAATACCATGAAAAAAATACAGATTTCTGGCAGACTCCACCCAGACCTACTGAATCTCATAAGGCGATAAGGCCAATTTTTAACAAGTGCCCCAGGGTAAGATTGGCAGATAAAATACAGACCACTCAGTTAAATCTGAATTTCAGATAAATAAATTAAAAAATAGGTTTTTTGTTTTTTGTATAAGAACGTCCCAAGTGCTCCGTGGGATATACTTATATTTAAAAAGTATTCGTTATCTGAAATTAACATTTAACCTGCCTCCTATATTTTTATTTGCCAAATCAGGCACCTCTGCCCCAGGGACTTCTGCTGGAGTGATCTTGGGAGCAGCGTTTGGAAAGACCACAGACTTGCTACTCCTGAGAGGAGGGAAGGAAGAAGGATGTGGAGGGGAAGGATCTTAGGAGGGGAGTTAAACTACTGGAAAGGATGCTCCCTGAAGACAAGTAACTGAGAGAAAAAGTCCAGCAGAAAGAAAGCACTATATGAAAACACTTTACGTTCAATCTCTACCAAACCCAGGCTATATATTTAATGTGGGGATATATGTATGCCTGAAAATGCATTTAAAAAGATGTGGAAAGATAGATACATACCAAAGTGATAATACTAGTGGATTTTGCTGTAGATTGTCTGGGGGGGGCAGGGGGGAACGTCTAGGAGACTTAACCTTATCTGCAATGTTTCCACTTTCTAGAAACAGAAGGTATTTATGTATATTCTTACATAAAAATTCAATTTTTAAAGAGATGGCATATATAGTAAGTTATTTTTTTAGGGCTAATAAAGATTACTAAAAATATGAAAATCGTTCAAAAAGTATATAAAGTATAAAGGAAAGGTCTCTTCTGTCCCTCTGTTTCACCTCTCCGAGGCAGCCGCTGGCCCTGTTGAGATGGGCTCATTGTTCATTTTCAGTGTGGATTGGAGCTGAGAGAGGAGCATCCTGACTGGCTTTCCTGCTTAAATATCTTCGCCTGGGATGACGATCATCACATACGTAGTTTATAAAATCAAAGACTTCTTATCTTCCAAGTGTTCTGGCTCAGAGAGGGTCAGCGAGGAAAACATGATGTGCGTCACTGTGTCACGGTCCCTAAGAGGGAGACGCCAAGGCCTGGTTCCCCTGGCCACAGCCCACCACCCTGGGCTGGGCTCAGACTCAGAGGCACCCAGGGCCATCTAAATTCCATCTTGAATTTGAACCGTAGGCCACAGTGCCTGTGGGAAGTTGGTGGCGGGCACTGGCGCTGAGGGGTCAGGAGTGGAGAGACTGAGGGCAGCAAGAGGAGTGGGCAGCAGAATGCGGCCCTGGCCCATCCCTCCTACCTGCTTTCTGCATTCCGTCCCCTCCTGTCTGCAGTCATACTTTCATTTCACCAGTATTTATGGAGCGCCGACTGGGTGCCTGGCATGTGGGTAAAGAGCCAGGGTGCCCTCCTGGGAGCCTGCACCACAATGATCTCCTCTCTGTTTAGTCTCTCCCTCTTCAACTGGTTCTTTCCCATCAACATGATCAAGCTTTACACACCTTGGACCCTATATCCCCCTCCAGCCAATACCCTATCTATTTCTTCCTTAACACGACCAGCCTTCTTTAATGAGAGAATTATCCCCGCGCTCTCTCCATTTCATCACATCCCAAGCAGTCCTAAACCACTACGGTCTGTTTCAGCCCCCGCTAGTCTGCCAAAATCTTCTTTGCCAATGCCACCAGATCCAGCAGACATTCTTCAGTGCTTCCTTTACCTCTCAAAGCTTTTGACATTGCCAACCATTGCCTCTTCCTCAAGCCCCTGTTGTTTTCCTAATCCCACACTCTGCTGGGTCTCCTTTACTTCCCAGCTGCTCCTCCTTGAGTCTGCTCCCAGAGCTTCCTACTCTCCAGCACTCTCTCCAGCCCGGATCTTTCTCCTGACCTTGACCATAACAGCTATGCTATGGGTTGGATTTTGTCCCCCGACCCTGACTTGCCCCAGATTCATATGTTGAAGTCCTAACCCCTAGAGCCTCAGAATATGACCTTATCTGGAATTAGGTAATCAGTTAAGATGAAGCCACACTGTAGTAGGGTGGGCCCCTAATCCGATATGACTGGTGTCCTTATGAAAAGGGGAGATTTGAATACAGACACGCACACTGGCAGAACACCTTGTGAACATGAAGGCAAAGATCGGGGTTATGTGTCTACAAGCCAAGGGATGCCAAAGATTGCCGGCAAACTGCCAGAGCTGGGGGAGAGGCCTGGAACAGGTTCTTCATCACAGCCCTCAGAAGGATCCAACCCTGACTATGCCATGATCTTGGACTTCCAGCCTGCAGAACTGTGAGACAATAAATTTCTATTGTTTAAGCCACTTGGTTTGTGGTACTTTGTTACGGCAGCCCTAGAAAACAAGTGTCACCAGTCCAGATGGCTGCCTGCCCTGGGGACAGCTTACCCTGACCCTTCACCACCACTGACTCAGCTGGGCCAATCAGACTGTCCCTCACAGGAATTTGGCACTTAATCTGAGAGACCTGAAGCTGGGAGTTGTCACAGCTCCCAATAAGGCATCTCTCTAGAGAGAAGACCCACAGACCCCTCCTCAGGTCCCTGGAGTTTCTGTGGCTTCAGTCCTTCCTAAAGCATGCTTGTTCAAACTCTGTGGATTTCAGGGGGCCCTGGAGTATCATTCCACTACCTCCCGTTTTTTGCCTTAAGTTAGCACATCATTTACCACTCTGATTGCAAGTGGCAGAAAACCCAAGTCCAGCCACTGCTTGCCTCGGGCGCCCTGGGGCTCCCTGGGGGGTGGAGGGGAGTGGGTAAGGCCCAGAATTTGACACAATCTCCATCCTGCCTTCCATGGCAGGGCCACATGGCCCTGGGCTCGGAAGGCCACTTACAATGTCTATGGTGGGAGACCCTAAGGCAGGTGAATTACCCAAATGTTTCAAGGTGTGGGTTCAGATGCTGGCTGGCCAGAAAGAAGAACAAATATCTACTGCAGTTCTTCCTTCCATCTACTTTAAAATCCTTCTCTTTCTGCTTACAACAGTAATACATGCTTGTGATACAAAATTTAAATATTACAGAAATACACTGTAGAAAGTGAAAGTCCCCAGGATTTCATGCCCCAGAGACCTCTGTTATTAACATTTCAATATACAGTCTTCTGGATGGTTTTTCTATGCATACACTAACCTCAATTGCTATTATACGTACATATATTTTGTGTCCAAAACTCCACTCATATTAAATGCATACCTATACATGATTTATTTAAGCAGTCTCCTCCTGGTGGACATTTGGGTTGTTTCATTTTGCATGACATAATTCCTGCAGTGCTGCAAATGCTACAGTTATAATTCAGTGACCATCCTGCTACATTGTTTTAAAAAATCACTTCTTTGATGATATCTTCAGAATAGATTAATTAAAATGGAACCAAAGGGTGGTCACAATTTCAAATTTGATGGACAGGGCCCAAATGACCCAGATTACCCACAAGAGGCTGAGCAAATGATGGATGAGAGAGGGTCGTCCACACAGCGTCACCAGGTCTTGATATTTTCATTCTCCTTAGTCTTTACTAATCTGACGGGTGAAATTTCAACTTGAATTTCTTGAGTTATGAATGAGGTTGGACATACCTTTCCCTTTTATTTTGGCTGCATTGGGTCTTCCTTGCGGTGCACAGGCTTCTCACTGCGGTGGCTTCTCCTGTTGTGGAGCACGGGCTCTAGGCGTGCGGGCTTCGCGAGTTGCAGCACGCGGGCTCAGTAGCTGTGGCATGTGGGCCCTAGAGCACACGGGCTTCAGTAGTTGTGGTGCGCGGGCTCAGTAGTTGTGGCTCACGGGCTCTAGAGTGCAGGCTCAGTAGTTGTGGCGCATGGGCTCAGTTGCCCCGCGGCATGAGGGATCTTCCCAGACCAGAGATCAAACCGGTGTCCCCTGCACTGGCAGGCAGATTCTTAACCACTGCACCACCAGGGAAGCCCCCTGAACATACTTTGTTAATTGTGTTACTGAGAAGTCTTTGCCAGTCTCAGGGCCTGTGAAGAGGGCCATGGAGACTCCCTCTAAGGCCCGTTCCAGATCACAGGTTGGTTCCAGGAAGTGGCTCAGCAGGCACCCTTGTCACGCCCTCCTGGAGTTCACTGCTCCAGGAGGCTGATGGTATCGGGGCCACCTGAGCAGACTGAGGAGTTGTAAGGGCATAAACTGAGCCATGGCTGGTTGCTCCTAGAGAGGAAGCAAACACGCCCAGCCCTGGCTCTTGGCTGATGTCACCCCCTGTGGCATCCTGAGCCCTTCTAGGGTCCCTGGCTGCACAGGTGGGGGTGGGGGGAGGTCTCTGCACCACCAGCTCCCTGGCACGGTCCACCCTCAGCTCACCTTCCACCTGCTCAGAGGCTCAGGGGCAACCAAGCCAGTGTGGCACTCCCACCCCCGGGTCCCTGGTCCCTCACTGTGACGGTCTTCATAGCACTCGGCACTGTCTTCGGCCAACGTGTTCACGTATTTGTTTCGTTGTTTACTATTTGTCTCCGGCCCTCTGGCAGCCACTGCTGTAACCCCAGGACAGTACCTGGCAGGCCCATCCCCGGCTCTTGGCCGATGTCACCCTGGTGACATATTATGAATATTTATGAAATAAACATTGCCGAACGGGGCGCTGTGCGGGGTGCTTGACATACCTTGTCTCATTTCTTCTTTCTCTCCCCCGATTTTTCTCTGACAAATTTTAAACATTAAGAAAAACAGAAAGCACACACAGCGAACACTTAAAGACCCTCCACCTGGACTCAACAGTTAGCATTTCATCACATTTGCTTTGTCTTTCTCTCCATGCTAACATACTTTTCGTTGCCGAACCATTTGAATGTACTTCAGACCTCGCGAAACTTGTGCCTTAAATACTTCAGCATGTATCGCCCACGAATACAGTATTCTGCAGAAGTCCATACCATCCTCACACCAAGAAACGGGCAAGTACTCCATACTAGATGATATTACAGAGACCGTATTTAAATTCCCCCAATTTTTTTCAAACTAGGATCCAATCAAGTTTCACGCAGTGCATTCGGCTGTTATGAGTAGATACTCTTCACAATAACTCTGTGAGGAAGACACTAAAATTCCTCCTTTACAGGAAACTGAGAGTGAGAGAGGTTGAGGTACTTGCCAGGGTCACAGAACTCCTAAGTGGGAGACTCACGATGCTGTCACGCATCTGCAACTCCCAAACACGTCTTTTCTCCCTGTTTCCTACATCTTGTTCCCCTCGTCCCCTGGGCTCTCGGAGGTTTCCTTCCCAGTCTCTGGTCCATGCAAGTCATGGGCTGGGGCCAAGGTGCAGGAGTTGACCTAGTTAATCAGCAGCCGGGGCCTCGCTTTCAAGTTCCTCCCGCCACCTCCTTACCCCGATCCTATCCCTGTTGTTCTCTGAGACATTAGCTTTCGGCTGGGACTGACAAGGCATCCTGTTTCTGTCTCAGTTATTTGGTGAAGGATCCACTTGCAGCTAGAGGAGAGACAAAACGTGAATCCAGCGGAGGAACAAACGGTGGCCTTTCAGTCAGGTGAGCAGGTAAAGGTAAGGCTGCAACGGGGGTGAGCAAATATTCCACCTGGACGCGTGCAAGCTCATCCAAGGAGACTTAGAAGCCATAACAGGACAGG
This sequence comes from Balaenoptera ricei, assembly GCF_028023285.1. Taxonomy (NCBI): domain Eukaryota; kingdom Metazoa; phylum Chordata; class Mammalia; order Artiodactyla; family Balaenopteridae; genus Balaenoptera; species Balaenoptera ricei. Next base: position 14,709,109 of record NC_082647.1, on the reverse strand, counting down.
AAGACAGCTCCCTGAGTCATCGTCTGCTCGCTCCCGGCATGTCAAAACAAAGATCCTCCCTTGCTGGGAGCGCCACTCCCAGAATCTGCTACAATGCAGCGCACTTGGGCTTGTGAGTAACTGACCTGTGTGAATAGACAGCCCTGAAGAATAGACAGTAACACGTGGGGCAGACCCAGCTGATCTCTCTGGGTCTGGGGCTCAACACCGGGAAAGACCTGGATGGGAGCAGTGAAGGGAACAGGAGACAGGGGGCAGAAAGAGATGAGGGGGGACAAAGGGACATGAGAGCAGGAGAAGCAGGACCCACCACCTCACCTCACTGCTATCTACGTAAAAGACTCTTCATCAGGCCGCGTGGGACCCCCACGGCCACAGTCTGAGAGCAGCAAAAGGAGAAGACACCGGCGCCCAGGAGCACCTCGGTGAGAAGGATCCAAACGTGGAGGTAAAGTTACCCTCTTCCCCTCTGAGCCAGATCAGCCCACCGCAGAGGAGATTTCCTAGCGAGTCCTCAGGCACCGGGTATCTCCCAAGTCAAAGCAGGCCTCGCGAACCCTAAACAGAGGCCTAGAGTATAAAACTGGGAAGGCTGACTAAATGTGGATGTTAAGTCTAAGCTAAGATGTTAACAGCTGGAGCATGTGTGTTTCAAGACAAAGGTGGTATAATCATCCCGCATGCCGCAACTAAAAATTCTGCATGCTGCAACAAAGATCCCGCACACAGCAACGAAGATTCCACGTGCCGCATCTAAGACCCGGCGCAGCCAAATAATAAATACATAAATACATAAATAAATAATATAAAAGGAAAGACCTTATTTAAAAAGAAAAAAGAAAAGGAAACCATCTCACCCCCACTTAGATTGGCTCCTGCCTGGTCTAGAATTTACTATTCTCTTGTGGTCTGAGTGGCCCCATCACTAGGGCTCCATCATCTATCTTGATGGCTCCAGCTCCTTTTCTGCCTATTCTTGGCTTCCTCCCTTCAAGGAGCTCCCTGCAGCCAGGAGGGGGGAGCCATGTCCACAGTACCTCCCCCACCATGTGTGAATAGTCTTGAATTCTGGTATATGTGTGATTTGGCGACCACCAGCCTGGTTTTTCAGACAAAGGCCCAGAGATCTCCAGGTTCAATCACTGTGTCTGGGGAAACACCATTTGCGATATTGCATTTTATAAGAAATATATATTTGGTCTGTGTCCCCATTTCTGGCACATAGTTCCTAAAACCCTTGGAATTTCTTAAGTGACGAGAGCAATAAAGGCGTCTTTTGTTATGTTTATAAGGTGACTTTTGGACCACACCAAAGGATGGGTCTGCTTGTCAGGAGAACCAACCATGTGATTAGAGGGCTGAAACTTTCTTTTCTTTGCTTCTTTTTTTTTTTTTTTAAGAATTTCAACTTAAAAAAAAAAATTTGTTTATTTATTTTGGCTGCGCCAGGTCTTAGTTGCAGCGTGCAGGATCATCGTTGCGGCATGTGGGCTCTTTAGTTGCAGCATGTGGGATCTTTTAGTTGTGGAATGAGGGCTCTTAGTGCGGCAGGTGGGATTTAGTTCCCCTACCAGGGATCGAACCTGGGACCCCTGCATTGGGAGCACCAAGTCTTACCCACTGGACCACCAGGGAAGTCCTGAGGGCTGAAATTTTCAGTACCACCCTTGATCTCCAGGGACGGGAAAAGAGCAGGAGGTTGAATCAGCCACCAATGGGCAATGGTTTAATCAATCATGCCTGTGTAATGAAGCCTCCATCAAAACCCAAAAGGATGGGCTCTGGAGAACTTCTGGGTTGGTGAACATGTGGAGATGCAAGCTCTGCCGCCCCTGCCCACATTCCTTGCCCCATGCATCTCTTCCACCTGGCTGTTCCTGAGTTATATCCTTTTATAATAAACTGGTAATCTAGTAAGTAAACTGGTATCTTGAGTCCTGTGAGCCGCTCTAGCAAATTAATCCAACACAAGGAGGGGGTCATGGGAACCTCTGCTGTATAGCCAGTTGGTTATAAGTACAGGTGACAACCTGGACTTTCAATTGACACCTGAAGTGGTGGCAATCTGGTGGGACTCAGTCCTTAATCTGTGGGATCTGACTATCTCCAGGTAGATAGTGTCAGAATTGAGCTGAATTGTAGAATAGCCAGCTGGTGTCTGAGAATTGATTGGTTGTGTGGGAATACCCTCCCACATGGGAACTGATACCCAGAATCCTTACCATCCTTGACCTCTGTCTCACATTCTATAAAATTCAACCCCTCAGGACTTCCCTGGTGGTCCAGTGGGTAAGACTGTGTGCTCCCAATGTAGGGGCCCGGGTTTGATCCCTGGTCAGGGAACTAGATCCCGCATGCATGCCACAACTAAGAGTCCACATCCCACAACTAATTAGTCCGCATGCCGCAACTAAAGATCCTTGTGCCGTAACGAAGACCCCGCGTGCTGCAACTAAGACCAGGCACAGCCAAAAAAAAAAATAAAATAAATTAATTAATTTAAAAAAAAATTCAACCCCTCACCTTAGGTACTAGCTGCAGAGATTAACGACTTGTTAGTTGAATCCTATCAACTTCCTTTCTTATTTCTGCATCACTGTTGTGATGGACCAGGCTCCTAAAAACTCAGAATGGGTAGTAACGTGCTTTTCAACATTCAAGGGCAAGAAATGGCACCTTTCTTTATTTTCCTAAGTCATACTATATCCAATTCAAGCTGTCACTTATGACGATGCATGAGAACTTCACTGTGAGTCAATTTCCAGGGCCCCCTCTCGCAAGCAGATTAAACAAGGACCCCAGGATTTACTGGTGCCTTGAAAGAGGAGGCCCGTTCTTGGGTTTTGGGTCCTGACTGTGCTGCTGCTTCTGCCTGAGACAGATGTAGCCTCCAGGTGCTGGTCTTTAACAGGCTTAACCCCACCCCTCACATGTCGGTGCAGGCAGCTGGGACCTGGGTCTTCTCCTGCCTCCAGACTGGAACTACACCATCCGCTCTAGTGAGTCTCCAGCCTGCCAACTGCAGATCATGAGATTGCTCAGCCTCTATAATGGGGTGAGTCAGCTCCTAATTATACAAATAGGAAATATATACATATGAAATATACATACACACATATCCTTGTTGGTTCTGTTTCTCTAAAGAACCCTGACAAATCCAGCCTTTGTGTTACAGACTCCCTCCTCCCTGGCCGGCCGTCCAGAGCTGCACCTCTCACAGCCAGCCTCCACATGCATCCCCGGCTGAGGTCCTGCCCCCTCCCTGTCCCTCCAGGGCAGGTCTCTGGCACTGTGGGAACACCTGTCCCCACCCAGTCTCCTCCATCCTTGGGCTGTTTTTGGACTCAGTCCTTGGAGTCTTCCTCTATTCTAAACCTCCTGTGTTATGATTATTTTATGAGTCTAGGCTTTTAAAATTGAAAGCACTCAACTCTCTCCTGGGGCTAGGAACACCTCAATTTCCAGGACAAAAAGTCCAACCGCCCTCTGAAGAGGAAGAAGCAGAAAATCCCTCTCTTTTTTGGTAATGAGTCTATAGGAAAGTGAGACGGCTAACTTCGAATCAGACTATTGCTACTCGTCCACTTTGTCTCTTTACTGCTGTCAGGAGCGGAGGTGATGAGATGCTCAACTCCAGCGGTGCTCAACCTGCGCTCACGTCAGAGTCCAGAGCGGGGGCACCCGGGGCTAAGCAGCTCACGGCCTGTGCTGCTGAATGCACACTCTGGTCAAGAGACCCTCTGCTGGACCCTGTGCCCAGGCCCCAGTGGGTGACTGACCACAGAGGAAGATGTGGGGTCTCCCTGTAAGACCCCAACTACCCTCTGTAGGCCTGGCAGTGCAGACCTCAGTGAGGACACAGAGCCTGGTTTTCCAGGCAGGCGGGCTGCTCCAGCGCGCCGGATGCTAGGCTAGACGGTGGTACTGGAGCCAGCAGGCAGCCCAAGGTCGCTCAGGACAAAAGGTCAGACGAAAGGTCTCAGCAACCCCACAGCCCATTAGGGATCCCCTGACTGTCTTTCGGGCCCTGGACTTGGCTCTATCGGGACTGAACTGACCTGGTTACCTCTGCTTGTCAGAGGCGTGGGGTCGCCTGTCTGACGCACGGAGTCACCTGCCCTCCTAGGCCCTGGTCCATCTCAGTGCTGTCCTCTGTGATGCCTCCCTCTCACCTGCCTCCCCTGAGCCCCTTCAGCCACCTCAAGACAGGTGGGCCTGCTTCCTGAGACCCGTCTCAGATATTGCAAGGGTTCCAGACACTCAGGGACTTTCCATGAGAGAAAGAGCAGGGGTCTCACACAAACACTGAGGCTTCCCAGGGACTCCCACCCTCCCCAAGAGGGAGAATCCAGGGATTCTCCACATGCTGCCTCCAAGTCCTGGCCTTGCCTCTTCCCTGCCAGCCTGATGCTAGCACACCTCATGGTCACAGAAGTAGGATTTGTGAGGCTCTTGCTTGGCCCAGGTTAATAACACTGGTAAAGACCACAGCCTTTAAGGGAGACCAGGAGCACACGACAGTGTGACACACTGTCACTAACGCCCGTGCATAAGGCTGGGCTGGGGAGGGGGAGTTCATTAGGCCTCACTCTTGCTGATGTCGTACAGATGCTTTCCAAACAGCGAGCATATTTGTGCAGACCCTACCCAGTCCTGCACCGTAATGAGTGTAACATGATTGCCAGCCTGTCAACTACAAGGAGAGGGATGGCCAGATAGAGGCGGTCACAGCACAGAGTGAGGTGGAGATATTCCCAGGTGCTGTCCACGTGCATCGAAACACCCCAGCTTGCTAGAAGACGTTAAAGCAAAAATGCAAGCAAGTAGAGAAAAAGAGGCTTCTTTCCCCAAAATAAAAGCCAAATTCATCAGTTGGTGAAGAACTGATGTCGGATGCGGAGGCTACTGAAGATCTCTGGCTGCGAAGGAAATTTATTTAAGAAAATAGTTTAAACAGTTTGCTAAAATTTCTTCTTTTATTTCTGTAAAAGTTAATATTGGGCTTCCCTGGTGGCACGGTGGTTAAGAATCCACCTGCCAGTGCAGGGGACACGGGTTCAAGCCCTGGTCCGGGAAGATCCCACATGCCGCGGAGCAACTAAGCCCGTGCGCCACAACTACTGAGCCTGCGCTCTGGAGCCCGCAAGCCACAACTACTGAGCCCACGTGCCACAACTACTGAAGCCCTCGCGCCTAGAGCCTGTGCTCCGCAACAAGAGAAGCTCACCGCAACTAGAGAAAGCCCGTGCGCAGCAACAAAGACCCAACGAAGCCAAAACTAAATAAATAAAATAAATTAATTTAAAAAAAAGTTGATATCTGGCTGTCCCTGTTATAATAATTCAGACTGAGAACTTTCCCCACCATGTACCATGGATGTACATGTATCTATCTAATATCGATCTATCATCTATTTATTTATCATAGGGTAGAGTGGTGGAGACGGATTGGACAAATAGAGAGAGAGAGAGACGGAAAGACGGAGAGAGAGAGAGGGCGCTGGACCAGCTTCTGTCTTAAATACAAACATCGTGAATCCTTTGGTTAAGTAGAAGTTGTCTGCCACTCAGCTCTGGTTGATGTGAACAAAAACCCTCTAGGGAGGCACACTTCTGGGGGAAGGGTCTCACATCCCTAACAATCTTGGGACCCAGTTCCTGGACTCCATCAAGGTTCACCCTTCTCCATAAAGGAACAGACACTTCTATTACTGGGGACCCATCAGAGAGCCCAGGCCACAGGGAACCACATTATATGCCATTCTGTGACCAAAGAACCTAGCCTGCACATTCCCAATTACAGATCCACACGCATAACCTTGAGAGGAACTTCAGGGTCCAGATTGGGAGATAACCATTATCAAGTTTAAAGGTCTTGCTCCCATCATTAACAATTCCAAATTTCATGATAAGCTTCTGTGCTTTAGAAGAAAATTGACTTTACTCATTTACCATAAAGATGTGGGGGGGGATGGGAGTTTTTAGGGCAGTATTTCTTAACTGGTTTATCTATAGATTCCTTTGAATATTCAGTGAATGCTGGGAACCCTCTCCCTAATAAAATACATACATTTTACAGTTTTCAGTGTTAGGGGGTCACAGATTCCCTGAAGCCCACCCATGAAGAGAAATGTAAGGACCCCTGGTCTTCTGGCTGAAGCTCTCACCAGCCGGCTTATCGATTCCACTACATGTTTGCCCATGAAGCTTTCACAGGCCATTGGAAGGTTGTTTTCCACCTGTCTCATCAGAGCCCCAAAGTGGGATTATGTGACTTTCATATGTGGCAGATTTATATACCATGACTCAGACAGCAGGAGAGCCAGTCTGGCCACAGTGCTCGAGAATTAGACACTGTGATTTTGAGCCAGAACTGTGCCATTTCTGCAAGCAAAATACAACAACCAAAACAGGCAGTTAAGCTATTGTTAATTTTGAGGAGACCTTCACAGTGATGATTAAGACGATGTGTAATTTCAAAAGCCTAACGGGCAACCTCCTGCAAGGACGATGACGGCTCTGGCTGAGTAGGCCAGCCTTCCACAGACCTGTGTTTCTCTGGCCGCTGAGACAGCTCAGGGTCTGTTTGGGCTACCAAAACCTCCCTCTCCTTTGTGGTCTGGAGATGCATAAACATGAGACCGTCCGGCTTGTCTGTCTTGGAGATTTTTTCAGTTACCTGGGGGTCAGACAGGTTCCTGATCCCAACCTGACACAGAAAGAAAAGCTTTCTTGTAGCTTTTCTGAGCTGAACTCCCCTGTCCCTCCAGCCTCCCCTCCTCCTGTCACCATGGCAATGGGTAGAAGATGAGGGGTTTAGTGCTATCTTTTGGGGGAGATCTTAATGTTATCTGTTGACTTGTGTCCTCCCAAATTCATATGTTGAATTCCTAATCCCTGGTACCTCAGAGTGTGACTATTTGGAGATAAGGTCCTTGCAGATGTAATTAGTTAAGGTAAGGTCATTAGGGTGAGCCCTAACCCACTATAAAAAGGGGAGATTTGGACACAGACATGCATGCAGGGAGAACACCACGTGAACATGAAGGCAGACTGGGGTGATGCGTCTACAAGCCAAGGAACACCAAAGATGGCCAGCAAACCACCAGAAGCCAGGAGAAAGGCAACATTCTCCCTGACAGCCCTCAGAAGGAATCCTGCCGATGCCTTGATCTCCGACTTCTAGACTCTAGAACTGTGAGACAGTACATTTCTGTTTAAGGTACTTTGTTACAGCAGCCCTAGGAAACAAACACACTGACCTGGGCCTTTGACAGGCCACAAGGAAACGCCTCACTGTTGCATTTCAAACATCAAAAAGTGCTAAACTACCCAGATTTTATAGACCAGGTGGCAGAAACATAAACCCACCCTTGGGCCCACCTAAATCTCTGTCCACTGGAACGGTAATGACCTTTCTGTCTATAGAGGTGTGTCTGTGTATCTGAGATATTCTGGGAACAAGAGAAATGAAGGTGAGCCATTCACAGGCTGGCTTGAGGAACTAGGCTAGAGTCAGCAGAATGGTGCAAAGACATGTTTTCTGCCTGAAAACCTTATAATCAAATACCAAGCCTCTGCAAGAGCAGTGCTGCCGTTCCTCCCCAGCAACGCCCCCTGATGGAGACCACAAGCACTGGAATAGGTTTGCCGCTCCAGCTAATACCCTGAGCACCTGGGGGCGAATTTCTACTTGTGGGAGAACAGAGGTGAGTTGGGGCCCACAGAAGCCAAGGAGTCCTGGGCTGGGGCTCCATGCAGGAGCCTCTTCTCCAAGGAGCATCACCTAACTCCCCAAAAGCTGCAGTTGGCCCCTATCTGTGAGAATTAGGAAAAGGGGGGCCCCTGTGGGCAGGATCACCGAGAGCAGGTAAATTTGAAAAGTGTACCCCTTCCTCCAGGTGGCATGGCTTTGTGATCAGGTAAGAGCTGAATTCCAGATCCTAGTGGCCCCCCAGGCCAGGCGCCCTTGTGCAGTGAGCAACCTGCACAAACGTACATGGCAACCTATCCACAGGGCTCAGTGAGCAGTGACTACTGAGAACTTTCCCTCTTTCCCCTCTCCCCATCCCCCTCAATATAGGACAAGGAGGGAAGGAGGTCAGTAGCCTTTGGGAGCACAGTGCTTGTGGAGAGAAGCTACTCTCTGAAAGAGTGGGGATGTGGGGTGCGGTGCTTTCCCTCCATGAAGCCAAGTTGACAGCTACAAGAAAATCCCTAGTAGAGATACGGGGGTCTCTAAAAAAGAGGAGACTGGAGTCTCTTTCCACCTGAATGTTTGCTGAGTTGCAGAATGCACTTGCCCCTTGGGTCTGTTCTGGAGCAAGTGGACATGGCGGGGGGTGAGGTAGCTCAGGGCCAGACTGTTCCAGGAACCTGGGAGGTCAGCCCTCTCCCTTCCCCCATCTTCAGAGTCTCTAACTGGAGGTGCGCTCAGGGAGGGCACGAGGCAGGCCCGTCTGGGCTCTCACTGGTGGTGCTCCAACTGGCACCCTTGTCTTCCCGAACACCTTTCCCAGTCCCGACAGAGAGTGGGGTATCCTAAGCCAGAATTCCTCCAGACAGGTCCTATGCCAAGTGTGGCTCTCAGAGCCGACCTCAGGGGGGCCACCGGCCTCCCCTTTTGAAGAACAAGGCACTGTCCACACGAGGCCGGACTCGATGTTTGCACCAGACCCACCGCCCCTGCGGAGATGGCCCCAGGCCGCGTGTTGCAGGGCAGGGAAGGGCTACCCCTCATCCGCCCCCAGCAAGGCCTGGAACTGGCTCCAGTGCCCACCACAGAGCTTTCCCGCACTCACCAGAACGTTCCACACTTGGAGCATTAGCCAGCCGAAGTTAGAACGTGGTAGTACATCCTTGTTGTCACTAGATGGCGACCCTGTGTAAAGGGAAAGCAAAATGCTGCTGGAAGCTGCCCATCGTCGGGCTGCCTCTTTCTCTCGAGGCGCGGTCCCTGGAGGGAATCAAGACAGCAGAGGCTGGATACGGAAGGTGCTTCCTTTCGGGTCCGCCCGGGGGCTCGGGAGGCGTGGCTCCAGAGGGCGATTCCTCCCCCAGTCCCGGGGTCCTTCCCCAGCAGACGACCCGGGCCCTCCCCGCGAAGTGACTCCTACCGGGTTGAGACCTGTTTTGCCCCCCAAATGCTGTTTGCAGGTGAAGCAGTATCTCAGGGCAAGGACGTGAGCCCTGCGAGAGGGGGACAGAACACGCACCTGCTGGGCGGGGGCCTCCAAGGCACAGACTCCGGGCTCAAGGCCACCGCGAAGGTGGCGCCCTCTCGCGGAAGCAGCAAGACCAGACACAAAACCGGAGCGGCTCTGTGTGCTCGCAGCTGTACAATTTAAACAACCACCACCACCACCACAATAATAATAAAAGCTCTGCGGTGTGTTTGGAAGCTTGTGGAATTGCTCCACAGTCACGCGTATCACGGCACCAAAATCAAAGGGTTTGAGTTACCGGTGAGTCTGTTAAGGTAGAAGAAATGGCCCTTGGGAGCGGATTTTCTGTGGCCCGATTAGACCTCACGCTTGGTGTGAATTCACTCAGCTCTTTGAAAATGCCGAAAATGCTGGGCTCAGGCATCCTAGAACATGCCTGTCCAGCACTTCAGGCTCGAGGCTCCGCGAGGCCGTCGGTGTCACCTGTGGGTAATAAACAAAACGAATGAGGGAGGGGGCGGAGCTTCAGAGAAACTTTCACCAGTCGTTTCCAAAGCCAAACCAGGGAACATAAAAATGTTTCACGGACTTCCCTGGTGGCGCAGTGGTTAAGAATCCGCCTGCCAATGCAAGGGACATGCGTTCGAGCCCTGGTCCGGGAAGATCCCACATGCCACGCAGCAACTAAGCCCGTGCGCCACAACTACTGAGCCTGCGCTCTAGAGCCCGTGAGCCACAACTACTGAGCCCGTGTGCCACAACTACTGAAGCCCACACGCCTAGAGCCGTGCTCCACAGCAAGAGAAGCCACCGCAATGAGAAGCCTGCACACCTCAACGAAGAGTAGCCCCCGCTCGCCTCAACTAGGGAAAGCCGGCGCGCAGCAACGAAGACTCAGCGCAGCCAAAAATAAATAAATATATTTTTTAAAAAAAGTTTCAAAGGCTGTATTCTTACCCTACTCAAAATGAAAACAGTTTTAGTATTATAGGAAACAGGGCATATTTTTTTACCACTTTGAATCCCTACTTAATTGAATCATTAAATGTCTGTGAGAAAAAAAAACTCTAACCTGCTTTTTAGACCCCAAAATGTTCCTTAATGTCTGGGCATATTTGAAAAGTCACAAATGGAGGCCACTTTCTAATTTTCAGCTTTTACATCAATTCACAATACTGTAGGCTATGTGTATGTTTCACTTCAGCCCTGAAACAACTCCAGCAGGGAGATGGGGAACTGAGGCTTACAGCAGGGAGGTGATTTGCCCACGCCCAGTAGTAAATTAACAGCCCAACTAGCGCTGACATTAGTCTGTGCCATACTGCAAGAAGCATTTGCCAAGACCGCTTGTGTGCCAGGCACTGTGTAAGATTCAGGGAACTCGGGGCTAAATATGATGCTTGGTCCCTCACTTCTCTCACGTAGAAAGTTATTCAATCAGAGAGATGTTGGAGACTTCCCTGGTGGTGCAGTGGTTAAGAATCTGCCTGCCAATGCAGGGGACACAGGTTCGAGCCCTGGTCCAGGAAGATCCCACATGCTGTGGAACAACTAAGCCCGTGCGCCACAACTACTGAGCCTGTGCTCTAGAGCTCGTGAGCCACAACTACTGAGCCCGCGTGCCACGACTACTGAGCCCGCGCGCCTAGAGCCCGCGCTCCGCAACAAAGAGAAGCCACCGCAGTGAGAACCCTTTGCGCCGCAAGGAAGAGTAGCCCCCGCTCGCCGCAACTAGAGAAAGCCCTCGCGCAGCAACGAAGACCCAACTCAGCCAAAAGAAAAAAAAAGAGGTTTAGACAGCAAGTATATACAGTGTGAGTTTTGAGTAAGTGAGAAACTGACCTGGAGCTTATTATCTAAGCAGGAAGAGGATCAGCCCCGCTGTGTGAGGACAGGTACTGACACCCAAACGCCTCTTGGGTATGCTGTTCTCTCTTCAGAACAGCACTTAGGAGTCTGAGGGCTTCTCATGCTCCCGTGTGATACGTCTTCTTGTGTGATCAACTGATGCGTTCAGTCCGTGAATAATTCTGACGCTGCCATCAAAACCCTTCACACGTTCCTGTCAGTGGGATCAGGGAGACCCCGGCTCAGGAATCCTGCTCTGCTGACTTCCTGTCCTCACGAGGAAACTGGAACACTTCTGACAAGGCAGCCCAAAGGCACAAAGCATACCCTTGGGCACACTTTAAATATCACTCTGAATAATTCATCTTGTGCATTATTTAATAACTCTCTGCTCTGCAGAATGTTTACTTACACAGTATTTTCACCTCAAACTAAAGTTGAACCATTTCAGAGAACTTTTGACCCAGTAATTCCACTCTGGAAACTTCTTCCATAGAAACACTTGTACAGGGACTTCCCTGGTGGCACAGTGGTTAAGAATCTGCCTGCCAATGCAGGGGACATGGGTTCGAGCCCTGGTCCGGGAAGATCCCACATGCTGCGGAGCAACTAAGCCCGTGCGCCACAACTACTGAGCCCGTGCTCTAGAGCTCGCGAGCTGCAACTACTGAGCCTGCGTGCCACAACTACTGAAGCCCGCACGCCTAGAGCCCGTGCTCCGCAACAAGAGAAGCCACCGCAATGAGAAGTCCGCGCACCACAACAAAGAGTAGCCCCTGCTCGCTGCAACTAGAGAAAGCCCGTGCACAGCAACAAAGACCCAACACAGCCAAAAATAAATAAATAAATAAAATTAAAAAAAAAAAAGAAACACTTGTACAAGGGCACAAAAGTAAATATGCTAGAATATTCATTGCAGCATTGCCTGTGCTATTAAAAAATTGGAAACAATTTAAATGCCCATCCCTAGGAGAATAATGAAGTAATAATAATTATGGTATCTCCAAACTGTGGAATTCTATGTAAGTGTTAAAAAAGAATGCAAGAGAGCTATATGAAGTGACATAAGAAGCAAGTTGCAGAATGTATTAACTTTTGTAAAAAATAATCAGAAATATTTATTTTACATATATTAAAAAGTACTTAGAAGCACATGTAGTATACCAAACTCAAGCGAAAGTTTAAAATTTATATATTGTTTGCATGAAAACAGCTTATGTATTAACTTTATAATTTTACAAATGTGTTTATTTTTGTCGTTTTAGAAAAAAAGTGCAAAGTCAGATTTGGTGAATACAGCAAAGACTTGGTGCAAGTTTTCTGGGTCACGTGCAGGCTCCTGTAACCCTCCAGGGAGAGGGCTAATGCCTGAGACATCGTTCTCACTGTGAAGTCAATCTTTCGGCCAGGCACAGTTTTTCTTGCCTGCAGAGGTTGCTGCCATCAGGAAATGCTGAGCGTAGCTGCCCTCCCACTCTCAGAGCTGGTGGCCAGTGCGCTCACCAAGCGGCCCAGCTTCCATCCGCTCGTTAGGCTCTCGTCATGAAGCGCCGAGGGCCGGGACTGGGTGTGTCCTTGGCCTCTGTATTCCCAGCACCTAGCAATGTGCCCAGTGTGCATCTGATGCTTGATAATTGTTAAAGAACTTGTTGAAGGAAGAGTTTTTGATCTCTCTTGGCTTGATTTTCAGGTTGGGGAAGTGGGGTGTCTGTGAAGGTGGCTGGCAGTTCCTGGGTCATGAGACTGGGGGTGTCTCCTGGGCTCCTAATTCTGGAAGGTTGTAAGCAGATGGCCCAGCCACCTGAGCAGCACCTGATGAAGTCTTAACACACAGGAGCAGACGCTGTCCCTGGACTTAGAAATGATACCGCAGAGCTGATCTGACGTTTTAGCAATTTGCAGAATGTTTCTGCTACACGATATCTAGACGTAAACGGTAATCACCTTATATAAATAATGGTAAGTGTCCATCATCGGATGAATGGATAAAGAACATGTGGCACATATATACAATGGAATATTACTCAACCATAAAAAGAAACGAAATGGAGGTATTTGTAGTGAGGTAGATGGAGTTAGAGTCTGTCATACAGAGTGAAGTAAGTCAGAAAGAGAAAAACAAATACAGTATGCTAACACATATATATGGAATCTAAGGAAAAAAAAAAAAAGGTCATGAAGAACCTAGTGGCAAGACGGGAATAAAGACACAGACCTACTAGAGAATGGACTTGGGGATATGGGGAGGGGGAAGGATAAGATGTGACAGGGTGAGAGAGTGGCATGGACATATATACACTACTAAATGTAAAATAGATAGCTAGTGGGAAGCAGTCGCACAGCACAGGGAGATCAGCTCGGTGCTTTGTGACCACCTAGAGGGGTGGGATAGGGAGGGTGGGAGGGAGGGAGACGCAAGAGGGAAGAGATATGGGAAAATATGTATATGTATAACTGATTCACTTTGTTATAAAGCAGAAACTAACACACCATTGTAAAGCAATTATACTCCAATAAAGATGTTAAAAATAAATAAATAAATAATGGTAAGTGGGTTCATGGCCAAGACAAAATCAAGCACTTCTGGAGCATCTTTGGGGCCAGGGTGCCCACTTGTAGCTGCTCTGAGATCCTTCCAAAGATGCTTTGGACCCCAAATCCAGGCCCACCCAGATGCTAGTTTTCTTTGTTTCTGAAAAAGGAAGACAGTGCCCAGCCGTGAGCTCTCAGAGCTGAGTCCCAAGCTCCCCTTTCCCTCTGAAGGGCTCCCCAGATGCTACCCCTGACATAGAAAACATGGCAGGTGGCTCTGCTTTGCCCAGCTCCTGGCCCAGAGCCCTGGGGCCTCGCTATCCCAGACCCATTGCCCCTCAGTCAAAATCTCAGCCAGGCCACAGATTCCATGGACCCAGTGATCTTCCCCAGTTTCCGTGAGGTAACAATTCTGACACAGATGCTCTGAATACGACTTAAAGGTGGGGCCTGGTAAGTTGATACTTAATGAAAATGTACACGTATTCAGCTAAAAATTCAGAAGGACAGAAAACAAAAAGAGTCCCATGCCCCCCAGTTCCGCTGTACAGAGATAAATACCCACTAACTGTTTCTTGTATATTCTCGCAAAAATCTTCATGCCTGTAAAAGCACACACGGACACATGCATACATGAACACATACGCATCTTTTGGTGGCCACAGATGGACATACACTCTGCTGCTTTTCTGCATCTTGCTTTCTTCTAACTTAGCTTGGAGATTACTCCAAATCAACAAATACTGATTTACCTTATTCTTTTTAAAGGGCTTTACTATTCCACCGTCTATATGGCAAACATTTGCTGTTTTTTCCTGCCCAACAGCCTGTCCCCTTTCTTCCTGTGACAGTAGCATTTTCTTTGTCTCTTCCCCACTCTCAGTCCTGTGATTTGGGTGAGGATGACCCTGACCTCAGCTACAGGCTTGGACATACGACCCAGACCTTACCACAGAGATTGGTTCAGGGGTGGACACATGACCTGGGTGCGGGCAAGGTCAGTCAGGGCCAGGACTTTATCTGAATTATTAAGGGAAGAGAAGCTCTCTTTTTCCTGCTGACCTTGTGTCTGGGAAGATGTGGTCCTGGAGCACTTTCCATTGCGTGGAGTCTGAGTATGCAGGCAGTAGGGAGAAGAATGGAACCAAAATACAGAGTTGCTGGCCTTGGTGACATAGTTTAAGAGTCTGGTTTAGGTTTACCTGGAGCCCTCCCTCTCCACCCTGAACTTCTAGTTACATGTGCCAATGGATTCCTTTTTTGCCTAAGCCAATTGGGCAGGGCTTTCTGTAGCTCACCCTAGGAAGAGTCTTGCTATAGAAACTGGCATCAAGAAGAGGGGTTGGCAAGTGACCCTGGAATATGGAATTGGCTGAGTCAAGGAAGGTGGTGAGCCTTCTCTTCTTGGCAGCAAGTTGGCCATTCTCATTACCCAGTAATGAGGCAACTAATTAAATTGTGGCCACTCAGACTAGGTGCACTATTTTACTTATATGAGGTAACTAGACTAGTCAAATTCATAGGGAGAGAGAGTAGAGCAGTGGTTGCCAGGGGCTGGGAGGAGATGGAAACAGAGAGTTGTTTGATGGGTAATGAGCTTCGGTTCTGCAGGATGAAAGGAGTTCAGGAGGTGGATGGTGGTGATGTTTGCACAAAATGAATGTACTGAATGCCACTGAAAAATGGTTAAGATGGTAAGTTTTATGCTGCGTGTTTTTTACTAGAGTTAAAATAAAACATACGCAAAAGGAAGAAGATACAGTTTTATCATGAGAGGCCCTTTCTGCCTGTGACCTGCAATCCAATACGGCTGAGAGTCTGGTCAAGCGCTATTGGAAAAGCTGAATTTTCTGCAACAAGCCGAGAGCACAGGGACCACAGGCTGAGAGGCAGAAAACAGCAAGAGAGAAAGTTGGGACTTAGGAGGCGAGTACCACGAACTGACATTTAGGTGTCTCTTGTACGTGTTCGCCTGTATGAACTCATTACTCTTAACAATCCGCTGGGGTAGATGCTGATTTTCAGATGAGGAAAACAGAGGCAGGAGGAAGTTAAACAAATAAACCTCGACGAAGTAAGGGACAGAGTCAGGACTGAGACCTGGGCGGTCAGTGGTTCTGTTCCTACTCCATGGCACTGGGACACAAACAGCCTGGAAGCCCCCTGAAATCCCAAGCGGATCGTGTTGTCAGAGAAACCCACACCAGCTCACAAAGCCTCAGTCCCAGGGTGACCTCCAGGCCCTGCTGCACCAGCGCGGTGCCTCTCTCCCTGGATGCAGAAAAGCCCACACTGCGGGGATCTCGCAGCTGCTGCCTTGCCTACCCTCCCCTTCACTTTCACGTGCTTTAACTTCTGCGGACTCTCCTCCTTCCCGAGAACAATCTGTGGAGCAGCTTCGGGAAACCGCTGGCCATACAAAATTATTCCGGTGCTTCGAAGATTTACTCACCACAATCCTCTTTTGGTGTGCCCACGTCCAGGAACTGACGCTCATTTCCTGAGCCACAGTATCATTGTTCAGTGTGTCTCACAGTTGGCTCTGGGATAGCAAAATCTCTTGGCCAAAGTCTTTTGACTACCCTCAGTATTTGTGCTTGAACGATCTGTTTATGTGAGCTACTTGGGGTCGCCAGCATAGACCGTGTATTAGGATTAGGTTGAGGATGAGAAAGATTCAGAGTCATCATCTGGCCTGATAGAAACCAGCCAGGACCTGGGAATCCCCTGGTGGTCCAGTGGTTAGGGTTCCGCGCTTTCACTGCCCAGGGGAACTAAGGTCCCGCAAGCTGCGCGGTGCAGCCAAAAACAAAACAAAATGCAACAAAACCAAACCAAAACCCAGCAGAGGACAAATCACATCATCACATCACTGGGGGTCCTGTGACAGAGAAGGACAGGACAGGGGAGTGGAGACTTATTTCAGCAAGATGAGCCATGCTCTAGAGAGAAATACACATCAACTTGACAGAGGGGAGGCTTTGCCCCGGTGGAGAGGAACTTCTTCACCAGAAGGATGCCTCCTCTGTGCCACAAAAAGGACAGTGTCTTCCTGAACCCAAGGAAGAAGGACCTTGAAGACCCCATGGCTCCAAGCAGCATAGTGAGTTATACAACAATACTCACATGGACTTGGCAATGAGAATTTGATTGTCGACAGCCAAGAACAGACTCTGCGAAGGAAACTATGCCAAACTACAGCCATGTAATAAAATATATTCTACCAACAGTACTTAGTTTGCCTTCTCCTTGTGTTGGTTTCACAATTTTTTCACTTTATTAACTTACGGACGGTAAAGTGAATTATTTATGTTTGTTGTTATAAATGATCTGTTCCTACTCCTCTTACTGCCAAGAGCTAAGACGTTCCTGGTGTCCCACAGTAATATGTAGTCTGGTTGCAGATCTCAGGTGATTTCATTGACTTATGGGGACAAGGCAGTGTGATTTCTCAAGCCCACTCCAAAGGAATAAGCAGAAAAACCTATAACCAGTATATAGGTTCAGCCCTCATCCATACGGAAATACCTTTCCTAATATCCTCCCAGTTCAGCACCTGCTCGTAACCATAAGGACCCACACCCTATCCTCACATACTAAGCAGTGAGGAAGCTTCCTTCCAGATGGGGGAGATAGGCCAGCAAATGAGGCCCTTGCCTAATTAGGAGGTACTTGCCTTTAGGGGTCTCATCCAGTGACGATTTACCTAAGGGTTTGTGATGTCTTGTGCTATATGGGGTCCCTGACATCAAGCGTATCCTTAAATCAGAGACTGTCAGCTGGTAGCCCAGAGGCTGAATCAATCATGTAGATGTGTGTGTGTGTGTGTGTGTGTGTGTGTGTGTGTGTGTGTGTGTTGTGGCTGTTATTTTTTGGCTTATACAAGTTTTCTATTAAAATATGAATTATTTGCCAGAATTAAAAATTATGAAGTTTCATGTAACAACGCATATTTCCAACCCCTTTGGAAAATACCAAAATGCTGGGAAGCGCTGGTAACATTAGAGCAGCACTGCCACTTGGCAACAACCCACTGACCTGAGGGAGGGGGTCCTCCACAGCCCCCACTGGTAGGATTTACTCCTTCCTTCCTTCCTTCCAATGTCTGCCCCTGCACATTTGGGTTCGCAACTCTGTGCCCTCCTGGTCTAGTAAACACCAACGTTCCAGAACTGCTCAGTGCATGTGGGGACACAGAGCCAACCATGACACTCCGGCAGGTAGTAGGATAACCTATTCTAATGAAATTTTTGTTTGGCTCTCTACGTATTTCCTAATTGTAAGCAATTCGCCAGGCTTTGTATGCCTTTGCCTTAATAATTGTGGTGGGGCAGAGAGCAAGGCAGCCTGAAAATGAAGCTGATCTGTACTAAAAACCTAAGGCCACTGAAGAGATGATGGGGCGTCCTGGAGAGAGGGGGCCCTTGGAGAAGTGGTGAGGTGAGGAGGGCGGGCCCCTGCCCGGGAAGGGCAGAGAGGTCTGGGGACTCCTCCAGAGCAGCAGGGTCACTATCACTCCATGAGAGCCTTCTGGAGCCACATGGCTGGGTGGCCAGGAGAGGCAGCTCTGGCCCCAGAGTCCCAGTCCCAGCAAAGACTCCATATCCCAGGAAAGCCAGGAAGCAGGGCCTGCCTGGCTCGGAGGACAGGTGCCAGCCAGGATTTCCCTCATAAGCCTCAGGGACTCTGATACAACCTTGGAAGGACAACAGCCTTCAAAACAGACTGAGATGAAAAGGAATGAAGGACTGACGTATGCTATAACACAGATGCCCCTCAAAAACGTGCTAAGTGAAAGAAGCCAGGCACGAAAGGCCACATAGTGCAGGATTCCAGTGATGTGAAATATCCAGAATAGGCAAATTCATAGAGACAGAAAGCAGATTAGTGGTTGACAGGGGCTGGAGGAGAGGGAGATGAGGAGTGACTGCTTGATGGGTACCAGGTTTCTTTTTAGGGTGGTGAAAATGTTCTGGAATTAGATAGTGATGATGGTTGCACTATGTTGTGAATATATTATGAATGTACTAAAAGACACTGAATTGTAGACTTTAGAATGGTTAAAATGGTGAATTTTATGTTATGTGAATTTTATCTCAATTTTAAAAATGAGCTGGAATTTGCTACCACCTTAGTGGATGGTAACCTGAAGTTACAATTAAGTTGATTTAAAGGAAAAGGAAAACAATTTCCCCCAACCTCTGAGTCTGTGGGCAGGACTCATTCCTATTATCTAACCCTAAGAAAAGGAGCCTGTATCCTGAGACACAGGAGGACCCAGGTTTACCTGGGATGGAGCTCTAGAGACAGGAACACGGAGTGTGTTAGAAGGTGGTAAAAACACTGCCCAGGGGAACAAGACTGGGTCCTGATGACCTCGGAGCTCAGCCCAGTCCTGGGCTGACCAGCTCCAGACTTCTTTTATTGGACTTTCTAGTTTAAGCCTTTGTTCTTGGGGTCCTCTCTTACAGTCTGCCGAATCGAATCCAAACGAATGCAGCATCCTAGAGGATGTGTGATCTGAAGCATTAGCAGACGTTACGTGGGCAAACTGGTGTGTGAGGGGGCTACAGGTTGGGATGAGAAGGACCAAGAGGAAACATATTCCAGGCAGAGGGGAGAGAATGTTCCCTGGCCTGGAGGAAAGACAGAACACAGTTGGGTGTGTCTGGGGCCAGCAGAGAAGGGGTAGAAGGAGATGAAGCCTGAACTAAGAGCAGGGCTAAGACGTGAGGGACCTTTGTAGCCTTGTAAGAAGTTGGACCAAGCCCACAGGTGGAGGGGGCCCTGAAGGACTGGTGAGGTTCACATTTTAGGAAGATGCCTCTGGTGCCGAAACAGGAGGAAGCAAGAGTCGAGGGAGACCGTAAGGAGACTGAGGCTGCGGTCAGACAAGAGATGAGATGGACTTGCACTCGGCGAGTGGCTGTGACAAGGGAGCCTCTGAAAGGGAGAATTCACGGGACTCGTACCTGATTGGATCTGGTGGTGGGGGAGAGAGCAGGAAGGTTGGGGATGAGGAATCATGGGCTGAGAGAGGAAGCAGACGTGGGATTGGGACTGGAGAAGGAAATGCAGGCCTGGGCGTGGAGCCTGAGGTGGCCCGGGGTCAGCCACGTAAAGAGTGCCCGAGTGAAGACCATCGAGGGAGCCCTGGCCTGGGAGTCAGAAAACCAGCCAACCGTGCGCTTGTGTGGTGCCGCCTTCAGCAATGCCCTTGACCTCTCTAATTCCAGCCCTCATCCTAAACTGGGGGTGCTGTCAGTTCATGTGTGTAAAACCCTCTGGCACTTACTAGATGCTCCATCAATGTTAACTGAATCTGAAATGTTGCTCCTTGCGTCCCATCGGCACTTTGCTCTCTCATGCCCGCCGATTCTGTCGTTTCTTTCATCGGCCAAGAGTAGGCGCCGAAGACACTGCCCTCACCCCTCTGCTCCGGCTCCAGGGTAGCCCGGAGGAAAGCCCCTCATCTTCCTTGAGCCGCGTGAACTTGATTCCCGTTTTAACAGAGGACAAGCAGGAGGCTGGCAGGCGGACCTAGATTGGAAGCCAGGGCTCCCGGCTCCAGGATCCGCGCTCCCGGCTCCGCAACATCTGGACTCCTGCCGAGGGGGCGGGAGGCCGGGGGGCGGGGCTGTGGGTCCCCGCGCGCCCGGAGCCTCCTCCCTCCCTGCCCCCGCCCCGCCGCACCTCCCCGCGCTCCTCCTCCCGCGCCCCGGCTCTGCGCGGAGGCTGCGGCTCGGCGGGGCAGGCGCGGCGCGCGGGGACCCAGGCGGTGGCGGCCGCCGGGCGCAGCGGGTCCGGCGCGGGGAGCCGGGCTCAGCCTCGGCCTGCGCCAGCCCCGACCCTCGCCCACCCGAGGCCGGCCTGGGGGGCCCGCAGGGCGCGCGGAGCGCCGAGTGCGCGTCGGGCCGGGCCCCGCACCTCGGCACAGGAGCGCGGTCGCGGCGCGGCGGAGCGCCAGGCATGGAGCCGGCCCGGGAGCCCCCCGCGCGGGCCCGGCCGCCGCCGCCCCCCGCCGTCCGTCCCGCGGTCGCCCCCGCCGCGCCCAGGCTGCGGTCGCCCGCCGAAGCGGAGGGCCGCGGTCCCGAGGGGCTGCTGCGGCGATCGGGGTCGGGCTACGAGGGCAGCACCAGCTGGAAAGCGGCCTTAGAGGGTAAGCGCCTAGCGGCCCTCCATCCCCCGGCCGCGGGACCCGGGAGGCGGGACAGAGTCACCTTGGCCGGTCTCCCGGTGGGGAGAGCGGGGAGCGCGACTCTGGAAGCCGGAGGATTGCCAGGGCATCAGATGCCACATTGTGGGGCGGTGGGGAACAGGTAACTGGGGACCACCTATATATAGTACAGCCTTGACCCTGTGTCTGCAGCTAACTCCCTCTTTGACCTTGGGAGCAGGTTTCATTCTCTGAGCCTGTTTCCTTATGAGTGAAGGGGGACAGTTACCGTCCGGCACTCACCCGATCGGCATATTGAGAGAGTGGCTTGACTCTCTAGCAGTGAAAGTACTTTGGGCAAAGTGACTAAAGCTGTGGACCCCGACACAGTGCTAATGCCCCGTGTGAAGGGGGTTGGGGGATGGGGCGCTGGTGGTGCCGGGAGGGAGAATCGGCCAGAGGGCCTTCCTTGCAAGTCGGGGGTCCCACCTACCTCTTGCAGTCAGAGGGGCTCACGGCCTGACCCCTGACTGGCCAAGGGGGCGGTCAACAAAGTGGAAGACAGATTTCAATCAAGTTCATGAGTTCTTTCAGTGAACTTGTGTGGCCACTTGTGTGGTGTGGGAGGTGCTGGAGCTGGCCAGAGGGCTGGTTCTCTGGATGTTTCTCAGTATTATGGACACCCGGAGTCCAAAGGCCGAGGACCTGCCTCGACGGCATCAACTAGGGAAGCCCAGGACCTGGATCACCCAACCATTAGGGAAGGAGTGTCAGAAAAGGAGGGCTTCCTGGAGTAGGTGACCTCTTAGGAGGTGTGGAAAGAGAAAGATGGGTGCACCAGGCTCGAGGAGTGACATGTTCAGGGATCAAGTGGCGAGAACTCGCCTGTCCCTTGTGGGGAACTGACCTCCAGAATACCAGGATCGGGGTGGGGCGCGGTGAGAAGAGAGGAGTCTGGAGGGCCCAGACCGTGAATGGCCAGCCAGGCCTTGCCAAAGTGTTTGGACTTTGTCTGAAGCGGCTGTTGAGAGATTTGAAGCATAGAATGAGACAGTGGGTGGCCCTTGGAAAAGTGGTGGTGGCCCAGAGGGGTCAGACCAAGGCCAGGTCAGTGAGGAAGGCGGGGCCGTGGTCAGGGGAGGGACATAACCAGCGCCAGCCAGGGCAGGTGCCTGGCCAAGGAGGGAGACGTGGGGACAGTTCTGTCGGCATTTGACCCAAAGGCTGGTAGGCCAGGGGACACGGATGGCCTGAGGAGGGGCTGTGCAGACTCTGAGGGGAAAGCTGGACACCTGGATGGTGATTTGGGACAAAGGAGGCAAAGATGTTGGAACTCAGTGTAGGAGAGCCATTGCAGAGGACCTTCGGGCTGAGGACAGCTGAGCTGAATAAAGGTGGACAAACCCTCTCTTTGTCATGCATCTTCGGGCTCACTGTTAGATTTGCCTGTGACCCCCTGCTTCCCTCCTGCCCAAGTTATTTCTTGAAGTTGCTCACTCCTCTTGCCTGTATTTCTCCACTCATTCATTCGTAAGCATTTCTCCGGGGGCTGCCCTAACTTCATTCCAACCCCCAGTGCTTAGGGGCCACTTCAGGGGTGGTGCGGCCTCTTTCAGTGCCTCCGGCTGGCTGGCTCCCGTCTTACCTCCCATCCTGACCTTGGCCCCTTCTGCTTCCTACTCCCAACCACGGCTGGGCCGACCACCTGCAAGTTAGGCTGAAGAAGAAGCCGCACGTCCGGCAGGAAATGGCCCAGGGGGTCTCTCAGGACACTGGCTCTTCCAGGCCCTGTGGAGTCTAGCCCACTCTGTGCTCAGTGCCCACCTGTGGCCCAGCCTCGTCTCGCCTGTCTGGGCATGGCTCCCTGCCTGGCCTGGCTCTGTGTCTCGTGGCACCTCTGGCCCCTGCCCTCGTTCCCACGGTCCACCAGGAGCAGCCCCACCCTGGTGCCTGTGGACCTTGGGGGCTCAGCATCTGGGGCCTGTGGGCCTTTTCCCACAGGAGTTTTAGGCTGGGGAGTCTGTGTCCCTGCCAGGGGCCTCCCCTCCACTGGTCCCCTGAGCATCTCCTGGGTGTTCCCTGGGCTCCGCGTCTCCTGCGGGGAGAGGGGAGCTCTCGGACCACGACGGTGCTCTCCAAGGTCCTGCCGTGTGCTGATCCCCCCGCACATTCACTCACTCTTCCTCACCTCCCACAAACACTCCTGGAGGCCCCACTGTTCCAGCGCAGCTCTAGGCACTGGGAACATCCCTGCCCTTGCAGAAATCACAGGACAGGGGCTGAAGCAGCCTGCTGCAGCGCAAAGAGCACGGATTCTGGAGTTGGGTAAGCCTGAGCCAGATCCTTCCACTGCCAGCGGGCTGGCAGGTTTTCAAACTTGTCTGAGCCTCAGTTTCTTCATCTGCTAAGCAAGATGAGGATTTCTGCCTCTCGGGGCCACACGGACCAAGGTGCTGGGGTGTAGGCTGTGTGCAGGTGATCCCTTTCCCCAGTCCCTAGAGCCCGGCATCCCTGATGAGGGAACCCAGGGAAAGTGTGTGACCAACTGCTCAGCTGAAATCCTTTGACTGCTCATCTGCCTACTTTGAGTCCACTCCCCACCCCAAACTGAAGTCCTCATAATGGGCCCAGTCTGCAGACCCTGAGAAACACCCGTGATGGGATGAGGGGTCTGCCAGGCCTGGGGGCCAAGGGGTTTTGCAGCCCTTACTTAGCCAAGCATCTGTCTTGAGACTTCTTGATTTGACCAAGCTGAACCCTTAGGGGGCCTGTGCTCCTTTATTACCACGTACCGAATATTTATCAAGCACCTACAAAGTGCCAGCCCCGTGCTGGGGCTTTCTCAATAGCTGTCTTGTTTAACCCTCACATCTGCCCTTGCAGGGGCTTGGTGGGTGTTGTACCTATTTTATATATGAGGAAACTGAGACTCGGAGAGGCTAAGTATCTTGCCCAAGGATGCACGTTGCTCTCTCACACGTGAAATCCCATCGGGTTTGCCACGAGGCCCTCTGATGTGAAACCTCTCACTCTGTCCTGAGCTGACCAACATGCGGCTTGGTGAGGCTAATTGGAGAGAATCAAATTGTGCTTCTGACGCATGTAGCTCTCGTCCCTGCGCTCCTCAGACAACCCTGCCACCTCCAGCAGATGCTTTTTCCTCTTCACAGGTTAAGTGACGTGGAAAACATCTTAAATCTGAAGCTGGGATTAGAGCCCAGGTCTTTAAGACTTTCCTTCGATGAACAGTTAGCTTTATAAATAGGAAGCCAAACAGAAATTCTCCTGATTGAGTCCTCTCCCTGTGGATATTAACCTTTCCTTCCATCCTCAGCCTTGGGGGACAGGCTGGAAAAGTGATCCAGAGCTCCCGCCTGGGTTCTGGAAAGACTGGAGGTGACTGGAGATGGGAATGTTTCTGGCATTGGGTTAGGGAGGGTGAGGAAAAGCAGCCTGGGGGTACAGGAGTGGGGACAGAGTGATTCTGCAAATCTCAGGCTATAGATTTTCCAGTGCTCACCAATTCTGAATTTTTAATGTTGAAAGTTTCTTGATAAGACATAAACCCACAACTTCCTGCTCAAAACCACACACATGCATTTAGCAAAGCCTCTTAAAAATTTAAAAATGACCAAACTCTACATTTGATAGTTTGTGACAGTCAAGAGTATGCTTTCCAGGCTGTGGCCCTGGCAACTTAGAAACGCCAGCTATGATTCTCTTTTGCGCTGTGGATATGCGGGTGTTGGGAGATTTGTCTGGGCTTGGGAGCCAGGTTTTTTTCAGTTGTTCCTTCTAACATTAGGCTAAGTCATATACATTTATAACATAAATAAACTGCACCCTCAAACTCCATCTAATAAGGGCCATTGCATAGAAGGAAGGATTGCTGAGTTAGACATTTGTTATGGCTTGAATTGTATCCCCCCCAAAGAGATATGTTGAAGTCCTAACTCCCCAGTACCGCAGAATCTGCCCTTATTTGGAAATATGATCATTGCAGTTGTAATTAGTTCAGATGGGGGCATACTGAAGCAGGGTGGGCTCCTCACCCAGTATGACTGGTGTCCTTATAAGAGGTGGTCACGTGAAGACAAAGAGACACACAGGGAGAAGGATGTGACGATGAAGGCAGAGGCTGCAGTGATGCAGCTGCAACCAGCCA
Source organism: Balaenoptera ricei (assembly GCF_028023285.1). Taxonomy (NCBI): domain Eukaryota; kingdom Metazoa; phylum Chordata; class Mammalia; order Artiodactyla; family Balaenopteridae; genus Balaenoptera; species Balaenoptera ricei. The sequence goes on along the minus strand of NC_082647.1, from coordinate 14,684,245 downwards.
ACGAGCATAAACGAGGACAAAGCAAGGAAGGACTTCCCTACAGGTCTCAGAGGGAGCACGGCCCTGCTGACAACTTGATTGTGGACTTCTAGCCTCCAGAACTGTGAGACAACACATTTCTGGTGTTCTAAGCCACCTGCTTCGTGGTGCTTTGTTACGTCAACCCAGGAAACGAATGCAACATTGTTTTGGCTTGTGCAGCCCCACAGCTGTCCTCGAGAGTGAACAAGGAGTCAGACTCTGTAGCGCACCCTCTCTCTGTCCACAGTGCCGCATCCAGAGCAGTTATCCCCATGCAAGGATGAAGAGGGTCCTCAGTTCTGGTGATGCTGGAGACACAGGCACAGACTCCCCTTTCCCTGAGAGCAGGTGTATATCCGCATGGCCAAGGGCATTGTCATTCAGGGCAGCTAGATTTCCCTTTGTGTTTTTTAGTATCAGTGGGTGCTCTGTAACACGCAAGGCAATGACCGAGCCCTGTTATAGGGAACCCAAACGTGAGTAAAGCACAGCCCTTACCCTAAAGGAGCCCATGGGCCGATAATCATCACGATGGTAATTGCTAACACTGAAGGAGAGCTTACCATGCCAGGCATTGCTCTAAGCCCTATATGTTGAATTCTCAGAAAATTCTAAGAGGGAGACACTATTATGACTTCATTTGAAAGACGAGGAAAATGAAATAAAATAGAAGCTAAGTAGCTTTGCCACTAAAAAGTGGCAGAGCTGGGATCTGAACCCACGTGAAGTGGCTTACGATGCTAGGCTCTCATTGTGGTGCCAGGGTTATAGAAGAGGATCTAGAGGCATTTAAAGAAGGGAAAGGAGGGACTTCCCTAGTGGTCCAGTGGTTAAGACTCTACACTCCCAATGCAGGGGGCCTGGGTTCGATCCCTGGTTGGGGAACTAAGATCCCACATACCGCAACTAAGCCCGCGTGAGCTGCAACAAAGACCCAGTGCAGCCAAAAAAAATAAATAAATAAAAAATAAAAAAAAATAAAGAAGGGAAAGGCAGGATTCATACACAGCTCAAGGGGATTAGTCTTACAACAAGCTGCCCCTGAGGACAGCAGAGCAGATACAGAAGGAGCCCAGCCCTTGAGGGCAGGTGTGAGCCTATGTTCTTACCATGCCAGAAGCCACCCACCTCTGGACTCCTGGTCACTTGCCAGTATAGACCGTGCTCATAGGAAGGACTCCCGGATGTTTGTTGGACTTGCAAGTAAATATGGCAGACTGAATATATGCGTTTATTTTCTTTCCCTTCCAAAGCTCATTAATACAACAGTAAAGGGATTTTTAAAAGGTCACAAGGATAACAAGAACAGGAGACAAAACAATAGCAACGAGGGGCTTCCCTGGTGGCGCAGTGGTTAAGAATCCGCCTGCCAATGCAGGGGACACGGGTTCGAGCCCTGGTCCGGGAAGATCCCACATGCCGCGGAGCAAATAAGTCTGTGTGCCACAACTACTGAGCCTGTGCTCTAGAGCCCGCGAGCCACAACTACTGAAGCCTGCGTGCCACAACTGCTGAAGCCCACGTGCCTAGAGCCCGTGCTCCGCAACAAGAGAAGCCACCGCAATGAGAAGCCCGTGCACCGCAACGTAGAGTAGCCCCCGCTCGCTGCAACTAGAGAAAGCCCGCGCGCAGCAACGAAGACCCAACGCAGCCAAAAATAAATAAATAAATAAATAAATTAATTAAACAAACACATAGGGATCAATGATGGTGTAACTGACACTGAATCCACTGGCCTGTGAAAGTTCAGGAAGCAGAGGAGCAACCTGAGTCACAAACAGGAACCCCACAGCGCAGAGACCGGGGCACCAGTCAGCACGGCCGTGAGTGAAGAGGGAGCTGAAATCAGGAGGGCTGGGTGAACACTTGTTAGGAAGACTTCAGATCCCCAAGTCCTCTCCGCACTCTGTGAGCCCATCCCCAGCCCTCTTCCTTGGGGAGAGAGGGCCCCCGGACACCAACACATTTGAGAGCAAGCAGTTAAGGCGACATTTATGTATTGAGGGCTCAGGATGGCCTCCTAGCCTCTTTTCCCAGCCAAGCCTACACTCTCCAGGAGGCAAAACAGAAGAGCAGTCTCCAGGGACACTGACCCAAGAGGAAAAACCCAAGGAGGTCAACAAACAGACAGCCTTGAGGACCAGCCCGTCACTCTGCCACAACCCTCACAGTTAATAAGCCCCTCTTCCTGTCTCAGAGGTGCCAGTGAAGTCTTATTCCTCCTGCCTTAATCATGAACAAATAACAAAGGATCTCCAGACATCTGAGGAAAGTCTCTGACATGGAAGCTAGAGATCAAAACAAATGAACAGGAAAAAAAAAGCAGTTTGGAGAAAACAGAGATTATACAGATTAAACTTTCTGCCCACCTCTCCCCCACCCCCTCCGCAGCCCCCCTCCTCCCCCCCAAAAAAAACCTAAAAAACTATCAGTAATATCCTCAGAGAGATAAGAGAAAATTTTGCATCATTAAAATAAGAACAGGACGCTTTAAGAGGGAGTATTCAGGGAACAGCAGCAACAAACCCAAAAAAACCTTAGCAGTTAAAAATAATTGTAGAAATAAAAGATTCAGTAGCGAGTGGGAAGATAAAGTTGAAAAAAATCTTCAGGAAATAGCAAAGGCAAAGAGACAGTGGATATGAGAGCTTCCTCCCTCCTCTCTGGTGGCTCTTCCTCTTCTAATAAGGGCACTAATCCCATCCTGGGGGCCCTCACCAAGAATGGAATCTGCTGGTACCTTGATCTTGGACTTCCTTGCCTCCAGAATTGTGAGAGAGAAGTGTCTGTTGTTTCAGCACCCTGTCTATGGTTTTTGTTAGAGCAGCCTGTGCAGACTAAGTCAAAGGTGAAGTAGAATTCCTGATTTTGCCTCATCAGCTTAAAGGAGTTTTGAAGTTGAAATAATGATGAGCACACAGAAGTGTAAGCAAAGGAAAATGATTAATTACAGGGAAACAAGAAGTTGTGTAGAAATAAAGATCATAATACACCGCATAGCTTTCCTGGGAGTAGCATTTACATTGCCATACGAAAAGAACACCTAATTATCAGTCTAACCCAAACTATGATGTTGAGAGAGCAGGTAGTGTGTGAGTGGTCAGGGTGGGGATAGTAATGCAGAGAATTAAATCTTCCTCGTTATTGTGGGAAGTCAATAAGTAGTGTCTTAAATAGAGAAGTCAAAAAGTATTGACATACGCAAAGCTTTTAGAGATTTGGAGGTAAATACCAAAAGAATTAGCTAAAAGGGTTGGAAATAGTTGCCTCTGTGGAAGAGGCAATGTTCTGTTTGGTTGTTAGTTTGTTTAGTGAAGCCTGGTAGAATTTCTTGACTTCAGATCTGTTGCTTTTCAAATCCTTGATAAAGGACCAGGTTTCTTTTACCAATTTGTTGTGAAGTACAATACAGACAAATTACTAGAAACAGTATCAGGCACTTGGATGTCACAGCAATGCTGAACTGCTGTAAAAGTTTCTAGATACTTCCTCTCAATTTTGGTATTTAGCTCGTCATGGGTGAGTAATGGTGGACAGCCCAGCACTGGGCTGTGGAGACACTTCTTTCATCTATGCACATATATAACTTTTAAAAGGTTTTAAAAATGGTTAAAAATAAAAAGGGAGTACTCACCTACTAGGATGGCTATAACAAACAAAAATGGAAACTAACAAGTGTTGGTGAAGAGATGGAGAAATTAGAACACTTGTGCGTTGGCATTGCTGGTAGGATGCAAAATGGTGCAGCAGCAGTGGAAAACAGTTTGGTGGTTCCTCAAAAAGTTAAATGTAGAATTACCATATGACCCAGCAATTCCACTCCTAGGTATATACCCAAAAGAATTGAAAACAGGGACTCAAACAGATATTTGCCAATGTTCATAGCAGCATTATTCATAATAACCAAAAGATGGAAACAGCCCAAGTGTCCGTCAATGGATGGATGGATGGATAAACAAAATGTATATAATTATACAATGGAATATTATTCAGCCATAAAAAAGGAATGAAATTCTGATATGTGCTACAACATGGATGAACCTTGAAAACATTATGTTAAGTGAAAGAAGTCAGACCCAAAAGGACAGATATTGCATGATTCCACCTACATGAGGTTCCTAGAATAGGTGAATTTATAGAGACAGAGAGTAGATTAGAGGTTATCAGGGGCTGGAGGGAGGTGGGAATGAGGCGTTAATGCTTAATTGGTACAGAGTTTCTGTTTGGGGTCATGAAAACATTTTGCAAATAGTGGAATTTTGCAAATTCACAGTGCACAACACTGTGAATATAATTAATGCCACAAATTGCACACTTAAAAATGGTTAAGATGGCAACTTTTATGTTATGTATATTTTATCACAAAAAAACTTTCAAAGATCCTGTGTCTGAAGTCTAAAAGGGTTCTTTCCTTAAACATCAAATTAAAATTTTAGGTGAGAACAATAAATATAAATTTAAAAGGGAGAAGCCAGAGGATCAGGAAAGCTTTCGTGGAGAGAATGGAGGGTGTGGGGCAGGATTTCAAGAGACTGCAGTGGAGGAGGAGAAATTTGAGAGCAAAGACCCAGCTGAAGGGCTGTGAGGACGGACTGGGGTATTTCAAGGAGTCCGTCTGGCTGAAACCAGGGATGAGGTAGAGAAGCAGCAGGAGATGAAAGATTGGAAAGCTCCGACAGCCACAGAAGGAGTTCAAGTGCGTAGCCCCGGAGGCAGGGTTTTTAAGCAGGGGGATCACAGAGACAGACCCATGCTTTTGAACAGCACCTCAGACTTCAGCATCAGAATCTCCTGGAGGGCTTGTTCAAACACAGCCCCAGAGTTTCTCACTATCAGGACTTGGGGCTGGAGGTGGGGGTGGGTGGTGGGGACGTGCCAGGTAATCAACCCCTTTCTCTCTCCTCAGACACCACCACGCGTCTCCTGCTGGGGGCCATCGCAGTGCTTCTGTTCGCCATCCTGGTGGTGATGAGCATATTGGGTGAGCATGGATGTCAGAGCATTTATGCGGTTCAGTTCCTACACACCTTGTCAAAAGCATGTCTGATTAGGTAAAGAAAGGTTCCAGACATACCGCCAATTCTGTGGGGTCAAAGTAAATAGGAAATGGAGTGTTGGTTCTAGATGAGATTTTAGCCTAAAATAGTACATTCACACATCGTCCTCTTTGCTAAGCCATGCAGCGGAAGTGGAGATGTTAACTTAGGTACGATCACAAAAATGCTTCGGGAACGCGGAACAAACTTGGTGTATGGTAGTCACGTAATGCTTCTTGAAGGAGATGGTTTGGGGTTAAGGGCCTTAAAGATCTCATTCACTCACTCAACAAACATTTATTGAGCCCGGCTGTGTGTTAGGCCCTGGGCTAAGTGCTGGAGATCTTTTTAAATGTATGACATCAACTTCCCTGTCCAGTGATAGAGGTGTTACTGCCTGGGGGCTTCCCGGAGGTGGGGGACACGTGTGCTAATCCCTGAAGAATGAACAGTTTCCTAGAGAGCAGGAGGTAGAGGGACCAGAGCATTCCAAGGCGGAGAGGCCTGAAAAACACAGAGTGACAGGTAGGACTGAAAGGGTTGAAGGAGGAATGCAAAAGAGGAAACTGCTACTAAGTAAGGGAGGCGAGGCTATATGACCCGGGGATTTGCTGCTTTTAATGGATTCAAGTCAAAGTACGTCATGGCTTCTGAAGGGTTTGCAAAGTGACTTCAGGACCTCTGTCTTTAATCTTTGAGAAGCGCCCTGAGACCTCAAAATGGGAGGAAAATCCACTGATAACATCAATTCCTACCAAACCCTCACTTGTAGGGCATGCAGGCTCAGCAGGGAGTTGTGAGTGCTTAGCAAAGAATGGGGTGACCACTGGGGTCAGCTTGGATTCACCTAGACTAATTGTTACAAATGAAATTGTTCTATTGCTAGGTTGGGAGGACAGGGCAATGTGTAAACATAGCATATTGAGATTGCAGTAAAACACAACAGAGTCCCTGGAAATCCTCGTGGGAAAGCATGGCAAGTCTAAGTGGGCCTGTAGCTCATTGAGCAGGAATGCCAGGGTGCCCATTAATTAATTGGTGTTGGTGTGGTGGTAGCTCCCTTGGGGGCTTGAGTACCATGGACTTGTTCTTGGCTCTGTCCTGGTCTACATTTTAGTCAATCTCTTGTATGAGAACAAACAAAAAAATATGCTTATGGAATTTGCAGGTGAAACAATTCAAAGAGGGATGCTCAACATGACAGATGAAAAAGAAACCAAGATTAAAATTTATCTTCAGAAACTCAAATGAGCCAATGTGAATGAGATGACTGTGGAAGAAATAAACACAAGATCCTGCATTTGGATTTAAATGTGATTTACACATGTTCTGGACAGGGGAGACCTGGCTTAGAAAGAGATCATAGGAAAATAGTTGAAGAGTATGGCTGAATTCCTTTTGGCAAGGAGTCTTAGAGAATCTCATGGAAGTTCTGGGCCTCCTTCCCAGAAAAGTGCACATAGGCACATACCCACAGATTCTTCTCATTGGAGCATCTGAAGACTGGAAAGCCCACAGCAGCTGGAAGGGTTACGGTGATCGCTGCTGGGTGGTGGACCACAGCTGACGTGTCCCAGCCTGTTCTGGTGGCAGCATTTTACTGGTGATGTGGGCACACCGTACTGAGCCAGGCAGGATGGAGAAGGGTCTGGAGGGCACCCCCTGCAAGGGATTGTGGAAGGGACGGTGTCTGTTCAATCCTGGAAGAGGGGAGGCAGGGGTCCTTCTTCAAGTAGGAGGTGGAAGACAGACCAGGTCTGTCTGGGTCACTCCAGAGGCAGATCCTGGACCCACAGGTTCCAGGTCATGGGAAGGCAGGTTGGGACTCAGAATTGCAAAGGATCTTTCCAGCAGTTCAGCAGTGTTAGCTGATGAGGGGGTGGCCAATGAGAGCAGGCCCATCGAGCCCGCCGATGGTTCCCACCCAGGCTGGAGAGAGAGGACGCGTGGTCCCCAGGTCCTTTCCAAGTCCGAGTTTCTCGGTTTCCACGCCTCGGGGAGTTCGGGGAGACAGAGGAGAGCTTAACCCAGGGGCCTAACCTGCTGTCACTTCCCCTCGGGGCGGTGTCCCTGCCAGTCTCCCAAATTCCTTTTCCTTACTCATTTAGTCACCAGCCTTTTACCTGCCAGGCCCTGTGACAGGCGCTCCCCCGAGGCATGTGGCTGATGGGCACCAAAGTGGAGGCAGGTGGAGGGAGTGGCGGGGAGCGGAGTGGGATCCTTGGGGGGCCGGACAGAGGCCCGCTGTGCTGGTGGATACCGAGCCGCTCCTCTTCCCTGCAGCTTCCAAGGGCTGCATCAAGTGCGAGGCGCCCTGCCCGGAGGACTGGCTACTCTACGGAAGGAAATGCTACTTCTTTTCTGAGGAACCGAGAGACTGGAACACGGGCAGGCAGTACTGTCACGGCCACGAGGCCGCGCTGGCTGTGATCCAGAGCCAGAAGGAGCTGGTGCGTGCCGGTGGGGCGGGGACCTTCGGGGAGAGCCATGCCCCAAGGACCTGGTGTCCCCCGTGACCTGTTTCCGGAGCACAGCCTGGGGTGGGGGGTGCAGGTGGGCTCCATGGGGTCTGAGCAGGTCCACGAGGGGCTCTTGTTTCCACTGCTATTGTCAAGGCCAACTATGTCCACCCAAGGCTGGTTTGCTGAGCTCGACTCAGTATTGAAGCGTGAGGATTACAAATTATACCCGCACTTGTGAAATGAAAAATCGCGTTGGCTTCTTCTACTAGTCCAAATCAGGGCCTGATCTCTCATTTAAACAGTTGTATCACTAGAAATGTGAAAGAAACACAATTAGTGGGTCTCTTGGCCATTTTGGGTTTTGAGGGCAACAGTTCACGCAATCCAAAATAGCAGAAAATCTAAAAGTCACTTCTGTTTGTCTCTGATACACAGTCTGATAGCTCCTTTCGGCAGAGAAAGGCCCAGGAATATGCGGGTAGAAGGACATCCAGCCTGAGCTTTGAGATGTGTCCCAGATAATCCATCAAGTAGGCAATTCCAGGCTTCCTGAAAATGAGGAACGCAGGCATGCTGGCCCACTGAGCTAGGAGACAAACCCTGTTCCAGGCTTCCTGGCCCAGTGGTGCACTCCCAGAGCCCGGGTCCCTTGGAGGCCGTTGCAGGCAGCTCCACGTGAGTGCAGGGTGTCTGTAACCCCAGCTCCTCACCCTCGGGATGCAGCGAGGCGTCACTCTCTCCGTGTCTACACATCTTGGGAGCCAGTCTTCCAAGCTGAGGTTAGTCTGGGGATGTGTGAGCAGTCAGGAGACCGCACCTGACTCTGAGGTTTCCCTCTTTCCTTGGTGCAGGAATTCATGTTCAAGTTCACAAGGAGGGAGCCCTGGATTGGTCTGCGCAGAGTGGGGGACGAATTCCACTGGGTCAACGGGGACCCGTTTGACCCGGACACGTGAGCTGAGGCTTCATCTTCTGGCCAAGGAGCTTAGACCGGGGAAGCCATAGCCTCCCAGCCGCACCTCCTGAAGAACCTGGTTTTGTGCTAGCTGGAGCCACTCACCTCTAGGGTCAGGGGTGTGGGACAGAGACCCAGTCATGATAATGGCTTTACTACTCTCTGCCTGGTAAAGTCCAGCCTGGTTTGGTGGCCCTGCTGCACGTAGGCAACAGATCTTCCTGCTGCTGGAAAGGGCCCGGGCTCTTTCCATCTTGTGGCTCTCCAGTCCATCTGCACGGCTCAGCGTGGCTCAGGGGAAGGGAGGACGTGCCCTGGACATCCCTGTGCGTTGGCCAGAACTTAGCTTCACGGCCACACCCGACTGCAAGGGAGGGTGGGAGGTGGGGCCTCTGTTCTGGGCAGCCACGTGCCACCTGAACATTGTCACTGTGGGAGAAAGGGGATCTGAACCCTGGGCACCAGGAGGGTTCCCTTAGAGAAAACACCTCTTGAGGGTGTCGGTGGTGTGTGCAGTGGTGGTATTATTTGTGTGGCCCAAGTGGTGTGGTGGGCAGTGTGTGATGGGTTGGTGGGTGTGCAAAGCCAGGGACTGTTTGTGGGGCGACGGTGGCAGCAGTCATGGGTGTAGGGGCAGTTTAGGCTTAGGGAGATGCAGAGCAGCACACACAGGGAAGTAAGAGCCTCAGCTTCTGATGTAGACTCTAAGGCTGGAGGACTAGGCCCGAGGAGCCGGGCGGGGGCACGGCTGCTGACCTGACGTGAACTGCGGCCCGTGACAACTCCTTCCCTGTGCCGGCTTCTCCCCGTCTCCTGCACCTGTCTTTGTCCTCACTGCCTCTTCCTTGTTTTCTTTCTTTTTTTTTTTTTTTTCCTTCTCTTTCCTTGTCCTGCCCTCATCCCAGACCTGTTCTTAGAGCTGCTGAGAAAGTCTTGCCCTTGCTGCTCCCACCTCTCCCCTTCTGGAAGCTTCCTGCTCCCGGAACCCAGGGAGCCCTGGAGGCTGGGGTCCCCAGAGCGCTGACTACCTGGCAACCAGCGGGCCTTGGGGCCACGCTTCTCTGACATTGAGGTGGCCCTGGCCCCCCTACTCCCTCTTGGGGTCCTTCTGATGCCCTCTGAGACCCCAGCTCCAGCCTTGGCAGGGGGCTCAGGTCAGGGTGACCAAATGAGGTGAAGAAGAAGTGCTGAGATTCAAAAGGGATGATTTTAGGCAGGGAGAACCCGCCCTGTGCTAGATACAGGAGGTGCAGGCAGGGCGCTGTGGGGAAGGTGGGTGGGTGGAGGGTGGTCCTAGACAGGGCCCCGGGTTCCTGGGATGAGTGAGCTGAGCCCGACGGGATGGCGAAGCCAGATGGAGGAGTGCAGGGTGCGTCCCGGAAACATCCGTGGGCATCACCGGGGGCTGGAGCCGTGAGGCACTCTCTGGAGGCGACGGGAGCCACGCAAGCGGGGTCTGTGGGGGCCGACTGTCCCGGAAGGCCGCTCCCGAGGGAAGGACGAGTCACAGGGCCTCTGGGGCTGCCCAGTGACGGGCCGCGTCTGCCAGGTCGTGAGTGCCCGGTCTCTTCTCTCCCCGCCACAGATTCCCCATCTCGGGCCCGGGGGAGTGCGTCTTCGTGGAGCCCACCAGGCTGGTGTCGACGGAGTGTTTGATGACCCGGCCCTGGGTGTGCAGCAAGATGGCCTACACATGAGGTGGGTGAGGCCAGAGGCGGCCCGGCAGCCAGCCTCCGAGACCTGCCAGCCCCGGGCTCGTCTCCAAGCGAAGCGGTGAGGAGGGTGCCTTCCGCCCCTGGGCGCTCTCCCAGGCCCCGGAGTCTTGGTCCCTGGTCTCCTTGGCCCAAGGCAGGTCCTGTGGCTCAGCAGTCAAATCCCATGAGTCAGCAGTACGGCAGGCACCTGTCCCCAGCCACACATGCACACTGACACGCTCACGCATGCCCACGAGGGCACACGGCCCCTGCTTCAATTCAGGCCCACCCTTAGTCACCCATCAAGTCCCTCCCTGGCCCTACCCTGGAACATTCCCGCCTCCGGAGGCTGACGGGCTGCGGCACTGTCCACACAGACGGGCCCCCTCCCCACGCATCTCTCTCCTGGCTGCTGGGGAGGCCGGAAGGGAAGCCCCCCTCACCTGGGCCCAGCATCCACCGTCCTTGCCTCGCCCGGGGTCTCAGGCAGGCCCCTGCTGTGTCCGTGGTGCTGCCGTGTTGGTCACTGATGGACTAAAGAGATGACTGGCGTCCAGAGAAGTCGGCTGCCACTTGTTCCAGGATCATGGCTTGGGGGAGGGGCATGTCTCCGGGTGCCCGTCCTTGGAGGGACACCACCAAGAGGCACCGATGTGGCAGGCGGCATGTGTAGGAACCAAGGCCAAAAGCACACTGTGTGGCCTCAGGGCACCGTTTAACGTTGCCAGGCCACTGAGTTATTCTTAGATGTCCGAGGGGTGAGCTCCATCTGGTTCCTCCATTACTATTCAACTCAGAGTGACAAACATTGATTCACACCTACCTCGTGCCAGACACCACACTAGGCATGGGGAGCGACAGCTTTATCCCCCAAGGAGCACACAGGGAGCAGAGGAAACAGCTTGGAAAGCACCAGAACATTCTGGAACACAGTTGAGGAATGGCTTACTCTGCCTTAGGGGAAGATGGGGTGAAGAAGGCAGGAGAATGAGCCACGGAGAAGAGATGATATTCATGTTGGGCCGGTTAAGAGTCTGTGCAGGTGCCGGGGCCCCTTCCTGTTCCCCCCTGGTCTGCCTGGAGAGGAGGCGGGGACGGGGCGGGGGTGGGGGAGGCTGGCGGTTCCCCTGGGCCTATGGGGGCTGCCAGTGCCACCCTCTCCAACGCACACACGTGGAGCCCAGAGCAAGCTGTGGCCGGGTGACACACAGCCAGCCTGCCTGGGAGCCGCGTGTGTGAATCCGGGTCCCGGCCCATCTTCAGAAAGTGGCTCACAGGGAAACAGGTCCTGCTCTGCTCCGCTCAGTCCTTTTACTGTCAGTTTTCAGACAAAACTGTCAGCTTGGTTTCGTTGACCTTCTTGAAAGCTTTCCAGGTACTTAGTAAAATATGGGTATTTTGTGGTTTCCTATTTTATCTTTATGGGGAAGCCAGCGTGGAACCTGAGCGTGCAGTAAAGAAGCTAAGGGAATTCGGTGTGGCCTGTGGAGGGGTGGCAGGAGCCCACCGCCTTCCCAGCCCCTGTGGGGAAGTGTGTTGAGGGGCTGGGGATTGAGAAAGTGGTCAGCTGCCGCTACTGCTGCTTGGGTTGGTCAGGGGTCGGGGTGGTAAGTGGGAGGGCGTCTCTCCCTCACACCAGTTCTCACCAGTATCTTCCCCTCAAAGATGGTCTCGTTGCTTTCCACGTGGCACCTCATTTAATTCTCTCAGAAAGACCCTGAGGCAGGTAATGCTGCCACGGGTGACAAAACTGGTCCTGGACGCGGAGAAGTAGGGCTGTGCTCTCATCCTGTCCTGCGGGTGCCGGTGGGAAGAAGGGCGCCACGAGGTGGGTGGGGAGGAAGCAGTGTGGGAGGGCAGGGAACGAGGAATCCGGGCCACTGGGATCTTAGTTCTCATTCAATATGCACAGCCTGCTGCCTCAAGGCACACTGGCAGATGAGCTCTCCAGCCTTGGGCTTGCCCTGGGACCGCACAACAATTCTACATCCGGTAAAGCTAAGAGGAACTCTGACCCAAGGTCATGGGTGCTTTAAGAGCTCTCTTATCTGCTCCTACGAGGATGGAAACAGAAGACCAAAACGAAACACTGGCATGCCAAACTTCAGAAATGTTGAGAATTCTTCCAAAGGTTATAAACCAACGAGGCAGGCGCACCTCCCACGTGGGCGGAGCCAGGCTGGGTGGGCGGGGCCGCGGAGTCGGGTGCAGTTGGGGCCGGCGGGCACAGGTGGCAGCACGGAGGCCGGACGCTCTGCTGGTTTCGGAGCTCGGAGCTCGAGCTGGCTCCCCCACGGTGGGGGTTGGGAGGAGGTGTTGGGGGTAGGCACAAGGGACCACCCTTCCTCCAGCCCCACTCCTCAGCCGCTTTGGAAGATTTTCGCTTCTGAGGCCACTCCCCTGGAGTTGAGAAGATGCTTGGCTGGGAGCCTGGGCGGCTGTGCCCTGGGTGAATTTGAACCCGCACGGCAGCCCTGTCCTCGGCGTAGCCCCTGGAGCCGGCAGGATGTGGGTAGGAGGCTGGAGCACGCACACCAGGTCACCCTCAGACGTCCTTTGTGAAGATGGAGGGACGGGGGTTTTTTTCAGGAGGACTCACTGGGAGGTAGCGTTTGTTGCCGTGCTGGTGGGTTTCACTAGTGTTTGCTTAGTAGATCCTCCTACAACCTTACAGATGAGGAAACAGGCTCAGGGCAGTTAAGGGACTTGCTCTACTGCTGTACATCACAGGCCTAGGAGGTGGCGGAAGGGGAGGCGGGGTGGAAGGGGCCACCTTGGGAGAGGACGTGGGGCGCCCACAGGCGATTTTCTTCCTGTGCACTTTTATCGTCGTCGTATGGTTTTCAGGTGAATTTCCCATAGGGAGGGGGTAATGCAAATACTGACTTCCGTCCTTCTCTCCCTTCAAGGCCCAGCTCGAGCTCCCTGGGACTCCTTCTAGGACAGCAGCAGCCCTCAGTGACCACTCCCTCACCCCAACACCTCCAGCACTTAAGACTGAGCCTTTCACACCACCGGAGTCTGTTGGAAGTTTTCATCTGTGACTCATCTCTAAAGTCATCTGACCGCTCTTGGCAACTGATTATAAGCCCCTGGATAGCAGGGATTATGTGTCACTGGCCTCTTTGTAGCACACATAGCATGTGCTCAAAAAAAACTGTTGTATATGACAATAAGATTGCCCCCAAATGTCATCTCTGAAACTCTTTGCCATGGTGGGAGACAGCAGTGGCCGGCCATCATAAGAGGCTCGTCTTTTTGGCTTTGGTGGGCGTGGCATGATTTTAGAGGCCCGGCAAGATGCACTCTTTAGTTTGTTTTGCTTCAGCTAAGTTAGCTCGCTCACATTCTCTAAGCGTGTAGATACTGGGTGGCCTGAGTGGAGGTGACAGGGAGCACCCGGGCCGTGAGGGAGAGCTGCCTTCACCTCCAGAACATACTCTGCACATACACAGAGCCCAGCTGGTGAGGGCAAGGGGCTGGCTGTGAGTGGAAACCAGGCCCGGGGAGGGTTTCCCACAGTGACTGGGGCTGGCGGCTGAAGATTCCTGTGGTCACCAGGATAATTATGCTAATATCACTGTGCTGTTTGTGAAAGACGACCTGGTTTTCAGAAATGCCCACTGTCTGCTGTGTACTTAACACCAGGAGGGGGTGGAGGTAGAGGAGGGAACTGCTCTTTCCTTAGGCTGTAAAGAACTCCAAACCGGGAGCAAGTATGAGATTCAAACAAGGGTCATCCAGAAAACCTCCTGCCGTGCCGATCAGAGATCCCACGTCTCAGCCTGGAGTGGGTACACACTTGGCCTGACTCAGAAGACCTGCCCGAGTCTAGTCTGGGGCCAGCTCTCCCAACAAGCAGATGTGTAGCTCAGGCTGCTGTGCTCAACCTCCCCGACCCCAGGCTTCACCTCTAACATAAAGTAGAAATCGTGCCTGCCCTGCCTACCTCACAGGGTTTTGAGAACTGTAGATGTTAGAATTTCAGGGATTAGAAATTATCGACCCCATTCTCATTATCCATGAGACCCCGAGAGGTTAAATAACACGTCCAAGGTCACGCATCTAGTGGCAGAGCTAGACCTCAGGTCTTGTGGCTCCTCTAATCGTTGTTGATACTATTATTGCACGTATCATGCTTTATTTGTTTACCTGTCCACCATCCACGCAGAAGTGTAAGCCCCTAGAGGGCAGGGATCCACTCTCACGCTCCTTTATTCTCTAGCGCCTGGCACATACTAAAGGTGCTCAATAAACATGTGTTGACCTAAACTGATCTTGACTCCTAGTTCAAGTGCTCCTTCTACACCATGCTGTCTCTGATCTCAGAAATCTGTACTGCCAGCCCAGCTGCCCACAAAAAGTATGAAAACTTGCAGGTGTTTTAGAGAAAAAGACAAGATGCTCAAGTGCTTTGCAATGTGCTTTAGGGTCCTGTAGTCTAGAGCACAGAAACCATTTGAATAAAGACATACACATCTAAGACAAAATTGTAATAACAATGAACACTAGTTAAGAGCCTATTAGGGCCAGCCATTCACACAAAGGGCCTGGCCCATAGTAAGTGCTTAAAAATTATCATCTTGGGCTTCCCTGGTGGCGCAGTGGTTAAGAATCCGCCTGCCAATGCAGGGGACACGCGTTCAAGCCCTGGTCCGGGAAGATCCCACATGCCGCGGAGCAGCTAAGCCTGTGCGCCACAACTACTGAGCCTGTGCTCTAGGGCCCATGAGCCACAACTACTGAGCCCACGTGCCACAACTACTGAAGCCCTCGCGCCTACAGCCCGTGCTCCACAACAAGAGAAGCCACTGCAATGAGAAGCCTGCGCACCGCAACAAAGAGTAGCCCCCGCTCGCTGCAACTAGAAAAAAGCTCGCATACAGCAATGAAGACCCAACACAGCCAAAAATAAAATAAATAAATTTATTATAAAAAAAATTATCATCTGTTTCACTATGTTGTAAATTGAGTAGGGTCTTAGAGCATGCTAGCTTTTGTAATACCCGCATTTCAGAGGCCTACCCAAGAAAAGATCCCTTTCTGGCTTGCACCGCAGACTAATGCAGGTCAGTGACAGGAAAAAGCATTGCTCCATCCAGGGTCTTTGAACATAGAGGCTCACACAGGATGTGTTTTAGGCAATGTGGTAGATGTGGCTGCCATGCACCGAGAATTTTTCCTTTCCTCTCATTCTAGGTATACGGAAGGATTGTATTTCCCGGTCTGTTTGAAGGTAGGTGTCAGGTGACATCACAGCTTTAACCATGGAAAAGTGACAGATGTCATTTCCAGGTGGAAACGTTTAAGAACCAGTGCATACTCCTCCATATTCTCCCTCCCCCAAGTCGTGATTTTTTGATTTGGAGGCTCCATGAGACTGAAGCATCCTGGGATGCTAAGTCAGTGTGTGGGGGAGAAGTTCCCTGGAAAGCCTCTGAGGTTTTGGGTTTGTTGTGATCATAGCATATCTTACCCTAGACTAGACAGGGGCCAGGCCTGGAGGTGGCACACATTCCATCCAGTCCATTGGCCAGGACAGTCATGGAAGGCTGAGAAATAACTTCCAGCTGTATGCTTGGATACATGAGGTTCTTGATTCTTAAAGTTGAGGGTTTTCATCAATTTTGGAAGATTCATCACCTTTGTCTCTAAATATTTCACCTGCCAAACTCTTTTCTCTCCTTCCAGGACTCCAATTAAGGCTGTTTGAGATCGTCACACAGGTCTAATGCTCAAGTTTTTTGTCTTTTGATCAATTTTACAAATCAATTTGATGAACTATGACTTTCTAGCAATTTGACTCTTCCAATCAATGACTGAAGTAGCTCTCTCCATTTAAGTTTTTAAAAATTTCAGCAACATTTTACAAGTTTTAAGGGTAGAGTTTTTGGGTATATTTTGTTAAATTATTTAAATATTTTTATTTTTTATGCTACTGTAGATTAATTTTTTAAAAAATTTTATAGTTTGTTTGTTGCTAGTGTAAAGAATGAATATTGTTAAAATGACCACATTACCCAAGGCAATCTACAGATTTGATGCAGTCGCTATCAAAATACCAATGGTATTTTTCACAGAACTAGAACAAATAACTTCAAAATTTATATGGAAACACAAAAGACCCCAATTAGCCAAAACAACTTTGAGAAGGAAGAACAGAGCTAGAAGGATCATGCTCCCCGACTTCAGACTATACTACAAAGCTACAGTAATCAAAACAGTATGGTACTGGCACAAAAACAGACACATAGATCAATGGAACAGGATAGAGAGCCCAGAAATAAACCTATGCACTTATGGTCATATGGTCAATTAATCTACGAAAAAAGAGGCAAGAATATACAATGGAGAAAAGATAGTCTCTTCAATAAGTGGTGCTGGGAAAACTGGACAGCTGCATGTAAAAGTATGAAATTAGAACATTCTCTAACACCATGTACAAAAACAAACTCCAAATGGATTAAAGACCTAAATGTAAGATGGGATACTATAAAACTCCTAGAGGAAAAACACAGGCAGAACACTCTTTGACATAAATAGCAGCAATATTTTTTTGGATCCGTCTCCTAAAGTAAAGGAAATAAAAAATAAGCAAGTGAGGTCTAATTAAACTTAAAAGCTTTTGCACAGCAAAGGAAACTGTCAACCAAACAAAAAGATGAGCCACCGAATGGGAGAAAATATGAAAATGATATGACCAATAAGAAATTAATATCCATCATATATAAATAGCTCAAAAATATCCAAAATATATGAACAGCTCATACAAAACAGCAACATCAATAAAACCAAACAACCTGATTAAAAAAATGGGCAGAATAACTGAATAGACATTTCTCCAAAGAGTAAATGCAGATGGTCAAGAGGCATAGGAAAAGGTGCTTAACATCACTAATCATCAGGGAAATGCAAATCAAAACCACAACGAGCTATCACCTCACACTGATCAGAATGGCTATCCTCAAAAAGAACACAAATAACAAATGTTGGCAAGTATGTGGTGAAAAGGGAACCCTCATACACTGTTGGTGAGAATGTAAATTGGTGCAGCTGCTTTGGAAAACAGTATGGAGGTTCCTTAAACTAAAAATAGAGCTACTATATGATCCAGCAATCCCACTGCTGGGTATATATCCAACAAAAACAAAAACACTAATTTGAAAAGATAAATGCACCCCAATGTTCATAGCAGCACTATTTACAATAGCCAAGACATGGAAGCAACCTAAATGTCCATCAACAGATGAATGGGTAAAGAAAATGTGGTATATATATGCAATGGAATATTACACGGCCACAAAAAAGAACAAAATTTTGCCATTTGCAGCAACTTGGATGGACTTGGAGTGCATTATGCTAAGTGAAATAAGTCAAACAGAGAAATAAATACGGTGTGATATCACTTATATGTGGAATCTAAATACAACAAACTAGTGAATATAACAAAAAAGAAGCAGACTCACAGATATAGAGGACAAACACTGGTAATGGCTACCAGTGGGGACAGGAGGGGGAGGGGCACCCTAGGGGTAGGGGAGTGGGAGGTACAGACTATTGGGTGTAAGATAGGCTACAAGGATGTATTTTACGACACGGGGAATATAGCCAATATTTTGTAATGACTGTAAATGGAATGTAACCTTTATATATATATATTTTTTTTAATTTAAAAAAAATAATAAATTTATTTATTTATTTTTGGCTGCGTTGGATTTTCGTTGCTGCGCGCGGGCTTTCTTTTTTTTTGTTGCAGTGAGCGGGGGCTACTCTTCATTGTGCTGCACAGGCCTCTCATTAAGGTGGCTTCTCTTGTTGCAGAGCATGGGCTCTGGGTGTGCAGGCTTCAGTAGTTGTGGCACATGGGCTCAGTAGTTGTGGCTTGTGGGGTCTAGAGCGCAGGCTCAGTAGTTGTGGCACATGGGCTTAGTTGCTCCGCAGCATGTGGGATCTTCCCGGACCAGGGCTCGAACCCGTGTCCCCTGCATTGGCAGGCGGATTCTTAACCACTGCACCACCAGGGAAGCCCCGATTCCGTTTCTTTTAATAGAATTTTTAAAGGTTGCATTCTGGGGCTTCCCTGGTGGCGCAGTGGTTAAGAATCCGCCTGCCAATGCAGGGGACACGGGTTCGAGCCCTGGTCCGGGAAGATCCCACATGCTGCGGAGCAACTAAGCCCATGTGCCACAACTACTGAGTCCGTGCACCACAACTACTGAGCCTGTGCTCTAGAGCCTGAGAGCCACAACTATTGAAGCCCACGTGCCTAGAGCCCATGCTCCACAAGAAGAGAAACCACCGCAATGAGAAGCCCGTGCACTGCAATTGAAGAGTAGCCCCCGCTCACTACAACTAGAGAAAGCCCGTGCGCAGCAATGAAGACCCAATGCAGCCATAAATAAATAAATATTAAAAAAAAAAAAAAGAAACGGAATCAATTTTTGTACACTGATCTTTTATCCTGTAATCTTACAGACTGGCTTGTTAGTTCTAGATTTTTTGGCAGACTGAACAGGGTTTTTAATTGCATGTGTATCCAATGTTTTTATTAAAGCATAACATGGGCCACCATGATTCCAGCTCCTGAAATCAATTTCCTTATTTCTCTGCCCAGCTGCTAAGCCAATGCCATGTATTTTATTTTAGCTGTTTGCTACAGCCGTACCTCACTTTCAGGAACTAATGTCTATATTAGTCAGGGTAGGCTAATTGCTGTATAAAAAATCCTAAAATTTCAGTGGCTTAAATATAATAAAAAGATTTCTTTCTTACTTTTTGTGGTTTTGTCCAATGTGGTTTTATTAGGAGGCCATGAAATCATTCACTGATCTGGGCTTCTTCATCAGAGTCCTTCATCAGCTCTTCCACATATGGGCAGAAATTGAGGGGAAAGAGTGTGGATCAAAGTATGTGAGTTTTGTTTTAGGGGTCAGGTCTGGCTATATTTAACTGCAAAGAAAGGTAGGAAATATAATCTAGCTCTGTACTCAGCAAGAACAGGAAATGGCTATGGGGAATATCCACCCAGTCCTTGCCACATGTGGCATTATCCCCATTTTACAGATAAGAAAACTGAGGCTTAAGAGGTTAAGTGATCTCCCAGCTTTTATGGTCATAAACAACACAGCCTCAAATTGAACCCCAATATGGCTGACTCCAAAGCCATGCTCTGAATCGCTCTGCTATGGATAATGCTTTCTCTCCTACTGCCTCACTGGCCTGTGCAATCTTAAGACCTGTGGCAATCTTTTCCCCCTTAGAAGGGTTTCCTCCAAGCATCCACTTTTTCCTTCTGGTTCTGGCTTTTATTAATGGGTAATTTGTTCGCTTATAAGCAGCCTGGTCCACGGGCTTAGTCTGCAGCAGATAAAGAGTCTGAGAGCCATGGCAATGACATAAGAAGGCATCGAAACAGAACACAAAAAGACATAGAAGCAGATATCAAGTGATTTACTGACAGGGTATCTGCACTCCAGTGTTGTTTTACAAGTGCTGTCAAATGCAAAGTGTCTCAGTAGAAGAGACCACATCTATAGATCAGCGCGTGTAAAGAAAGCACTTAAGAATGGGAATTAGGGCTTCCCTGGTGGCGCAGTGGTTGAGAATCTGCCTGGTAATGCAGGGGACATGGGTTCGAGCTCTGGTCTGGGAGGAACTCACATGCCGCGGAGCAACTGGGCCCGTGAGCCACAACTGCTGAGTCTGCGCGTCTGGAGCCTGTGCCCCGCAACGGGAGGGGCCGCGATAGTGAGAGGCCCACGCATTGCGATGAAGAGTGGCCCCCGCTTGCCGCAACTAGAGAAAGCCCTCGCACGAAATGAAGACCCAACACAGCCATAAATAAATAAATAAATAAAGTAGCTATTAATTAAAAAAAAAAAAAAAAGAATGGGAATTAGGACTTCCCTGGTGGCACAGTGGATAAGAATCCGCCTGCCAATGCAGGGGACACCGGTTTGATCCCTGGTCCGGGAAGATCTCACGTGCTGTGGAGCAACTAAGCCCGTGCGCCACAACTACCGAGCCTGTGCTCTAGAGCCCGCGAAACACAACTACTAAGCCCACGTGCCACGACTACTGAGCCCACACGCCACAGCTACTGAAGCCCGCACGCCTAGAGGCCGTGCTCCGCAACAAGAGAAGCCACCGCAGGGAGAAGCCCAC
Organism: Balaenoptera ricei; assembly: GCF_028023285.1. NCBI lineage: Eukaryota > Metazoa > Chordata > Mammalia > Artiodactyla > Balaenopteridae > Balaenoptera > Balaenoptera ricei. The sequence goes on along the minus strand of NC_082647.1, from coordinate 14,663,913 downwards.
ACACCGCAACAAAGAGTAGCCCCCCCGCTCGCCACAACTAGAGAAAGCCCACGCACAGCAACGAAGACCAACGCAGCCAAAAAAATAAAAAATAAAGTGTACCCAAGCTGCTTTAAAAAATAATAATAATAATGGGAATTAGATGGCCTCCTTACCAAACCAACCTTGTCTTGCTGTCGCACAGCCAGCCAAAACGCTGAGACGCCGAAGTTCACAGCAAAGAGGGTTCTTCGCAAGGCAGCCGAGCAGAGAATATGGGACAATAATTTCAGATCTCAAACCTGCCTCCCCAAAGGCGAGGGGCTTGGGGTATTCACGGGATGACGAATAAAGAAGCAGGGTGGGCCTAAGCGTGGGCGCACGGGGAAGACTGACTGGAGAAAGGTGCGGGAATCATGGTTCTGCGCAGGCGCAAGCGCAGGCGTAACTAAGCTACGGGTCTCTGCAGGTGCCCAGCTGGAGGGTCGCTGGTCCTATCCAGTTTTAACTGGCTAAGCTGAACTAGACGCAGCTGCAACCCCAAGTTCCTAGAAAACAACTCGGGCAAAGATCTTACTGTTCAGGCTACACGCGGCTTGGAGGACACGCAAGCGTTAAAGCGACCTTGATTAGTGAAGGCAGGTGGCGTGGATTTGACTCATCACGCACCGTTTCAGCCTCACAGAACTGGAGGACTATCTCGCTCCTGGCTGTTTCTTCCCTATGGAGTGAGGATTAGGGTTGTTGCTGAACAGTGCGTGTTTTCCCATCCTCAAGTAGTGCCAGGCAGTGTACGGAAAATAGATCTTCTAAGGAAGATCTATTGGAGGCCGTTTGCATGGACCAAGTTGGACCTAAAGCGTGCCAGGTTCCGGGGCGGGGGGAGGGTCCGAGGCGCCTTTGTTAAAGCTGAGTACTGGCAGAAGGGAGGGACTGAACACAGTGAAGAGCTCACGAGGACACCCACCCCACCAGTGTTACATTTACCCTTTGCTCTTAGTGTATTCTCTGCTTTTATACTTATTGATATTTGCTTAAGCTTAGCTATTCCAGGGAGGAGTTAGAAAACATAAGTCAGACTCTCACAAAAAAAATGTAGTACACCTGGCTGTTTGGAACACGACATCCACTACACAACAACGTGCCCCCAAAGCAAGGGGAGCTTGGTGACGTGGGAGCACCTCCCGCCAAAGCCAAAGCCCCAGTGGGCAGAGTCCCGAGCTGGCTGCTGGCTGAAAGCACCATCTGTCTGTGGCTTGGCCCTCCTCTAGGGGCTCCTTGGCTCCTTGGCACTTGTTATGGGCGTCTAGAACTCTGCTTCCTGTTCATTATCAGTTCAAGGAAAGAATCTGGTTTTTTTATTTCCCCAGTACTGAATATGCTTGGAGGAACATATTGACAGCAATAAGTTTGTCTTTTCACTTTAGATTTATATAACTTTCCGGAGACGCTGGTGGGGAGATCCTTAAACACAGCTGCACTGCATTCCCCTGATGACACGCTCTTATCTCACTTGGAACATAGGGTCTGCTTCTCTCTCCGTTTCCACGGACTGTGATCCCTGGCAGTGCACTTCTAACTTAAAAAAAAAAAAAAAAGTATGTTGGAAGCGTTCCGAATTCTGTCAAAATCTTTTGCATGGATTTTTATGGAACTTGAATTTTGGTTGAGTTGCATTTAACCTTGGCTGCATTTAGGGTTTATTAGTATTACCTGAATTCTGGGAGACACGGAATTTGGAGGGCGGGAAGGTGGGTTGATTGGACAATAACACGGGCTGAGTAGTTTGTTCATTTATCCAAATATTTCTTGACTTCCTACTCTGCCCGGCAGGGTAACAGATGCCCTAGAAATAGAGATGAAAGACAAATCCTTACCTGCAAGGATTTTGTGGTTCCATGGGGAAGGAAAATCAGGAAAGAAAGGTTGACAGTATGGCATAATGAGAATTATGCACAAGGGGTTGGGAACCTGGGCAAGGGACACCCACCTCATTATTTGGCCGCGCCCTGTGGCATGCGCGATCTTAGTTCCCTGACCAGGGATGGAACCCGTGTCCCCTGCATTGGGAGCTTGGAGTCTTAACCACTGGAATGCCAGGGAAGTCCCTCTAACAGTACACTTTGAAGTGGGTAAAATGGTCAATTTTATGTTATGTACTGATTTTACCACAATAACAATAATGTTTAAAAAACATGATTGCTGGAAGGGTGGGAAGGCCCAGTCAGAGGGGATGGTGACTCACGGCGGTGGAGCTCCGGTGGGCCGTCCCGGGGAGGCCCCGGTGGCGAGGCCGGTGCGCAAGAGGCTGCCTGGCACTGAAGTCTCGTGGGAGGGCAAGGCCTGCGTGCAGAGGATGGCGGCTCCGCACCCAGATCCGGGATGAACTCGGAAGCTCTCCGGATGGCGGATGACAGCAACGCCTTAGGCCTCGGGGATGGAGCTGGGGAGCCGCCTTAGGCCTCGGGGATGGAGCTGGGGAGCCGCCTTAGGCCTCGGGGATGGAGCTGGGGAGCCGCCTTAGGCCTCGGGGATGGAGCTGGGGAGCCGTGGGGGTTGGAACGGCTCGGGAGAGTTAGCGTTAGTGCGGATGCTCCCCGCCCTCCCCGCCCTCGGCCCAGCTGCCCCCGAGCGGGTAGTGAAACGACCTTAAAGCCCGCCCTCTACCGCCACACACAGTGGCAAACTTTAAATGCAGTGGCGGGTTGTGAACACGTTCAGAGGTATTGAATACTTTCCGGAGGGCTAAATAACTTACAAAAGACGTGGCTCGTAACCCCTGTAGCCTCAGAACCGGTCTGGTTCTAGAATAAACAAGCATGCCAGGCTGAGTGTACAGTGATTCCAAACAGTTTAATGTAATTCCAAGACAAAGTGTGATTACATTGCTACACATATACAATATGCATATGTGAGTTTACAAATTTTAATTAATAACTCGTTTCACCTCAGAGACCGAAAAAATGATCAAAAAGAAACTGTGAGTAACAAGCTATAACATAGTTCACCACAACGGGACCCCCCTTTCTCACCCTACAGTTAGTAATATTACAATTAAAATAACTATATTCTTCTATAATTTTTTTTCTGTTAAAATCATCTCATAAATTTACAATGCTATTATTAGTTTCCAAGACTAATATAAATTCACTCCATTTTTCTACAACGAAAATGATCATTAATTTAGAAGCACACGACGTCATGATGAAAAACACAAGCATTTTAGTAGCAAGGACTTGATCAGTTAAGAATTATTTTTCTTGTAAAACATTCTAAAGCCAAGTAAAATATCCATTCTTATAACATACCTATAATATGAGACTAAGGGATAGGTTACATATAGGCCTACAACACATTGGTTTGTCTTTTTAAAAAAGTAGACATTTATAAATAAAAAAAGAAAAGAGGGACAATTCACATAGGAAAAAGAGGTACACGAGAAAATACTGTTGCACGCAATAATTTTCACAAAGATTAACATGGATTAACACTTTTTATTACAGAAACCGTACAGTGAAGGAACACAACAGACCAGGGCTTCCATAGGGTAACTGAGCTGAGATGACCTGGTAGAGAAAGATTTGGGCGAGATGGCCCTGGGGAGGAGCCGCGTTCCTTGGACCAGTGACCGAGCCTCACCGGGCCTCCTCTTCCCTGCTCTCGTTCTGGGGAGTGAGGCTTTCTATCCAGAGTGTCCTGAATTTGTGGGCAGTTGAAAGGTAAACATTTCTACAGATCCGTTCTCTTTCCATCCTAATGGATACCATTTTTGGAAACGTGATATAGTATCAGAGGCTGCGGCTCAATACATGTGGTCAAAGCAAAACAGGATGGAAAATTCCTGTCATTCTGATGTGCTGCCCCCCTCACTCATCTATGCCCTTGTCGCTGGGGACCCAGAGAGAGCAGCGGCTCCCTTTGGGGCCACCTGCCTCCACTGTGGCCGGGACCCGGCGCCCTGCCTCAGGCCACGTGCGAAGGTGCAGCCTGGGCCGCCCCGGGCTCCTCCCATCCACCAACCAACGCTGACTCCGTCTTCTAAAAGCTCCTCTCCCCCCTCTCATCCGTAAAGCTATACTTTTCCTATCAGAAATTTGGTTTGATATATATATACACAAACATATATATCAGCATCTATATCTATACAGTGATTCTACTAGACTGGAAACTCTGCTGCCCCAAAGTATGACTTCCTGGTCTACTTCATTTGGTTAAAAAAAACGCACAGAAAGAGGATGAGGAGATGCTTTGGGGGCCAGAAATGATTGTGCCCTGGGAAAGCCACAGAAGAAAGCTTTAAAGGAGCCGTAACACAACAGTGAAAGGGTGAAAAGTGACAGGGGGAGTGAGACGGTGGGGAGAAACCATGCGCCGCGGAGACGGCGAACAAGAATATCTGCAGGGGGGGAGGAGGGGGAGTGGGGTGGGGGACACTTTAGGTTCCATCCAGAAGTCACAGAAAGCTACGAAGGATGGGCATGGTCAAGTCACTTTCCATCTCCCAAGTTCTTCCTGAGCCAAACTATTAAAATAATAATAATAATAATAATAACAATAATAATAATAATAACAATAATAGTAAATCCATTGCCCCTTCAACCAAGCAGGCGAGTATCTAACAGGGAGGCAAGACCACCACTCACAAGGCTAAGTGGGTCCTTCTTCCTGGCTCTTGAGAGCTTCCTGGGAGTCCTGGGTGCCTGGGCACGGGGCTGGGGTGACAGCAGGGCAGGGGCCAAGGTGGCCACGGGGACAGTGACCCAACACAGAAGGGGGAGGGGGTGCCAGGAGGTTCGCGTGGAGGCTGGCTGAAAGGCAACTAGCGAGCGAAGGCAGAGTCCTTTTTCAGATACAGCATATTTACTTAAAAAAAAAAAAAAAGCCAATTTCTATACCTTTATTTTTAAAAAACATGATTAAGCCCCAAAGACAATGACATAAAATTCATTTGGTTAATTAAATCAAAGGGAAAAAACCCAACAGAGGAAAGCAGAGGATAATTAGGAGGCGCAAGATGAAAAATAGTTCACAATGACATTTCTAACCAAAAACTGTGATAAGAACATACTATCAACAGAGTTCACGGCGAAAAAGCAAATGCATTAAAAACCACCACCAGTTAGTTCCCTGGTCCCAGGTGTTTTGCAGTTTTCAAGGTGTTATCTGCTAAAGGAATGCCCTTCAGATCACAGCAGGTCCTCTGCACTAAGGTTGTGGCACAAGAGAAAAGAAGAAATGAACCAAAACTCTTAGGGAAACTGGCTCCTGCATCATGATGATGGGCCCTCTCAATTATGACCTCTACTTGGATGGATCTCACTGCTCCTCCCCCCACCCCCATTGCCCCTCAGTCCCCAGTCCCCTCCTCCCACTCAGCAGCACTTACAATCTCTAGCAAAAAATCTAGATCCCACCTCCTAATGACCTAGGCTTCAAAACGAAGTTTGACAAAGAGTAAAAAGGAAACACAACCTTTTACACTTATTTTGTTTTAAAGGAGAAAAGGAATAAATGACAGCAGATAGATGGAAAACCCAACCAATAAATATGGGCACAGGGGTGTATGACTCTCCCCTGCAAAACGCCAATCAGAATATTGCTGGGGGCCCAGAAATAGCAGCTGTACCTTCAGGGCCACCTGAATCCCAGTGTCTTCTACTGCCCGGTGACTGGAAGTCAGTGGACCGATGAATAAATTAAACATTCAAATCAAGACAGAATCAACAAACCAGGTATCTGTTCTCTCGGCCTCTTCCAAGATGTCAAAGAGAAGGCCTTGACGACCAGTGTGGATACAACGTGGCACGAGATCTTCGCATCTGGCCCAGGCTGTGGACTCACCCCTTCCCTGCTCGACCTGGAAATTCTTTCACATTCTCTCGCGTTCCCATGGAAACCAGTAATATGGAAGGCTACACAACAGTACGGGTAGAACACACCTGCCTTGGGGTGCCTTGGGGGAACGTGGCTTCCCACTAAAGAGGTGAAATTGCTGGGGTTTGAAGATGTCAGTTATAAACAGAAATTTTCTTTAAAAAGTACCAGTTTACATGTAAACTATAAAACACTTTAACTATAAAACGTAGCCAGAAATATGCTTAAGTATCCACAGTCAATTATTTAGTTTACGCATTTTAAAATGTGACTCTCTTGATATCTTAGAAGCCTAACAGCATTTTACAGTAGCTAAAAACATATATACTTAACATGTGCATTTGAAAATCACATTTGATTACAAAACACAAGGAATAATCTCTTCCTTGGTTCCATTTCTGTTGTAAAGATTACCTATTTTCAGAGTTCACTTAAGCAACAATGACCAGGGTGTGCATTAATCGTTACTTTCAGCCCACACAGAGTTCATAGTCTTTTAAATCCCAAGATCAAGCTGGCTACATGATTTCAAAAAAGGCTAAAACCAGGATGAATGCCCACATTTGAGGTAATTATTGCCATCAGGTCACAGTTTGTGTAAGATAATGTATCTAAAACCTTCTTTAAAAAAATCTTTAGGTGTTCTGTCAGAATTCCAGAATACCTATTGAATGAAACCAACCAGGATCTCAAATTCTGATCAGCTGGGTTTGCTTCCAATGGAATTTAAGTTCTAGAAGATTCTAGAACTTGTGTAAACTACCTAAGAATTTAGGCAAACATGCCTGGAGCCAGTCAATAAAGTAGTTTTTAAAGTAAAAAAGAAACGAAAACCCCACCCCAAACAACTGAGGAGATGTTTCATAACAAATGGTGACAGTTTTCTAAAAAATTAAAAATCTAGTCCTAAAGCATTTCTAAATTCTCGCCACCTTTCAAGCAAAGTAAAAATCTTCTGTGTTACTATTAAGCTCATACCTCGGCAAGAGACTCTCCTTCCTTATCTCCTGAAAGTTGGCTAGTTTTTCTCAGTTTACACAACTGTTGCTTTCCATTTCTTTGAGAAGACTATCTCGAAAGAAAACTTTGTTCCTCTTTCTGAAAGTCATCTTGTCTTTCTCCTTCTTCTTTTTCTTCTTCTTCTTCTTTTTTTTTTTTAAGCACAAAGAAAACAGTTCCTGGACACCAGACCCACATACGGTATTTACAAATTTGGTGTGAATCCCGCATCTGGTTCTACCCAGAGCTGAAGAGTGGATCGATTACAGAGACCAGAGTTGTCATATTTATCAGTGCAGTAAAAAATAGCATTTTGAAAAAAATATATACCTTTAGTATTGCCTTTCTAGAATTAACTATAAGCAAGAAAAAAAATTATTTTTTTTTCAAAGAAAAGAACACTTTTTTTTTCTTCACTCTTATAAGAGTTTGTTGTAGCAGCACTACTAAAGCTAATTGGTACACTGGAAAGGAACAGAAAATGAACTCTACTATGAATCAAGAAACTCCCCTAAGATTTTCTCTAAAAGTCAAACTAATTCTGTCCCTGCTGTTTGGATCCAATTCAGGACTCTCTCTACACACAGACCTTCTGCTGAGTTCCATGCATGGGGCAGGGGTGGCGTGGGGCGATGTTCCTTCGAGACCTTTCTTCGCTCACACACCCAGAAGACAGCCGAGGCTGGTGTCTGCGAGCTCGGTTCTGGAGCTGGGCAGGCCCAGGTTCAAGGCTAGGCTCCCCTACTAGCTGCGTGATCCTAGGCTGGTTACCAGCTCACCAAGCCAGCTACCTCATCTGTAAAGGGACTAGTACTGCCGATTTCATAGGGTCGTTATGAAGACGGAAGGAAATGGGATAAACATGAGCGACTGTCAGAACAGTGTTTGGCACACAATCAATGGGAACATCATTAGATGGTTCATCAGAAACACGAGGCCACTTACTGATGCTAATTTAAGAAGTGAAACAAATTCATATTTTAGTAAAGTTCTGATTAACAGAAAATTTCACTAGAAACTTGGGGATTTGGGGCCACCATGGTATTTTCTTTAACACATGCTGCTTTCTTAGAGGGTCAGCTGTCTCATCAACTCCTTCCTCTGTAAATGGGGGAGGGGGTGTCGTAGATGGCATGGATCTGAGGGCGCCACGAGCTCACACAGGGCTTGGCATGAGCCTGGCGCACTGAAAGCATTCAGCAAATGGTGGCTCTTATTCAGTGGATGGATGTGACAAGTTTTACCAAGAAGAGACAGTCAACGTAGCATTCTAATGCAAGGGCCTGTGATTAGGGGCTCTCGAAGGCTTGCAGGAGTCAAGCTGGGGCATCAGGAAGCTCCCTGCTGGTAGCGGTACCCTGAGCAAGCGTGCCCCACAGGAGGGTCGCTTCTCTGTAAATTCTCACTGGGTCTCAAGGGAAGAACTGGCTTGGAGCTGGCTCTCCTGGGCTTCTGGAAGCTGCAGGAAGGATGTGAGCAGCCTTTCCTAGGTTGGGTCGCTCTAGTGAGCAAGGGCGCCGAAAGCCTTCAAAAGGTTTCTACTGCGTTTAAATGTCATTTCACTGTCTCCACTTCTCCACTGAGTCCAGTCTGTGGAGATCAGAAGTGAGAGTCCTAAGGCAGCAAAGCAGAAAAGTACTGACACCCCGAGTCCGGCCCCAGCATGCACCTGACCCCGATGCGGCCGCACCTCCTGGCAGAAGGTCTGCTCTGGCCGATACCCGAGGTAACGTGAGGTTAGTTAAGCCCACAGATCCGTGCGGTGCCTCCAGGTTCCCAACAGCAGCAGCATTTAGGGTTACGAACCTCCACTCCTCTTACAAGATGAGCACAGTTTTAAAATAAATGCAAAAAAAAAAAAAAAAAAAAATCCAAGTCAGGATAGAGAGGAAAGAGAAAGACAAATGGGATCGCATCTCTGACAAAGTCATTATTGCCGGGAGAGGAAGGAGAGGAACGCCACTCTGTCCATATCTGGGGTGTCTTTGAGAAGGGTTCTTTGGCTAAAGAAAGGAAGACTTTCACTTTCCTTTCCAATTTGGTTAGGACAGCTCGGGCCTGCTCAACTCTGAGGCTTCCCCATCTGAAATCCGCAAGACACACCAGAAGGAAAAGACAGAGAAGAAAAGGGAGGGAAGCATGCACGGCCCTGGCGCTGGCATATTTCTTGGCAGAATTGCTTGGGCTGGCGTTGAGCGGCACCCGGCAAGACCTGCGACCTGCGGAAGGAGCCCCCGCCTCTCTGCTGCGCCCTCCCTGCTGTTTGGGGGCACCTTGCTTTCCTCTCCTCTCTTTTTACTGTCCCAGCAGCTACTGAACAGGCCAGCGAGAGCCCCACATCCTACCCCGCCCCCAGCGCCAGAGAACCCGGGATGAAAGCTGGGGCGAGCCCATCAACGCACCGCGTTTCATCAACCACAGCCCATCAGCAATAGTTCCTTAAGCCTCCTCATCTCCTTCCTCGTTTCCAAGAAAGTCTGCTCCACTCACTCACACGCACTCACACAACCCAAATCCTCCACCGCAAGCTTGTTCAAAAATGAGTGTTTGCAACTCCAAAGATCTGGTCAAGGGAAATCCGCCTGTTAGCAGCTGGGCTGATCTCACCTTCCCTTCCTTCCATCCCACAATCTGGTGTTTGGGCGGGTTGAGTCTTCCAGGGTGAAGAGGACAAGGCCAGCTGGCTCCCACAGCCCGCCAGCCACTCACCGCCAGTAAGGCCAGAATGCAAATACAGTCCAGGAGACAACCGCTGGTTTACCCCAACCCTTCTCTTCCCTCTGAACTCGATCAACCACATGTTCCACTTCACAGTATTAACTGGCACCAAGCCTCAGACTCTCCCACCCATCGGCCTGCTCACCCCTTTCCTTGGAAACAGCCAAAACATCATGAAAGAGGCACTAAGCACAGAGATACGGGTGCAAATACCCAGCGGGGTCTGCAAGACCCCACCGAGCAGAAGCAAATTGACCTGCGGTTCCTAAGGCTCCAGTTATGAGGCTCTCCTTGATGGTCCTTTTCAACCTTCCCTTTTAGCCTTTACCACGTTTCCTCAGTAAAGAGGGATGGAGCCAATTCCAGAGCAGATGATATTCTAAGTTATTTGTGATCTAAATAAGGACTAGGTCGGCATCCCTCTACTTGAGAGCTGGGTCTTAGGGACGGGCAGCCTTTTATTCATCCTATTTGCTGGGGCGGCTCGGAGTTGGAGGGCAGGATGGGAGTTGGGGCAGATGCCCCTGCGTGGGCAGGGGCTGGCCTCTCCCACTGGGGTCTTCTCCTGGGGCTTCGGAACCACAGCTGTGCTTGGCTGGAAGAGGAAGGCAGATAGCGACTCGGGGAGGGCGCTAATGTTTGCTGAGTGGCTCTGGGCTGGGCATGGCCTGGTGTCTCCCTTCATTAGCTTCAGTGAAGCCCGCCATTCCAGACCTTCCTTTACCCGCCTGGGGCCCGGTAGTTTCTGGGTTTGGTGGGCAGCGTGTGGGCACCTCAAGCTGATTAAAAAAACCCATGGCACACAGCACCGTGCCCTAAGGGGCACAGTCGGAGCCCCGTGGACCTGGCTGCGAGGCCCCACTGTGCCCCTCTGTCGGCCAACAATTTCAGCGGGGCCGCAGCCTGCAATGTCCAAGGAGCTGCTGGACTTTTGTCAGTGTTCCTCTGGCCTCCTATTAACCCTCCACCTTTTTTTTTTTTTTTTTTTGGCTCCATAGTTTGTCCCTACAATTGTGTGCTGAGAACATGTACCGGGGTTTGGGGGGCACTGAAGAAGTGGGCAGTGTGGTTAGTGAGAGGAAGGGAGGCTGACATTTCCCAGGGGAAGGTATCACCTGCCTAGCACCTTCCATCAGTGTGTTACCTCCAGTGGCTTCTAGGAGGGGACAGTTATCTCTGCACTGAAGGATGTAAGCCACACTCCTGGTGTGCTGATGGGAAAAGGGGGGACATTTGGGAAAGGGGCTGAGTCAGCTCTGGGCAGAGGGGATTTTTTTTTTTTTTTTTTTTTGCTTGACAGGTCCGTATCAGATGCGAGGCATGCCCAGGATCTATTTAGCAGGTTTCAGAAGCGCAGGGAACGTGGGAGAGGACCACGGCTAAGGGTTCAGCCCAGGAGATGCCTCCTCAGATCTCCTCTCAGGCCACTGAGAATCTAGAAAAATACAGTATTGATGGTGACCATGGACCATGTTGTCCAGAGCCCAATTTGACCTGTATAGAGATAAAGGCTTTGATTCTTCAAACTTTTGTTCTGTGGTGGATCTTTCTTGACAGCTTTTTTCCCAATTCCTCGATCTTTCCTTTCCTTTTTTTTGTTTTTTGGTCTGACAAAACTAGACATCTGCATGTCCCTCCTGTTTACTCAGATACTCACAGATATAATAAAATAAATTTAAATATTAAAGAGAAAACACAAAGATACTTGGAATAAATGTGCATTTTAAAACCCCAACTAAAATATCAAAATGATGATTATGATAATAATTACAATGGTAATAACCAAAATAATTAGTACAATAATATTATCTTTATGAGCAGCATGAAACTTTCATTCCTGATCTGGAAGAAAAGGAAAGAAAATGTCAGGTGAAAGAGCAACTTCCAACTTAAGTAGACAAAATAATTTTCTTTAAAATGGAAGGCTATGTTGTCTTTTCCTGTAAAAGATCAGATCTAGAAAGGGCTGGAAGTGAACTGTACAAGGGGGTCCAGGATGCTACCCAATAAGGCAAAAATGCTGGCTCGTTTGCAGCCAAGACTTCTGTAACTGGGTGCAGGAAGATCGGACGGGGCACTGCCGCCCTCCGGATGCCAAGAGTCCAGAACAGAGATGGTTCCCCAGGTTGGCGCGGCTCTGGGAGCACTCTGGCTCACATGTCCTCCAAAGCCTTTCCTCCCCTCACTCTCTCTGGACGGGCCATGTTTCTGTTGTCTCAGAACGACGGCACATCCCCATGTTCGGATAAAGACGTATTGATCGTGGCACCACGAGGACAGAATCTTGTCCTGCTGCAAACGGCTCCGCGGCAGGCCCGCTGGGTACCTGGGGCTCTGCCCGAGCCTGCCCTGCCTCGAGTGGGACATGGTGTCCTTCCTTCCTTCCGGCCTAAGGCCGGGACTAGGCTGGTTCCAACCTGGGGACCGGTTTCTTTGTAGGATAAGTAGAATTTATGCTTGGAGAGGGGAAATTTCCAGAGTTATTTCACATTTCACAGCTAAGAGCTAAGGTAAGGGCTTGGCTTCGTTACTGAATTAGGTCGGATATCACGATAAAAACACCTTTCACAGTAGATCGATCGTTAAGAAAGACCATAGAACGAGGACAGAAAGTGAGGGAGGATGAGGACGGACTGCTGTCCGAAACTGGGAGCCATCTCTTCGCACCTTGGAAACTTGGCTTTGGGGTCAGTTAAGGACTCGGCATCAAGAATCAAACAATTAGGACCACCCTTTGAAGTCCCACTGATGACCAGATAGCGTTCCCCAACATTCACGTATTTTAAGAATAATTTGCTATGGATAGAGTGACCCCTCTGCCCTCACCCCCACCAGTGTTCAAAGCCTGAGAAAATTTCCAGAATGTATCAAAGGTGCAAAGAGGGCAAAGGGCAAATTTCCTTGGAAACTGAACTGCCCATGGGAGTGTTTTCCAAAGTGCAGTACAGGACCACATGGTTACCCTCATAAATGTCCCTCCAGCCTCTGCCCACCAGACTCCTCAAAAACCAAAAACGAAGGCGTGCCTTGGGTAGGCCTGGGTAACTCGAGGAACGATTCAGCAGCAAACGACGGCTGATGGTTGTCTACAGAGGGGAGGACCCGGCAAAACGGTGAGAGCAAAACACAGCTGGAGAACCAGAGGAGAGGGGGCAGGGCTGCGAGAGTGAAGCGCGCGGCGAGTCTGAGAACACGGGGCTGGGCCGGGTACCAGGCCTCCTCTCCATCCCGCAGACAGAGACAGGAAGGCTGTGCCAGGGCTGGAGGCTGAAGGCGGCTACTCTCCTTTGATGCTTCTACATCGGGAAGGAGGCAGCTGCCCGGCAAGGCCAACATTCCTAAAACAGAGATGGGACCTCCGGTCCCAACGAATGGCAGAGCCACGCCCCCCCCCCCAACCCTGGGGGCAGAACTGGGTGAGGGTACAGGGCGGGGAGTCTCTCGTGCTCTTTCTCCAAAGTAAAAGTCATCCAAAGCCATCACCATCGTCAGATTCACCCACCACCATCCATCTCGCACATCTCTTTCCAGATCCATGGGCTCTCCTAGCCCCTGCCAGCTGCCTGACACCCCTCTGCTAGCAAACAGTCCAGGAAAGACAATAGGTATTAAAATAAAATGGAAATTAAACAAAGAAAAAAAAAAAAAAAAAAAGAGGAAAGACCAGAGTAAAATGTTGCAACAGCACAGAAGAAGGGCTGAGATGATGTGACTCGCCTCAGCCGGCTTCTTGGAGTACCGTGGAAGTAAACCCTCATCCGCGTCCCCGGTCGCTAAGGCACTAGGAGGGAAGGATGTAAAACCAAGTCTGTGAGAGCCGGCGGCGGTGCCGGGGACAGGAGCGTGGCACCGCGGACACCCGCGCGTGCACCTGGACCACGGCGCGGGTCACGTGCCTAGGTGAGATCGCTCTTCTTGTGCAATTACACTGAGGAATAGTCTCTTGGTATCGTTGGGGGTGAACACAAAGTAGCACAGACAGGTGCAGACTGCGACATCTACCAGGGTGTCGGTGACGCCGCGGGCCCTACGCTACGTGACGAGGGATGGACTCAAAGAGAAAAGAAATCTTCAGGAAAGAAAAAAAATCATTAATGACATTTGAGGAATATCATTGCTTAGGGATTTACCCAGAGTGCTCAGAAAGAGAAAACGCGCCCTCCTCTCCCAGGGGCCCTCCTTCGGCCTGGCTGTCCCCATCGCTCCCGGCAAGTGGGCCAGATCGGGGCTTCCCCAACCCCGGACCCGCCCCCAGATACCAGCCTCCTCCGGCCACGGCCTGACCTTTCTAGACGGTAGCCGACCCTTTAGAGTTCTGGAAAAATCCCTAATTCTTACGTTCAATCATTAAAAATCTATTGGATTTTTAATCCAATAGATTAAAAATCATATCAGGTGTCCCTGACAGCAAATTCTTAAACGCCACTTGCTGCCATATGAAAATAATCTTTGAAAAATTCATAAAGTTCTTCAAACACTGAGCGCCCCCCCCCCCCCCCCAATTTCTGGAATCTTCCGTGGCTCTCTTCTTCTTCTCCTTTCCAGTCTGGTGCAGAATGGGTTCGTGAGCTGTGGTTTTTTGTTACTGACGTTTTCTTTTTTTTTCTTTTTCTTTTTTAAAATAAAAAGCATAGATTTCCCCCCCCTCCTTAAATCCCTTCCTTTTTAAAATGTTCTCTTCTCCGCTCTCAGTCCTCCTACTTCCTAGTTCAAGTTTCATTTGTGTCCCGTCCCTGCCCCCTGCCCCCCTCCCCTGCCCCATTTGCATTGTTTCTGTGCGGCACCTTCAGTATAAAAAGCCCAGCTCCCCCCTCGTCCCTCCTCCTCTCCCTCCTCCCCTCTCGCCATCCTCCCTCCCTTCCCCTCCCCTTCCAGTGTTTATATGTAAGGGTACTGGTTGACCTTGGCGGGGCTCAGTGGGTATCCAGTGTAGACGGTGGAGGCTGGAGAGGCGCTGATGTAGGTCTGGTGGGCGAACTGGGCTGGATACTGACTCGGGTGGATGGTGGGCGAGGGCAGGACCCGGGGGCCCATGCTCACGGGGACCTGGTGGACGATGCTGGCTGGGTAGGCAGTGTGCTGCACGGTGTGACGCGCCGAGCCTTGGGAGGCCACCAGGTGGGCCACGGTGCCAGTGGAGCCCAGGGCGGCGGGCGCCGTGTAGGTGTAGAGGTGGGGCTGGGCGGGGAGGTGAGCGGCGGCGGCCAGGTGCGGGTGCACGGTGCCGTGGCTGGGGCTGTTGTGTGGGAAGGAGTATGGCGCCTGGGCCATCGTGGGGGTGATGTAGGCCTGCTGCCGTCGGTGGCTCCCGGTGCGATCTGCGGCCATGTGCTGCTGAGCCTGGAGGGGGAGAAGCACCAGGAGAGGGCTGCGTCGTCAGGGCTGGACACGCGCACGCATGGGAGAGGCTGCGGGGGGGGGGGGGCGGGGGAGAGGAGGGAGAAGCGGGGAGTGGGGAGGAGAGCAAAGAGGGGAGGAGGGGTCGGGGGGAAGGCGGAGGGAAAGGAGCGGCAGGCGTAACAGAAGACGCCTCCCTCGCGTGCCCGCAAAGTATCAATTAGCCTGGGCTGAGAAGGAAGGCCGTGCCCAGCCATGCTCCGGCCTGGGTGACACTCAGAGCCGGCTGCAAAGGGAACGGGAGCCACTAGGTCCCCAAGGGCATCCTGCAGCTGTGGAGTGTCAAAAGGACCCCCTCTCTGAGTGCAGACTGCTTTCTCTCTCACCGTCCTGCTCCCTGAACTGCAGGCTCTCAGAAACTTCGCTGTCTGAAGTCACAGGTACACATGAAGCAGCCCTCTCTCACCTGGAGAACCTAAGTCATGACACAGACGCGGCCTCGGTTTACAGCCCAGGGGCACCACTTCCGATGAAGGGCTTCTCAACACAAACTCCCCCTTATCTTACCTCTGAGCTTCTAAGGAAACAGGGCCCGGAGTCCACTTTGCAACTCAGACCCGAGTGACCCTCTACACACAGGCTGAGCACTGCCCGTGGAGACTCTGTCTTGTTTACATTCCCCCTGAATGTCACCCACCTTCTCCGAACCCTCCGGCTCTTTTCCTGGGTTTGAGGTCCCTGTGGGAGGCCTCCTTCACTGTAATGACTCACTAGGCCCAGCATGGTTGGACTATGGGGCCCAGGTGCAGTGTTTTACCCTTTGCTGGGCTGAAAGAGCAAGACGTGGGTCAGCCTATTTTTAAGCTCTGGCACCACATCACTAAGTGCTTCGGAACATCAGACGAGTCATTTTGCTTTGGGCCGGCTCTCTGTGAATCAGGGATCCGCCTTCCCCAAGGTGACCCACAGCAGAACGAGAACACCAGAGGGCACTCGGGGCGCCTCCTGCCGCCACGGGAGGGGCTGAGGCTCCGGGAGGTGGGCAAGGGTCCACCCTGGCGCCCCTGGCGAGCGGCCGTCGGGCGGGCTTACCTGGCTGAGATTGAGAGGCCGCTGCTGCCGGTAGGCAGTGGCTCCAGATGAGCTCCCTGAAGAGTGACCGCTGGTGGAGGTCACGTTGCTGGAGGACTTGGACTTGTAGGAGGACGAGTGGTGACTGGTGGTGACTGTGTTGGGAGGAGGAAAAGGTCACAGGTCCGTCACGGGCCCTCAGCTGCCCGGAAGACCCTACTCCTTGGGGGACAACAGTGGTCTTCCAAGATCCCTTTCCCGAGACTGGGTGACCACCATTCAGCCGCATCGCCCCCAGACCCGGTGACGGACGCCGACTCTGGGCTGGCACCCGGGCTGCGGCTTGTTCCACTGGTTGGGAGCAAACCCTGCTGGACTTTAGAATTACTATCTGGTGACACCGAAAAGCATAAGGAGAGTCTAAGAGACAGAAGGAGAGCTCTCTGCAGCTCCTCGTGTCCCAGCCAGGGGTGCAGTGGGTGGCCATCTGCCGAGATGCAGAGACACGCTGACAGATGAAGCAGGGTACAGAAAACCGAGTCTCAAAAGAGGAACTACATGTCCCAGGGGGAAAAACCACCGGAATAAAATGAATAGGGCGAGGAGGTTTACATTAAAGAAACCATTCTAGTCAATTTCGGTGCTGAGTGGTCTGTGAACACCAGCTCCTGGCACAGTGGGACTCGTGTCTCCAGGGGGCAAAGTCAGAGGACTGTACGCCCGGGTACAGGATGTGCGAAATCAAGTGCGACTCTTCGTCTGCCTCTCAGTGTCTCTCTTGACATCAGACGTTTCTGTGCTGAAGCTCTGTCTAGATCAAGAGGAAGTGATCCACAGTGACTGCCGAGAAGCCTTTGGCACAGGGAATCCAGACATCCGCCAAAACCTGCGCTGTCCTCCGCAGACTCCCCGACTCTAAAACCATACACGTTTGAGGGAGCTGCCCAGAGTGGGGAGTTCAAGAGGAGACCCTGGTAGCTAAGGGAGAACCGGCAGGACGTACACAGGACCTCAGAGGCAGGTCTATTTCTTGTGCTGTTCAGCAGAGAATTCAGAAGATATACTGGGGCTGAGCATCGTTGGGAAACACAAAAGCCTAATATGGTATCAGTCAGGTACCCTGGGGTCGCGAGTGTAAAAATGGGCAAATCTGGCAGTTCTCGGGGGTGAAGGATGGTAAGAATGAATGATGCACACGTAATAAGGGTCAGGCCCTTGACGTAACTGGGTTGGATCGATTCTATTACGAATCCCAGGGTGATGAGGTCAAAGTCAAAGAGGAGATGCCTGAGGCTGGGGCCGGCAAGAGAGAATGCTGATAACTGTTGATGGAGAGAAAGCTGAAAAGTGAGGGCCAACCAGAAACCGGGGGACAGGAGACTGGGGAGCACAGTGAAGTCAAGGGGAGCCTTCTCCTCCCCGAGGCGACAGTCCCCCTCAAGTAAAGGGAGAGCTGCCTCACTGGGAAGGGGGCAGCGCGTCCTGAGATCCCAAATCCAACCGTGGGTTGGGGCCCAGCGGCCCTCCCATCCTACCCACTGAAGCGCACCCCTGTCGGGGGGTGGCCAGGAATTCGTATTCTTCACGAGCTTCCCAGGACAGCAGGAGCCAGCCAGGCCTTGGTGGACGCAGCTGACCTGCATTGTGGAATCGGGGTCTTGTGCTCAGGCCAAGCTTGGTTAGACCCTCAAAGGCCCTCCAAAGCCTGGGGGGTGGAGGGAGGGGCTCGGGGGACCCACTGTAGGGTGAAGGGTGCGAAGCTGCACGTGCTGGCTATCAGGACGACTCTGCCTCCGTCGATCAGCCATGGTGCCACTGTGCAGGCATCCAACTCTTTCCTGCCCTGCAGCAGATCACCAGCTGTGTCTGCTGCCTGGGCCCAGCTGTGGATGGCACCTCTCTGCTCCTACGTCAACTCTCTGGGCATTTTGTGGTAATTATATTTGAGGGAGAAACTCTGAGTGCAAGGGGTCCATAGCGTGAGGCTGCAAGTGAAGAGATCAGAGGGCTTCAGATGAAATGGGTGTGGCAGAGCCAGGCTACCGTCATCGCGGGGACAGGAAATGGGGTCAGAGCTTGTCAAGTTGCCAGAGCAGGGGACCCCAGAATCAGGGAGGGGGTCCTGAAAGGGACCAAGAGAGTAAAATAGTGATTTCCTCCTGCAGAGAGGAATGAAGTGACCATGGAGTGGAGAAGGCAAGTGCTGAAGGTCAAGTTCCGGAGGTGTATTTCGGTGCTGGGAGGACAGTACAGAGCTCTCTGCTCGAGCCTTGTCTAGCTGCTCTCATAGATCTGCTGCCCGGGAACAGCCCTGGGTTCATGGATGGCCCCTGGTGGCCCTGTCTGTACAAGGCGGGTGGGAGAGTGCTTCAATCCTGGGTGAGCCCTGGAGGGCCAGCCGCATGGCCGTGGTGGAGTTAGTTAACCTCTCTGTGCTTCCATTTTCTTATCTGGAAAACTGGGAAAGTAATGTTGACTACACGTAGGGTCGCTGTGGGGATTACATGAGTTAATGCACGTAGAACGCTTAGTATTTGGCACGTGTTAAGCGCTTAAAGGTGTTAGCTGTGTTAACTACGGTTGATGTCTTTACTATCGAGCCCTGTTGCCTGGCCAAAGCGGATGCTCAAGGAACAGGTGTCTGCCCCAAGGTGGGACCAGCAAGTTCTGTTTCCT
This sequence comes from Balaenoptera ricei, assembly GCF_028023285.1. Classification (NCBI taxonomy): domain Eukaryota; kingdom Metazoa; phylum Chordata; class Mammalia; order Artiodactyla; family Balaenopteridae; genus Balaenoptera; species Balaenoptera ricei. Next base: position 14,645,259 of record NC_082647.1, on the reverse strand, counting down.
GGGACTGGGAAACTGGGAGCCCGGGGGTCGCTGGGTCAGGGTGAAGCAGTGTCCAGAGAGCAGGCGTCGGGCCCCCAGTGGCTCAGATCAAGGAGTTCTGGTTCCCGTCCCGCCTGGGACTTAGTTGTTGAACTTCCTCTCGGCCCTGCACCCTTCCAATAAATTCCTTATTTGCCTTAAGGCAGTGCACAGTTCATTCTGTTGCCTTCCAGAAGAACCTTAACTGACCCAAGAGACCCGAGGAGGCTACGTGAGAAATAGGGATCCTTCCTGAGCCAAGACCCACAGAGGGGATTAGCACTGAGAAAACGGACCGTCACCTGCACAGCCTCCGTCCTGACCTGACGGGGCTCAGGGAACCCTGGCAGCCCAGCGGAGGTGGCTGAAACGGTTCTCATCTTGGCCGTAAATGGGCCAGCGCGGCCCCAGGAGGCTGAGGAAGGCTGCTTTCCTTGATTCCTCCAAGCCCAGGACAATTGAGCTAACAGAGGATATCAGCGTTGAGAAAGACCACGTTCTGGGGGCAGATCAGGCACCAGAATGAAGTTCCTTCCTGCCCCTTGCCTGTCACTAGAAAGACCGTGCAGCGTGTCCTCACAGGGGAATATAAATCCCTCTTTACACTGGGAAATTATACCATGGGCTTCCCCAGAGAGAGTGGCACTAGGTGCCTTAGAACCAGCAGCCTTACTGAGAATAACCTTCCTTTTTTTTTTTTGGTTGAAAACATCCCTGAGAAATTCTCAGCCCTTCAGCTGTAGCAGTCCTTGTGGAAATGCAGTGGGGTGAGTGCTCAAAACCGCCATGGGCGGCCCACAGCCCGACGGCTGATGGTGGAAACGGGCAACGGAGCGTGAAAGGTGTGACCTGTGGGCTCCACAGAGCTGCCTCCCCCCCTCTCACCGTCGTGGTTCCCCACAGAAAACTGTTGCGTTATGTGGGGCAAAGCTGGCCCTCAGTCCCCTGACCTGTCTTAACTAGGGGGTTGGACTAGTCTTAACATTTCAGTAGCTCTCAATTTTGTCACCTTCCACATTGTGGCGCCGGCACCCAGGCCGACAAAGTTCCGAGCTGGAAGACATCTAGCCTGCGATCATCTGGCCGCTGCCTTGCGCATTCTCCACCATATTTAAAAGGCCAAGGGAAGTTCAGCACCAGCTACCTTTCCCCCCGCTTTATCAATTCCTAGAGGACCTGCGTAAGGTCTATCCGGAGCCGATTCTTATAGACCAGTGTCCTGAAGTGTAAAGGGACGGTTACTACCACAGAGTTCCCCTGAGATGTCCTGGAACGTGGGCATCCTCGACTTACAGCCTGCATCGTCTCCTCGTGTAGGTCTACAGTCTCTCATCTGAAATCCCTGGTGTCACTGTTTTTTTTTTTTTTTTTGTGCCGCACTGCGTGGCTTGTGGGATTTGAGTTCCCCGACCACAGGTCGAACCCGGGCCCTCGGCAGTGAGAGCGCAGAGTCCGAAGCACTGGACCGCCAGGGAATTCCCTGAAATCCCTGGGGTCGGACACTTTTGAAATCAAGAATTTCCGATTTTAGAAGGTCATTTGGTATGTATTCAATATATTAGGTTACCCCCAGTGGAGCCCTGTGCAGTACCACGTAATTAAAAAAAAGTGATTATTTCTGCTACAGAATACTGGGACATTTCACCAAGTGCCACAAATATGACTCTGACACAAACAGGAATATGACAAAGGGACTATAAATAGCCTCTGGTTAGTTCAGGTCAGGTTTCACCAACTGACTTTGCTGTAAACTTAAAAATCTGGTTTTCGGAGCTTTTTGGATATTAGATTACAGATGAAAAGGAATATTTCCTTCTCTTCCTGTTGGGTAAAAGGGCTGGTCTTGAGGTTTTCAACAACATAGTCTTGAGACCTTCACTGTTAATTAAGCAGGAGAGCCCTTCACACCAAGCTGTGTGCACTTAAGGCTGCGATCTTTATAACTGGGGTACGTGCGGGGCGACCTGAGGACTTGAGGGTGCACGGCAAGCAGAGGTTTGAGGGGTCAATGCCCAGAGTCTCACCTTTCAGATGTATCTTTTCCTAAACAGATGCACCGGCCCTGGGACCCACCGGTTCCCTTACTCGCCTTCTCTCTCACATTCACCCTTCTCCCACATTACAAAAGAAAGGCTTCCTTCTCACTCTCCTTAATGTTAAAATGGTGCATTGCCTCCAGGTGTGAGAACCCTAAGGGGCGCTCAAATGGGATAATTCCAGAACAAATGGCTCCTGAGGGACAGTCCCGTGAGAGCAAAGACAAGCCACTCTCAGTAGGAAACACTGAGGGCTGACCAGGCTTGCTTTCGCTCAGGCGACCAACTCTTTGCAAACTCCCTACCCCATCCATCCATCCATTCATGAGATACAGTTTAGAAGTGAGGTGGCCATCACAGGGAGGACCTTTTCTGACAGATGTGAGGTCAGCTCTGGCCTCCTGGGCTGACAACAAGGAGTCTTCTTGAACAGGATCCTTGGGTGAGGATCTACTACCACCCGGGGCTTAGTAGCTCTCCCGTAACAAGATGGCGAGCAGCAGGGAACCAGAAAACCAGCGTCCGGAGAGATGCTGCTGGCCGCCCCGGCCCCAAATTACCTGGCCCCAGGCTATCACACTCCACCAGCGCCTCGCTGGCCTGGGTTTTCAGGGGCGGCACGATGATGGTCCGGGGGTTCCCGGTGCAGTGCGACTCCAGGCTCCCCTTGGTGTCGAAGGTGGTGGCGCCGTGCCCGGAGCGGTGCTGCACGGCGTAGGGGCTGGTGATGCTGGAGGAGTCGGAGTAGGGAGAGTCGTGGACCGTGACACAGCTGATGACGTTTTTTCTCTGCTTGGACACAGGGCTGGAGACGGAAAGGGAGAAACCAGGACTGTGAGAGGCTGGGGAGGGAGACACCAAACTGACGGCGAAGAGCCTCTCTGTGCTCTGGGGCAGGGGCAGGCAGAGCCGGAGACGGGGTAGGAATGTGACTTCTGCTCTCCAGAACCCTAACGGGGAGGCACAAGTGTCACCAGTCTGACCAGTGGGGGTGGGGGTATATGTGAGGACGGGAGAAGGGGCTGGAGGGGGGCCCACAGAAGCTTCTGGAAATGGGGGCGAGAGAAACTTCCGGGGAGGCCTGGGCTGTCCCCTGTGCAGCCGGGCTCAGCTGACCTACCGGGGAGGTGCGTGCAGCACAGAGCTGTGTGGCAGTGCCCTCGGAGCCACTGGAAGGGCACACGAAAGCAAACAGAGAACCCAGCCAGACCCAGGCAACCTGAGGCCCAGGTGTAGGAGAAACACACCGCCGGGAAGGGAACAACATAAGCTCTTGAGGTTCGGGACCTGGAAGACCCAGCCAACTTAGGCAGGAGGGAACAGGACATCCAAGAAGAACCGGGACGCGGTGAGAGGGACGGGAGAGAGTGAGGCTCTGAGCACGCTGACCCCACACACAGCAGCGACCCAAGACCTCTGAGTCCCCTTCTCAGGAGAGGTCCGGCCCTCCTGCAGCTTCCCCTCTGCCTGGGCGACGATGGGGTGGGGGACCGGCACCGCGTCTGGGTGAGGGCAGAGATGCTGAGTCGGTGAGGGCGTGGCTCTGAATCCCTGGTCTTCATCCTATAACTGAGACTTAATACGCTGATAGGGAGGAACTGGCTTTGGATGGCTCTGGGCCAGCACATTTTTTCCGCAGATATTTACGTTTGGTTCCTTTGGGAACCAATTCTGTCTGCCTCCAAGCTAGTGAGAGGCTGGTGGGATGACGGATATGGAATTTGTTGCTTATTGGGAAGGTTTTAAAAATGGATTTTCATCTATTTTTGTATATCGATCGTCTATTTTTAAGAAATATCGATTGCCTAAATAAGACGGTCAGTTTGCAACTACTTTGCTAAGAGAAGAAGCTGGTATTTATAGAGCACCTAATGCAGCCACAACGCCCCCTCCAGGTGTCTTGCCCAAGGTCACACAGCCAGCCACAGGCCACATTCCAAGATCAATCCTACCACCACTAAGGGTGGCAGAGAAATGAGGAACTCGAGCCCCAGGAAGTGGGAGGACAGCAGGGTTGCTAGCCTACAAAAGGCTGAGGGGCTGGGAGTGAGCCCGCAGGAGGCCTGACGTCCTGCTCCCTGAACCCTGCCCTGCTGACATCTGGGCCAAATTATCCTTCTGGGGCTGCATATTCTGTCCTCCCCGGTTCAGGGTAGAAGGGTCCCCTCCCTAACTGTGTCTGTGGATAAGCACACATGCCCGGCAGACAGATGTCTAACTTCAGCACGTGCTGGTGGTGTAGCTGTTCAACCTCTGAGCGATTCAGTCTCCTTACCAGTAAGATGTATATTAATAGTACCTATGTTACAGGCTTGTTTTGAGAAGTGAGAAAATACATGGAAAGTGCTTTGGATGGTGCACGACACACAGTTAAGTATACTATAAAAACTAGCTTCTAGATGAATGGATAAAGAAGATGTGGTACATATATATAATGGAATATCACTCAGCCATAAAAAGAAATGAAATTGGGTCATCTGTAGAGATGTGGATGGACCTAGAATCTGTCATACAGAGTAAAGTAAGTAAGTCAGAAAGAGAAAAACAAGTATCGTATATTAATGCATATATGTGGAATCTAGAAAAACAGTATAGATGAACCTATTTGCAGGGCAGGAATAGAAAGGCAGACATAGGGAACAGACGTGTGGACACGGCGGGGAGGGGAGGGTGGGATGAATTGGGAGATTAGGTTTGACATAAATACACTACCGTGTGTAAAACAGATAGCTAGTGGGAACCTGCCGTATAGCACAGGGAGATCAGTCTGGTGCTCTGTGATGGCCTAGTTGGGTGGGATGGTGGGGGGGGGCGGGTAGGGGCGGGAGGGAGGTCCAAGAGGGAGGGGATGTATGTATGCATATGGCTGATTCACTTCGCTGTGTGGCAGAAACTAACACAACATTGTAAAGCAACTATACTCCAATTTAAAAAAAAAGCTAGCTTCTATCATTATTATTATGATGAGTGTTACTTCATTTTAAAACAGGTGAAAACAGGTTTGCAAAAAACATCTCTAGGCAAAATGAATTCTATGAAGGTACATACTTGCTGGAAAAGTTTCTAGTCTAGGAATAAACCAGAGATTGATATGAAAGAAGTTAAAACTCATCAGTTAGGTATCTTAGAGATCTATGCTAGGTGCTACAGGGAATTTCTGTATAAAGAAATATAATACATGTCTCCGCTCTTGGAGGAGATTAACATCTCAGTGGGGGCTGTATAAAAACATGACAAGTTAAACAGTAAAAGCTTTAAAATAATCAGTTAAAGAGAAGGGATGTCATAAAGACTTCCACGATGAACTGTCAAATGAGCTGTGCAGATGATAATTAAGAACTCAAAAGAAGGTGAGGAATGAACTGACTGCATATATTTATAGTTCTTCATGCTAACTTTGATAAAATGGATATATCTTAATCAATAAAGAACTACACTTCCTACTTATAACGGTTTAAATGCAAAAAGCCCACATGCTTGTTGCTCAAACATAGTTTGAGGTAAATGGTTACCGTATGACCCAGCAATTCTGCTCTAGGTTAAGTACGAAAAGGAACTGAAAGCAGAAACGAACAGATACTTGTATGCTAACGTTCACTGCAGCGTTATTCACAATAGCCAAAAAGTGGAAATAACCTCAGTGCCCATCAACTGGTCAATGGATAAACAAAATGTGATATATCCACACAATGGAATATTATTCAGCTATAAAAACGAATAAAGTTCTGATACATGCTACAATACGGATGAGCCTTGAAAACATTACGCTAAGTGAAATAAGCCAGACACAAAAGGACAGGTACTGTGTGATTCCACTTATATGAGGTTCCTAGAATAGGCAAACTCATAGAGACAGACGTAGATTAGAGGTTACCAGGGGCTGAGGGAAGAGGAGTTTGGGGAGTTACTGCTTAATGGGTACAGAGTTTCTGTTTGAGGTGAATGAAAAGTTTTGGAAATAGTGGTGATGGCTGCACGCACTGTGAATGTATTTAATGTCACTGAATTGTACACTTAAAAATGGTTAAAATGGCAAATTTTATTATATATGTAGTACGACAACTTAAAAAATTAATGTAATAGGCCAAAAACCATTTAATTGTACACTTTAAATGGGTGAACTGTATGGCAAGCAAATTCTATCTCAAGTTTTAAAAAGTCCATATGCTTATTCAGAAACAAGAAAGCAGGCTTCCCTGGTGGCGCAGTGGTTGAGAATCCGCCTGCCAATGCAGGGGACATGGGTTCGAGCCCTGGTCTGGGAAGATCCCACATGCCGCAGAGCAGCTAAGCCCGTGCGCCACAACTACTGAGCCTGTGCCCTAGAGCCCGCGAGCCGCAACTACTGAGACTGTGTGCTGCAACTACTGAAGCCCGTGGCTCTAGGGCCCGCGAGCCACAATTACTAAGCCCGTGAGCCACAACTACTGAGCCCACGTGCCACAACTACTGAAGCCCGCGTGCATAGAGCCCACGCTCTGCAACAAGAAAAGCCACCACAATGAGGAGCCCGTGCACCACAATGAAGAGTAGCCCCCGCTCGCCACAGTTAGAGAAAGACCATGCACAGCAATGAAGACCCAACACAGCCAAAAATAAATAAATTTTTATATATATATATATATATATATATATATATATATATATAAAAGGAAGCAAATAGGATCAGCGGGGAGGGGACGACTGAGATCTGGCAGAAGAACTAGAAAGTGGGGCGCCAGGGAAAGGTCCCCATGCCTGGAAAGTAGGGACAAGGGACCCAAGGGCAGCAAGAGCTGTGGAAAGCTGTGGAACTGGGAGGAGCCCTGGGAGGAAGGAGAGCTGCCTTAAAAAAACACAGACAGGCGAAACCTGCAGCTGCTTTCTGTGGGGGGGCGGGGCTGGTTTGCAAGCAGTCTGTCGTGTTAAAGGAACGCCCAGCCCTCCACCTCCACCCCCGGCACCATCACAAAACGCTCCCAGGACCAGGGTCAGCGCCGGGAGGCCATGAGCATGCAGCTCCGAGTGTCCTGCCCTTCACGCTCAGCTTCGGTCACAGCCAGTTCTGCCTGATGAAATGACACACACACACACACACACACACACACACACACACACAGTGACTCATCTGGTCATCGCACAAAACGCAGAAATGTTCTGCTGCAGACGCGTGGTCTGTGGGTGGCAGACCCCACGCGAAGAACAGAGGCTGGCTGCTCCCAAATGTGTCCTGGGAGCTTGTGCTCTAGTCCTGGCGCGGCTGTCCATTTATTGGTGTGACCTCGGGCGGTGGCCTGGATATTGGGGTGACCCTGGATGTCCCTCCAGCTCTAACCTGCTATGACATCCGTTAGGGAGAGTGGCCTTAAAGGAGCCATTGTGATGGTCCCTTAAAGATTTATTATTAAAGACACTTAAAATAGGATTCGCTTTACTCCTAATTTGGAGAGAAAATAAATCCTTTTAGTAAGTGTACCTTATATGTAGACCCAGACCCAGACAATTCCTGCTGACTATATATCCTCCTTAGGTTCTGAATAGTTTAGAAAATGAGCAAATTAAACACACACATACACCCACACACACACCACTAAGTCTGGCCAAGCTGCAATAAAATTCAAGTTGGACATATTTGGAATTCTTCACTCAATTTTAGAAATTGTGGAGAAGCTTCAGCTCAATACGAGTACAAATTCTCTGACAACTGGAATTATCTGAACATACAATGGGCCGCTTAATGAATCAGTGAGCTTCTTGTCACTGAAGGAAGGCTTTCTGGCAAAAATCTTGTAACAACTGACAGCTTGCTCTAGATGACCCCTCAGAATTGAGGGCCATCTCCCGACAGAAATGTTGAGGAATTCTGCATGTCAGTATCTTGTCATCTATACCAAGGAGTGTGGGAGAAAACCTCTCCGAACTCTTCATGGGTCCCATCCCTTTTTTCTGATCTGGCAGTCCCCATGCCCAAGGAGCAGATAGGTACAACACAGTCTAATGCTGATTTATCTACCTCTTTGGATTTACATGTGACAGGTTTGGAAAAGGTGAATTAATTTGATAGCTCTGTTTTTAATCTCTTCTATTGTTAGAAATCTCTGTGCTCTACCTGATGTACTATGCAGATTAGAGAACAAATGAGAAACTGTTAAATGAGTCAGTTTAAAAATGAGCACACGGGCTTCCCTGGTGGCACAGTGGTTAAGAATCCACCTGCCAATGCAGGGGATAGGGGTTCGATTCCTGGTTCAGGAAGATCCCACATGCCGCGGACCAACTAAGCCTGTGCACCACAACTACTGCGCCTGCGCTCTAGAGCCCACGAGCCACAACTACTGAAGCCCCTGCGCCTAGAGCCCGTGCTCCGCAATAAGAGAAGCCACCACAATGAGAAGCCTGCGCACCACAAGGAAGAGTAGCCCCCGCTCGCCACAAATAGAGAAAGCCCGCGTGCAGCAACGAAGACCCAACATAGCTAAAAATAAATTAAAAAAAAAAAAAAAAGCTAATCACTTAAAAATTATATTAAAAAAAATGAACACACATTTGACATTACTACTATGGGTTCTTTTGGCTCCTACGTGTCTATTCTACTGGGCTTCATCCCACTGTAGTGTCTAATTATCATTGATAGCTTATCAATCCCATTATGAACTGGTAATGGAAGTGAGAGACAGTGATAGCAGAAGAATGAGAGATGCTTGCTTAAGTGGTCTCAACAGAACATCACTTCCAAATAAAAAACAAAGCTGCCAGAGTTCATGACTGCCTTGTGCTGTCATGGCAATAGATGATTTTCATCATTTTAAAATGATGAAAAGAAATAAGGAGCTAAGTAAAGAAGTCAGCCCCAAAGGAGAAAACATTGCTGGAGGATCAGACACAAATCTGTGACCCCTTCTCTGCAGGACCCTAACCGGAATGTGCTTCTGATTTCCATTTGCCAATCACCGTCAATTCCGTCCTCCAAGACCTGAGTCAAAACTCATCTCCACCAATGAACTTTCCATGACTGATTTCATGCCTCTGATGCCATAATCAATGCTATATGTAAAAAATACTGCTCTTCTGTTACTATGGCATTGATTACTAAATACAGGAAACGTTTACTGAATGCACAACTATTGTTCAAAGTCCTCTGCATGTTTTATCCCCTCTAATCCTCACAGCAAAACTACAAGGTGAAGAATATTACAACTTTCATTTTAAGAACAACAAACTTCAGATGTGGAGAGCTTAGGTCACTTGGTTGTTCAAGGTCACACAGCTGGTTAGGGGCAAAGTCAGGCTGGAACCAAGAGCTAGCATTCTTCTTCTTTTTCTATTTGTGACTAAGTGTGGTCTTAGTTTATTTATTTTAAAAAATTTTATTTTATTGTGGTAAGAATATGCAACATGAGATCTACCTTCTTAAAATTCTAAGTATACAATACAGTAGCGATGACTATGGCTGTGACGCTGTACAGATCTGGAGAGCTTATTCATCTCAACTGAAGTGTATGCCTGTTGATCAGTGACTCCCCATTTCCCCCTACCCACAGTCCCTGGCAACCGACATTCCACTCTTTGATTCTGTGAATTTGACTCTTTTAGATAGCTCACGTAAGAGGTTTTTTGCATATTGCACAATTTCCTTCTTTTTAAGGCTGAACAGAATTCCACTGTATGCACACGCCACATTTTCTTTACCCATTCATCTGCCCATTCATCTGATGGACACTTAGGTTGTTTCCACATCTCGGCTATTGTGACTAATGCTGCAATCAACATGGGAGTGGCTATCTCTTTGAGGTCCTGATTTCCATTCTTTTGGATAAATACTCAGAAGTGGGACTGCTAGATCATATGGCAGCTCTATTTTTAATTTTTTTGAGGCACTTCCATACTGTTTTCCATAGCGGCTGCACCAATTCATATTCCCACCAACAGTGCACAAGAGTTCCAGTGTCTCCACATCCTCCTCGTCAACACTCGTTATCTTTTCTTTTTGATAATAGCCATCCCGACAGGTGTGAGGTGATATCTCATCATGGTTTGGGTTTGCATTTCCCTTATCACGAGTAACGCTGAGCAGTTTTCATATGGCTGTTGGCCCCGTACGTGTCTTCTTTTAAGAAACGTCAGTCCAAGTCCTTAGCCCACTTTTAAATTAGGCTGTTATTTTTTTCACTGTTGGGTTGTCCAGAGCCTGCACTCCCTTTTAATCACTAGCTACACAGCCCCCTGCTACCCACGAGACTGAGAACATAAGGCAACTGAGACTGCTCCTGCTGGTTCCACCAGGGGCACAGTTGGTGACGGTGGTCTCCTCCAAGCATGGGTCACGGCGTTGTTCGCATGGACAGCTGTCCCAGCTGATGGAGGTGACAGCTGCCGACCCGGCCACCTGCACAGGCGTGCGCACGGCTCGCTATGCTGTGCCCACTCCCTCTCCACCCAGCTGGAAATAAATACAAGGCCGACTGCTTTTAACCAGCCCTTCATGTGAAAAGAGGGGCCGGGTGACGATGCCACCAGGCCAGTGTGCTCCTTCCAATGTATCATGTGGCTTCCAATTTAAAGTCCTTAGTGAGAACCAAAAAAATCTACATTTTAAATTTGGTGCATACATTACATTCGCGTTACATTATCCACATGTTTATATCTATGTGTATGTCTCTCAACATACACACACACACATCCATGTCACCACTACGGTCACTTTTTACATGACTACCTTCTGGAGAAATCTGAAACAGGGCCTAGAAGGAGCCAAGGCTGGCCCCAGTCCTCACGCATCACGCACAGCAGCAGGTGTTCACTCTCCCTCCACCTCCTGCGAGTCTCTCCTGACCACGCTGGGTCCATCCGCTGGGCATGGCTCTGCCCTGTGCTTCCCAACCCGCTTCCGCCCTCCTCCCTCTGCCCTGCAGAAGGCAGGGAGGACACCAGGAAGTCGCTACACGTCTGTGAAAGCTTTGTAACGTGTGGCAGTGTTAGGACAGGTGGCTGGGGACAGTCTGGTGCAGTGTCTCCTCTTCAAAACAAAGCCTTTTCATAAAATGCAGCCCCTTAACCACTGGGGTGTTTTTTTTTTTTTAAATAGATTTATTTATTGATTGATTTATTTATTTTTGGCTGTGTTGGGTCTTCGTTGCTGCGCGCAGGCTTTCTCTAGTTACGGCGAGCGGGGGCTACTCTTCGTGGCAGTGTGTGGGCTTCTCATTGCAGTGGCTTCTCTTGTTGCGGAGCACGGGCTCTAGGCGAGCAGGCTTCAGTAGTTGTGGCACGTGGGCTCAGTAGTTGTGGTTCACGGGCTCTAGAGCACAGGCTCAGTAGTTGTGGCGCACGGGCTTAGTTGCTCCGGGGCATGTGGGATCTTCCCGGACCAAGGCTCGAACGCATGTCCCCTGCATTGGCAGACGGATTCTTAACCACTGAGTCACCAGGGAAGCCCCCCACTGGGGCGTTTTGAACGCAACCCTGTAATGAAGATGCAGTAGAGTTCCCTGGACAAAACATCCTCTGTTCATCTGTGGGGTGTAACTTAACACCGCGAAGCAACAAGCCTTCCAAATGGCACTGTGAGTTGGGTCCTTTGCTTCTTCCCTCGAGCTTGACTCTGATGCCACTAGCACAGCACAATGCTGGCCTAAGTGGGTGTGTGCGCTTTTCCCCTGTTAAGTGGATGTTAATTTTTCAGGCTGTCTTTTGAGCAGCAGTCCATCAGCTTCCTGACTGTGCCTTTTCTATAGTAATTTCTCTAGATTTTCAATTTAGTGTAAAGAAGAACATTTGGGGTCACATTTTTTTTTTCATAAACATTTTCAGAGTGATCCCTGTTTAAAATACTTAGTGATCCTGATGAATCAATCTTCTACTGAAGTTCACATTTTGGTCACATTAGCTGTAACACACTCCCAAAGTGATGCAGAATATAGCAGTGCCCTGATGACCGAAGTAAATGAACCCCATCTACCAGAAATAGTCAGATAACTGAATGAACAGATAAATGAATGAATAATGGAGACCGGGCAAAATGATTTCTAATTGATCAGCTGAAATGAGCCACTCTGGTCACACACTTTGGAAGACTGTATGATGCAGCCTCATGGCCTCTAAAAGACAGTTTCAGCACAAGGCAAGGTTGGCAGAAGGGTCTGAACAATAAGACGTGCACCCATAAGCTTTCTCCAAGGAAAGTTCAAGGGAGAAAAGATAGCTTATTCAGCACGTGTGGACAGTCAAATGTTCCTCTAATCAAAATCATTTATATATATTTAAAATAAGACTGGTTCTACTTCCTAATCCTGGGGGACCCAGAAAAATATCTGTTTGCTATCTTTAGGCAAATTCTCTAGCCATGACCACAGAGCCCCCTCGTCCAACATCGAGAAAGAGGAGGCTGCTGGGTCTTTCTTGGCCTCCTCACTTTTTCAAATCTTCTTAAAGAATGAGAAGAGCTGACTTCTGCCCTGCCTGCTGCTAGAGCCCCAGCACTCTGACCAATCGACGCCTGGCCCCAGTCAGGGCTCAGTGAACATAGCCTGGACTCTCCCACTGCCCTGGCCTGGTGCCCTGCACACAGTGGGTGTGACCATGCATGTGGGCATGGTGGTGGTCAGAGGAAGCACAGGACACAATTTATAATGTGTTGAATTAATGACTGAAGAGAAATCAATTATTTTTGCCAGTAATTAAGACTGCCATTTCCTCAATGTCACAGAACCTGAATCCTAATTCTGCTACTTAGAACCTTTGTGAATCTGGGTGAGTCACTTACCTTTCTCGGGCCTCAGTTTCCTCATCTATCAAATGGGACTACAACTACTGGCCTTGTATATTCCATCGAATGATGCACAGAAAGTGCAGGTGAGAACACCTGGGGAATGTCTGTTATGACTCCCCTCCTCTCTACTTCACTCGCCCCCAGCCTGCCCCTCACGCTCTGGAGTCCTCCTTACAAGGAGGAATTGCTGACTATCCATCTAATCTGGCAATGAACAGTGCCACACACTGGGGGTCGGGAATGATAACTTTGCTTTGGCATTCTTCTGAAAATTCCAGGCAATTATCAGCTGGTCCTGGAGATTTAGTGACAAGCTTAGTCCTAAAAAAGGTGGATTTACCATTATCTGTCTCACGCCACCATGTGGTCGGCGCTCACCATCCCTGTGAGCATCATCGCCCCCCACCCCGCTCTCTGGCTGCTGTGTTGAGGCTGAGTCACGTGAGGGGGGGTGATCGGCATTTCAGGCAGGGTTACAGGGCTAGCACTGGGGGTGAGCCGCAAATAGGAAATGAGGTCAGGAACACGGAAGATCAGAATCACCATGCTCACGGCTGGGAGAAATCAGGTTTGGGAACGAGAACGGTCAGGGTCTAGGAGGGAAGTCTCCACGGTTCACGCTGGAGCACTGACAGGTAGAGAAGCTTCCAGCTGGAGGGCCGCTGGGAGGCTCCCCCGTGGGCTGCACCTGGGGGCACGTCCTTGTTTTCCCAGGACTGATGCTTTCCCACCAGCTCCTCAGCACCTCCTCGCAAAGCTGGCCACGCCCACCTAAGGGGAGACCCTCAGATCTCCCTTTCCAATCTGAAATCCCTTTTTTCCTTGTCTCCTGCTTTCTCTCTGATCAGTGGCCCCACGTGCTCTTGATCCCCTCTGCCCACCTCTGAGGCTCCGCCCGCCACCTATCTCGATGGAATTTGCAGTCTCACCTCCTCTACCCACTGTCCACACCCATCAGGACCTTTGACCTTGAAAAGCCTCCTCTCCCCTGCTACTTCCTCAAGCTATTTCCCCTTTGAATCCCCACAGTCTTCTGCTAGTTTTTAGGGGGCTGATATTCTGTTTTGTGTTATGATGATTTGCACACGTCTTACCTGGCTTATTACCCTGCAAACCTCCTGAGGACAGAGGCTGTCTACCTTATTTATGTAGCACCTGTGGTTCCGAGCGTAATATCTTACCAGTGGGGCCAATAAATATTTACTGTGTTAAATTTTGCCATAATTCTGATATCTAGGGCTTCCCTGGTGGCGCAGTAGTTAAGAATCTGCCTGCTAATGCAGGGGACACGGGTTCGAGCCCTGGTCTGGGAAGATACCACATGCCGCGGAGCAACTGGGCCCGTGAGCCACAACTGCTGAGCCTGCGCATCTGGAGCCTGTGCTCCGCAACAAGAGAGGCCGCGACAGTGAGAGGCCCGCGCACCGTGATGAAGAGTGGCCCCCACTTGTCACAACTAGAGAAAGCCCTCGCACAGAAACGAAGACCCAACACAGCCAAAAATAAATAAATAAATAAATAAATAAAAATTCTGATATCTAAGAACGAGTAATCGTATTTCCCCGTTTTTTTTCTCATTACAAAATGCAGTCACATTAACGTGGCCACATTACACGGTGGTTTCGCTATGAATAAAATAGCTACTGGTTTCTGTTTGATCCTCCTCAGACTCAAATACACCTTCCTGTCTTCCTGGGTCCTAAAACATTCCTTTAAGGCAACAGTCATTTGATCCCTCCAGAAAACACTATCATCTCATTCTGCGCGCCTCCCGTCACACCTGTGCACAGCTGACACCCGTCTCGATTACGTGCTGGCCTCAGCCTGCAGCTTCCCCCATTTGGCGGAACCTCTCTGGTGCGTTTCGTTCCCCTGGGCAGGCGGGCTGTCCCCTGCATTTTTCCACTGTATGAAGCTCTGGTACTCAGCAGCCCCCTGTCGCTGTCTGTGGTTGTCGCTTACACACGCACCTGCCAGTCAGCTCCCTCCCTGCCCTCCCCTAAGTCTTGACTCATCTGTGAAGTCACCAGGGTCCTCACATGCTGTCAAGTACTGCAGTTCTCTTCTTTCTGGGCCTCCGAGCTGCTGCGGAAGTAGCCTGTGCTTTGGCTCGCTTTGCGCTCACAGCCCCGGCAGCGGCCTTGACAGGTAGAGAGATGGCTCTCTCATTCTCCTTCTCCTCAGACCTACTATTCAGTTCTCTCCTGAGCACACAGGTCGAGATTCTGTGTCAATTCAAATGTCAAAATGATATTCCAATCTAGTCAATTGTCAGATTTTAAAATCGCCTTTTTCCACTTGTGGCAAAGGGCTGTGTGAGGTTGCTGGTCCTTCTCGTGCCTGATGCTACAAATGTGTGCACAAGCTACTCCAGGCCAGGGGCCGGGCCGGAGCCGTGAGGAGCCTTTCTCTTTGGGAAGGGCCTGCGAGGCACGAGGCACTGGGCAGGACGGGGTATTGACTCAACTTGGGACTGTTCTCCAAAAGGAAACTGAGCCCAGTTCTGGAACAGGCAGCCTGGGAATGAAGCACTGAGCCCCATCCCCCCAGCCCCGTGGTCCCTCTAGCGCCTGACCCAATGCTAGGACCAGAAATACTCCATGATATGCTTCTCTGAGACACACTGAAGACTAGGCTGGGCCATTAAAGAGGACACTGGAATGAGAGATACACTAGCCCTATCATGAGAAGATAAGACGCTGAGTTCATTATAAAGATGGGAAGGGGGTGCCCCGTCCAGGAAGAAATAGCTGTAGTGAGAATGTTTGAATCAGTCTATCTGCATATCTTGTAATGATTTTAAGTGTAGGAATTTATTATCTAATCACAAGGATGTGTGATTATAATCAGGGACATTGTATCCAATCAGGAATTAGTAATTTGGGCCTAACTGTGAATGTTAAGCTTCACATCAGGTCATGGGATGTGCGCTGACTGGCAGCGTGGGGCAGGCCTCCCTTCCCAGGTCCTGGGTCCCAAAGGGAGGAGCCAGCAGGTTGGGACTGTGAGACTTTGGATCTACAAGGTCCCGAGGCCTGGGGGTGCTGAAGGCCAGGGGACCGACTGTTCAGAGGGGCAAGTTCCAAGGGACCATCAGACAGCCCAAGCTCACACCGCACTCCGTTGCAGTCTGGCTGGAAAGTGTAGACAAGAGGCTCTGGCACTAGGGTGAACAGTCTCGCAAATATAATAAATATTTCTTCCCTCCCCAGGAAGCGTACAGAGACTAAAATGAGTTCTTACTACTTTGGAATAAACAGTAATGCTCTCTGGGTGAAGAGCCAACTGGCAGTTTGATAGACCGGGTTAATCAGACACAGGAAACTTTCTGATTAATTGGACAATTACCTCAAATTCTGAGAGAGCCAAGGCAGTGTTAGAGAAATAGCCTGACCAACTAGGAATAAATTCAATAGCCCGAGGCAGAGATTTTTAAGCGTATGAGGGTTGAAATACACTGGCACCGTGTGCCTGATTTTTATCGTCTCACGTCCCCCAAATGTAAAGGGCCTGTAACTATTTTTTAAGACCAAAGTGACCCAAAATTATTTCGGCTTTCAACAATTATGGAAAATCTCTTTGACATTCCCTTGAAATCACCTTAGGGCTCCAGGACACGGCAAAGCCAAAATTCAGGGGCCGGGAGAGAGGGGTCATCACGCTGGACGATGGAAGGTGGTCCAGATCCACCGTAACTGTCTCTGTGCGAGACGGAAACGCAACTCCGCTCCGTCCGGGAGTCTGAAGGTGGCACAGCCTCACCTGGCGGGGGCATGCTTCTGCTCCTCCTCCTCATCCGTGTCGCTGCTGATGGTGATGACGCTGACCGTGGGGCTGGGGGTGTCAGGAATGACGATCGTCTGCCGCTGCCGCTCCCTGGTGGTGCTGGAGGCCCCGTCACCCCAGCCGCACGTGACTGAGGAGCTGCAGGCCGGGCTGCTGTGCACCAGGGCACAGCGCGGAGGCGTGTTCTCCTTGACACGCTTGGACCGCTGCGGGGAGCTGACGGCCTGAGAGGAGGACACCTCACAGGTGGAGACGTTTCTGGAACGACAAAGCCACGCACGCTCACGGAGAGGCTCAGACCCGGCAGCTCCTTCCGAGGAGCTCAACTGTCTAGAAACACCAGCTCTGCCCAAGTCTCCGTAAAACAGGTAGAGGGCCAGGGCACTCAGACTTAATGTGACTGCAGAAGCGGCTGCCTGTGGAGCTCTCTCTCTCAGTTAGCTGCGACACGGGGTGGGGGGGGGGGGGCGGGGCGCAGCAGCCTGGTCTTCTCTGGGCTCTGGCCTGGTTCCGTGCACCCACCCCCAGCGGGACAAAGGGAGTAGTCAGGGCTCTCCGGAGAGGGCACAGGGCTGTGACCCAGGACTGGGCTGGTCTTGTGGGGGCAGATGTAACGCCCAGGATTTCAGGGGTGTCTGCCCCAGTGCAGCCCCCTGTCTTCAGGGTCGAGGCCCAACTTCCTAAGCTCAATCTGGTCACCCTCTCCAATGTACTTAGCTCTTGTTTTAGAGGTGGAAGAAAAGGTATCTGCACAGAAAGCTTTAGTTTCCTTGCTAATGGCTGGTTTACCACTGATTAAACTAAAACACTCACTTCCTAAGAGTTCCTGGATCTAAAGGATCTGATGTTAAAGTTTAGCTTTCCCTTCTTCCTCCTTTTATGGACATGATCATAAAAGTATCTGTGTGGGTATAATTTTTCAAAAAATGATTTTTTTTGGATTTTGACACATGGGCATCACAGGACGCTTATCAGTCTGTTTCAATTGCAATGAAAAATCAGGAAAAATGCAAGAGGAAAAGGTATGCTTAAAAAGGGACCTTTTAATCTTGATTTTGATCAACTCAAAATTACTTATCAAATCAGCCAACGTAGTTTCTGGTAACTTTAGAGAAAAAAATACCTTACCTTTTCCCCTCCCCATCAACCCTTGCTGACCTTGGTCATATCTGTACAGTGAGACCAAAGCCAGCCTATAATGAAACTTAAGACTGTTATATGTCCTTAGAGATTCTAGCATCTTCTAGCTAAAGGGATGGCAATACAGATGAAAATAATTCCATAAAGGCAGATCTATTTAATTTTCCATTTAGTTGATATCAGATATGTTGCTTGTTCCTTTTGGGGGGCTCGTAATAAGAAGTGTTACTGATAAGATTGTTCCATTCTCTGTATTTACCATAGAACTATGTATTTGTTATTACTAATATGTTACAATTTTGAGATTATGTTTTCACTACTCGAGCAGTTAAAATATGGTCCATTTGGTGTTGTTAAAGAAAAGTGTGCCTGATTGCACCACCTGACAGGGGAAAGCCTTCTGGTCTTCCCAACTGTTATGCCTAAGGCACTGGTCTTAAAAATAGGAAAACACATAATTTTCACTCTAGTGATACTGATCTTGAAATGCATTGGCAATGAGCCTTCCTAAAGGCAGCTGGGTGGTGAGGAGGCTAGAAAGAGGGACTTGCCAGCAGGTCAGAGGCCAAGGGTTCTTCCTGCCCCTACCTGGCCAAAGTGAGCTACAAGGAGGCTAAACCCCACCTCCCGGCCAGACCAGGGTTGTGGCGACCACCTACCAGGGTGAGCATGACAGCACGTGAGGATCGAGACAGTGGCTTCTGTTGCCACCCAATCTAACAGAGACACAGGTGTGCTGTCACAGGGCTGCCACGCAAAAGCATTCTGGAAGCCTGCCACCGATCTGACATGAATTTCCCTAAGTTGTCAGAAACATCCAAATAAGAATCTTGTTCAAGAAGGATGACAACTTAAGGAAGTTAGCTCTTGGATTAGTTTCCAAATGAAAAAGAATACAAAAAGGCAGGCCTAATTTCTGGCACCTTCCTATACAAGGAAGTCGAAACCCAAAATTCACTAGACATTTCCTATACTAGACTTCTCTTGATTAGCCTATTCCAAATAAGCAATTAGGTACCTCCCCGCCAGTGCCACTGGAGAGAGACGTAGGAAAAATTATGCATCCACACAATCTTGATCTTGATTTTTTTGTTTGTTCGTTTGTTTGGAAGTCTCTTATTTTTTAAAAGTCAGGTCTCTTGAGGTATTTACATACAGTGGAAGACACCCTTTTGAAATGTTTGATGAGTTCTGACAAATGTACAGTCAGGTAACCCCCATCACGATCCAGATATAGAACTTCGTCATCACCTTGAAAAATTCCCTTCTGCTCGTTCCTTGTCAATCCTCTCCTCTCCAACCCTAACCCCTGGCAGCCCTGATCCGATCTCTGTCCCTGTAGCTTAACCTTTTCCAAAATACCTTATAAATGGAACTAAACAGCACATGGCCTTTGTCAATCTTGATTTTTAAGAGTTCATGGAGATGAAAGTGGATTTAAAGGAAATGGGAAAGATTATTGTTCTGCTGGTTAGTGTCTAGGATTAACCCAAGTTACTGCTTATATTTAAGCAAGTAGCTAAATGAGTTAAATTTCTGACATTAGATTTCAAAGAAAGCACATTTCTGTACTACCTTTTTTTTTTTGTCTGCACCGCAAGCCGGATCTTAGTTCCCGGACCAGGGATTGACAGGGCGGCCACGGCAGTGAAAGCACCAAGTCCTAACCACCAGACTGCCAGGGAATTCCCTCTACTACTTTTAAATAAAGTTATTATGGTTTTGAAAAGGCAACTTCAGAGGTCAGCCTGAGTGTTCGCTAGAGAAGTGGAGAACCGCTCAAGGCCCGGACACTGAACACTGTGGTCCCAGGCCCCCAGCCTTTGGGTGCTGGCAGGGTCAGCACTCAGACCTCAGAATGAGTGCCTCCTTCAAACCCTAGTGCTCCCCACACGGCCTAGCAAATTCTACCGGCCACTTCCTGTCCCATTCCAGGGATCCAGATCTTTAACTTCCAAGCTCCTTGAGCTTTCCTTCCTCTAGGGATAGACTCTTACACCACCTACCTCGCAGAGGATTGGTGCTGCTTACTCTTCCGGGAGGAGGTGGTGCTGGTAGGTTGCTGCCGCATCACGTGGGCCACGCCCACATTTAAGGGTTGAGCTGCTGGAAGGGTCACATGACCAGTCAATAGCGCCGGCTGCTGCATGATGGGATTGTAATGGCTGCCGTGAGCATGCGTGTTCCTAAAAGAAAGACGGGAGAACAGGCTCTTTACTGGTTTTATAGAAACAGAGCTCGTTTATAAGATAAAGTTCCCTCCCCAATTAAAAGCCAAACTAAAACCAAAAGGTGGGTCTCTCACTACTCGGAGAGTTGTTGAAGGGAGGAGCCACCCCAGGTGACTTCAACAGGTAAGTTTCCCTGGTGCAGTAACATTTAAGTGGCAGGGACACAACTTGGTGAGTGAGAAAGAGGGCATTTCAAGCGGGGAGAATGCCAAGTAGGCAGACTCAGCTTAAGTTCTGGGGAGAAAGTTCTGGGGAGAGAAAATAAATATTCCCTCCAGCTTCTCAAGTCCCTGAACAGGTGACTGTGCTGTGTATTTTATTTTAGAATTTACAAAGTGCCTTCAGTGGGTGATTCCACTCTGTGAGGGAGGCAGGATATCTTAGTAGTACCATTTTATAAGGGAAGATATTATAGTTTATGTGAAAAACAAACTTCGAAGCCTGGGAGCCATATGTTTCTGGCGTTAGGAAGTGTTAACACTTTAGAATTTTCTCAGCGGCTAGCACAACGCTCAGGCGTGTAGCAGCTGATTAATGAGTTACACGCTTCCTGAATGAACAATTAGATTAACTGAAGGTTGACTAGACATGTATAGCGTTTGGTACTAAGTGAAAATTACTAACGTCAGACACATGTTGATAAGAAATACTGCCAGCCATTATCCTGAAAATGGGTTATACGGGATCTGGGTTGTATGGCGCTCAAAGGCTTATTTTCCCACAGAAATATTAAGAGTAGTGATAAATTAAGAGAATTGCCCATAAAAACCCATTTAATACATAATAAAATGAAAAGCTATAGAATTCATCTGAATTTTTAAAATATTATGAAATTTATCTTTGAAACTTAGGGAGAAAGATGAATAGGAAAAAAAGAAGCAGGGAGACACTTTTGTAGAGATTTTGATAGTCTTTTGGACGTTTACATGAACTTTAGAAACTGATGTTGTAGCGTCTTTACTTTGTTGCTATTTCATCTACAGACATGGCACTCTTTTTCCTTTGATACAGGTCTAGCACTGGTACTTCTCTTTTGTTTATTAGCTATGATTACGGATGTTCTTTGGACCACACATGAAATGGAGAAGAGACTGAAAAGAAACTGTGTTGGCTTTAGGTGTCTTCTGTGGTAACCAGGTAAGAGATGAGGAGGGATGAGGGATAAGAAAATATGCATGAGTGAGTGAGTATGTGAGTATTGCTGAAATTCAATGAGCTAGAAATGCTGAAAGACAAAGGAAAGAAGGAGTACAGTGTATGTGTGGTCTTTTAGGAGAAGAAGGGGTGAGGAAAAAAAAAAAACTGGTCAGACAGCTTTCCCCTTGGTGGTTGTCCCTAATGAGCTGAAGAGGGAAGGTGGTCTTGCTGAGCATGAACCAGTGTGAATGGGGGAAGGGCAGATAACAGATCTATTTACTGCCTGTCATGTACCAGGCGCTGGTATGGTACGTTAAATTCAGTCAAGTGCTTTGTTTCTTTATCTTAAATTTAAACCTCCCAACAATCCTATGAATAGACATGATTATCCCCGCTTTACTGAAGAAGAACCAAGGCTCATACAGGTTAAGTAACTTTTCCCAGGTCATGCAGGGCCAGACATGAACCCAGTTTTACCTGGTTTGAAAGTGCTTCCAATGAGTGGGGGTAGATGTAGGGGGAGTGCTGCCAGTGGGAAGTGAATGGGGCTGTGATAAACAGCCCATGTTCCTCTCTTCTTCTTACTAAATTAAATTAGAATTAGTAAATTAGTAATTAGAAAATTAACCGGCAGAACAGAGGAAGCTGCAGTTGAGGCTGGACTGGGGGCCGGTCTCTCTACCTCTCTACCTTTTATCCAGAGCTCTTCATTCACAGTAGCCTTTCAGGTCAGAAAAGGAGCTGTCAGGAGGCTCCATGGTTGGTATGGAGACTGTCAAGAGGGTGAGGGGTGTGACCTGCCCTGATGTTTGGGCTGAGAGACAGTGCAGAGGGCCACGGGAAGCTGGGGACAACTTGGGGGCTGCCATTTGGCTCTGCACTGGTGCAGGGGGGCATGGTCGTGGTGTTGGGATGGGGTGGGTGGCAGGTACAAGGAAAAGTGGAAAGCAGCGATAAAAACAACGGAGCAATGTGTCAGTGATGAAGCTGGCGAGTGGGATGGGGTGGGGGGCTCTGGAAACAGATGCAGGGGGTGTGGCATGCTGGTGGCCGTCAGCTGGATGCCTCTGGGGTCTGCAGAAAGTGCACTTGGATCTCGAAGATATGACTGTCAACTGAGGAGGCACACTCAGCAAACACACCAGAGTTTATCATCCCAAATAAAGCCCTTTCTGTCAAGCCTTCCCCCGGGAGGTCTGCTATGACTCCAGTGTGCCCGCGTCTCAAAACACCTCGAGAACACTTTCTGGAATTGCATAGGAGCCCCGGGGACTCTCTTCTGCATCCTTTCACTGGTGACAAATCTTTGTTTTCTGGGAGTGGAATTTAATTCTGAGAAACAACCAAAAAATCATCCCAAGCCAAGTCTGGTGAATTACACTGGTGATCAAATAATGGAACTGAATTTTGGGTTGAAAACGACAACTGACCATAATGTAATGAAGCTGATTTTCTAGTGTCCTGGTACACATTTATTTAAAAATAACCTCTCATTACACTGTAGTCTTATTCCACCTAATAATCTTTTTTAATTTAAAAAGCAGGGGATTCTGGTACAGGCCAGCCCGGCAGCTCTCTGGGTCAGTGGTAGACATGCCTCCCATCCCAGACATGCCTGCTGCCTTGCTTACCTCCAGTCGGCCAACTGCTGGGTGCCGGCCATGGTCTCGGGAATCACAGTCGCGTGCTGCACCGACGTGTGCGTGGCCACCCCAGTCAGCTGCTGCCAAGCCGGGGGAAGCAGGATCTGCTGGGTCCCACTTGGCCAGGCCTGCTGTAGGACAGAGGATGTTTGCTATCACCATGTCTGTTAGTTACAAAATCAATCTGCATGAGTCAAGCACTTATTCTGTGCCCAGGGTTGTGCTGGACCCTGTGATAGGCGTGAAAGTGGAGACCTGCTCTTTGGCCTCAAAAACCAGGGGAGATAAAATTAGCACATGGGACGTCAATAGAAGATAATAAGTATATGGGCAAAGAACTGTATGGAAGCAGTTCATTCACATTGAAGAATGATTTATTTATAAATTTGCTCTAATGAACAATGCTTAAAATTTCCAAGAGTTCATTCATTGATTTATTCTGTCACACAATTATGTGCAAGAGATTGAGGTAGTTGAACTGGGCCATACAAGGGTAACTTCTTGCCCTCAAGAAGTTTTCTGTCTAGTATCCTTTATTTAATATTTTGCCTTTTGTTTATCAGCTAGAGTCTAGAGGTCCAACTTGTGTTATCTTCTGAATAAGTTAACATAATTCTGAGATCACCAAGTATCTGATACTTGCCTGCAACTGAGGGCAGACAAGTGTGAAGTACAATTCTTAGCTGGGACCTTAAGCTTAACTGAGAATTACCTTGACTTCCTCAAAGCAAAAATGAGACAGTGAGGAAGTCACAGCTTGATTCTTCGGAAATATTAAGCTTTTTCTAAGAAGTCTAAAACGAACTTTCTTGATTCCTCCTTGAACAGACTTACACGTGTGCGTGCATGTGCGTGTATTGTGTTTTGAGCTCTCTGTATCTTCAATCACTATTCTGCTTGCCTTTGGTTATTAAATGATTCACACTGAACACAGCTGTCCAAAGTTGGACACTTGAAGGAACACCACTAAGGTAAAATTCCTCTTGGGCAGGTCAAGGACTTAAAGATTTGGGATCTTAGTTATATCTCTCTTTCCATCAGGATGGAGATGACCGACACTGGGGAATTAATATAATGTAGTGATCCACAAACTGTGCATGTGTTTAATATGTGTGTTTTGGCTCACATGTACAAACAAGCACTTCTGGAGATGGATTACAAATTTGAGTCAAGGCTTAATAAACAGTGATGTGTATAAAATGATATAGCCGCAGTTTAGACCTGAGTGGATCGTTCACCTGGTCTATCCTGTCATCTCTGTTGCAGATGAGACCCAGTGAAATCTCTTATACCTTGTAGATATTGCCTGTTTGCTTACTGATCTTTTTTGATAGAGGCAGAAAGCTCAGGGACCACAGATAATACAGTAAATGCTTAATAAATGTTTGCTGATGAAATGAAGGAAGCAGTTCTACCAAGGCAATTAACTATACTTAACTGTATTTCAGGTTTACTGAATTCAAACGCAGTGAGCAGAAAAATAATTTAATTGATTGAAACAGTTATGAGCTCAAAAGCTTCAATGAATAACAGTTTCACTGGCAGTAAGATTTCTACTGATTTTGCCTGGAACTTATTTCAGATCTCATAAAAAGCATGTGTTTTGACTAATGTCATTTTAAAATAATAAATCTTTATATCAAGCTAAGGACATTATTTTTTCCCTATTTCCCTAAAATGAATATTAACATTTTACTTCAAAGAGAGATATTTTTGTACCTCTGTCACTGATTGATACGTTCAACTCACTTCAGACAACACTTCATCAGATATTTCTATAATTTATTACTACTTTATAATTTATAAGATTAGCGCTGATATTTCTGGATGCATACTGTGTGCCAAGCATAGAACTAAGACCATAAATAGATTTTCTGACTTTATCTTAAGACCAATCTTGTGAGGTAGGGACTATTTTCCCCTCCCTTTTCTCAAATGAGTAAACTGAAACACAGAGAAGTTAAATAGCTTGCCTGGAAATATGGTAAATTAAACATACATTTACTGCTCTCCCTCTTTAAGCTCAACTAAAATGACAGTGAAGGAATGAAAAAAATATATATAGGTCCATAGGACAAAGAGAACAGGAAGTAACAATAACAGTTAACAAAATTTTAGAAGCTGTTAAAGAGAAGGGCGATTACTGAGTTCACAGACTGAAGTAATCTAAGGACAAGTCTGTATATTAAACCATGAGATGCCTTCACCCCCAGATCCCTGGTATGTAGAATTATTACCCGGCACCCCCAGTCTCAAAGAAGGAGCCTGGAGGATTCTCTCTAGGGAAACTGACTATTCCAAGAGAGAAAAAATGTAGATACGTTTGAGGAGAGGGGATCTGCCAATGAAAATGCTGAGCTCACTCCTTACTGGCCTATAAAGAAGCCCACATTCAGCTATGGAGAAGTCCACCGCCCTGCCCCTGAAGCTTTCCAGTTATTTTAGTGCTCCAGTCTTACATATGAATGAACAGCCAGGGATCGCCAGATTTTAAAGGAAGCTTCTAACATGAAAGCGACTAAAACAAAAAAATGAAGCTCAGAGGAAACAACAGTGTAGGAATCAGAAGAAAATTTCAAAAAAATATGTAATTAATGTCCTCATAGAGGTAAAAAAAAAAGAAAAAAAAATCTATATCTCCATGAAACAAGATCATGTGTAAGAAGATATATCTATATTCAGAGAACAAGAAAGAACTCTTGGAAATGAGAACTATGACAAGAGAAATTAACAATTCCATGGAGTTGAGAAAATATTAGGAAGTAGCATAGAATATATAGAGACAAAAAGGTGGGCAGGGTGGGGGGGGGGAAATGAGAAAATCATTAGATCACTTCAGAAACACCAGCACCTAATTAATAAGAATTCCGCAAAGGGGGCTTCCCTGGTGGCGCAGTGGTTGAGAATCTGCCTGCCAATGCAGGGCACACGGGTTCGAGCCCTGGTCTGGGAAGATCCCACATGCCGCGGAGCAACTAGGCCCGTGAGCCACAATTACTGAGCCTGCGCGTCTGGAGCCTGTGCTCCGCAACAAGAGAGGCCGCGATAGTGAGAGGCCCGCGCACCGCGATGAAGAGTGACCCCCGCTTGCCGCAACTAGAGAAAGCCCTCACACAGAAACGAAGACCCAACACAGCCATAAATAAATAAATAAAAAAAAATTAAAAAAAAAAAAAAAAAAAAAAAAAAAGAATTCCGCAAAGAGGGAACACAGAAAATGGAAGGAAAGAAGTTAACAAAGGCAAAAATAAAAGAAAATTCTCCAGGTAAAAAGGGCAAATAGGTTGTCCAGGACAATGTATTCTAAAAGACTCACAAGGAAACATGCAGTCATGAAATCTCAGACCACTGTAGACAAGGAGAGTCTTAAAAGCTTTCAGAAAGAGAGAAAAATAACAACCACTGAACTTCTCAATATGCTCAAACACATCAACACATTAAACACACAAGCCTTTTAGAGCTCTGGAAGAGTTTGGGGTAACTCTATAATAATAGACACAGAGGAAACTAACCCAATGAAAAGATGAGACAACCATTAATTCCAGGAAAAACAAGTTGTACAGGAAAAGAAATGGAATCATAGTATATTATGAGGCTCAGCTGAAAATAAGATCATACAATATCGATGATAATAATTAATTAAATTTAAATTAAAAAATAACTTCCCCAAAGTCATACAGCCAGTAAGTGGTGGGGCTGGCACCTGGACACGGGCAGTCGAATTCTACAGCCCATGCTCTCAGCCAAACTACTACCTCTTTTTATGGAGATGATACATAAAAATGCTGGCCCTACTCAGGATCAGGTGTTGGTGGCAACTGCATAAAAGTGGTATGAAAAAGTCTTCCTTATTCATTAACAATATCAGACACCAAGCAAGATTGACACAGACAGCAAGAGAGAATGGTTGGAAATAACCAGAGAGGGTTTTGAGAAGCATTGAAGTTTTGTATTTTGAACAGTTTAAAGAGTCCAAGCCAGTGGTTTATCCTTAGGGAAACATTTAAAGGGGTTCAGGTGATACAAGCTGATTGGCTTGAAGAATGCACAAAACTTCTTCATGGCAGGGCAGAGTCTACAAGGATCTGGCAAACAGACATCTCCATATCCTGGGGGCTCTGAAGGGTCAAAGGGGGTTTGGGATCCTGCCATTTGAAAAGTGAGATAAATTCAATACTGTATCAATCAAGAACTGTACTTCCCATCTCTCTACCTTTACCTACTCATTCACAGTTTCTGATGGTGGTCAAGATGCCAGCTCTGGGCTGGGGCTTGGAAGGACAGAGGTGACAGCTCCTTTTAGGCGGTACCAAAAAAACGTTACTGGTAAGGCAATCCATATCACCCTCATGTCACTGAAATGAGAGGGTGTGATTACACCCTCTTCTTCCACGAACACATCTTTGGGGTGCCCCAGAGAGAGTGTTTCCCTTTGAGGGACATGTGATGCTGCTGGGAGGTAGGGCAGAAAAGGGCAGAGCAAACAAAGCTAACATGAGGGGTGGATTTAAAAGGCTCTTTAAACTTTCATAGATAAACTCTTTGAAAAGGTATAACTATTTAGATAAAAAGAAATACACAGAATTTTGGGATATATTTAAAGTAATAATCTTTGGAGTGCCTCTGCCTGATACCTAGAAATTTATCCCAAGAAGAATGAAAGCGTCATCTTCCATGTTTAATTATTGCTTTTTTTTTCTTCTTTATAGCTGCCCTACTAGTTTCAGAAGTTAGCTTATTTTCGTCCTTTGAAGGGACCATTAAAAAATACCTAGGAGAGGACTTCCCTGGTGGCGCAGTGGCTAAGAATCGCCTGCCAAGGCAGGGGACACGGGTTCGATCCCCGGTCCGGGAAGATTCCACATGCTGCGGAGCAACTAAGCCTGTGCGCCACAACTACTGAGCCTGCGCTCTAGAGCCCACGAGCTACAGCTATTGAGCCCGCACGCCTAGAGCCCGTGCTCTGCAACAAGAGAAACCACCACAATGAGAAGCACACGTGCTGCAATGAAGAGTAGCCCCCGCTCGCCGCAACTAGAGAAAGCCTGTGCGCAGCAACGAAGATCCAACATAGCCAAAAAAAAAAAAAAACAAACCCAAAAACCTAGGAAAGCTCGACCTTAATAGGCTAACATATTGGCATGAATTGAGTGACAGAAAAATCAAAGGCAACCAATAAACAAAAAGACACACAGTGATGCTGGATAGGACAGGACTTTTTTTTTTTTTTTTTTTTTTTTAACTTAATCTCTCTTAGGCGTCTCTGCATGTCAAGACACTTTAGTCTACCATGTCCTTTTTTTTTTTTTTTTTTTTATACCATGTCCTTTTTAATGGCTACATGGTGTTCCGTTTTATGCATGTATCAATTTATTTAACAAATCTCCTACTGATGAACATTCAAATTGCTCCCAGCAGTACCCTGTTAACACTGTAGCAATTAAAATCCTTGTACATGTATTTTTTTTTGTTGTTCACTTTCCCACTTAGTGCTTTAGGTTAAATTCACTTGGAGATTTACAGCACGTTCGGGACTCCTTTTCAAGTACGCAATAGGTAGAGCCCTTCCCTGCTATGATTAAAGGACTGAAACAAATTCAGAAGTGCTGAGCCTGTTGGTTTCCACCAAACTGAACAATGAAGAATGTCTATTTTAGCTAGTAAGAGATGCCAAGTATTCTTTCTTTCAGAGATGGTTCCTGGCTTACTAGAGTTAAGTGTGCAAACACAAAGAAGGATCTATAAGTACCCTTTAAAGTACATGTGAATTCTGCAGGCTTTGGCTCACAGATGAGCAGCACTGGGAAAATGGCCTGGATTTCTGCCAGTCGGATAAAGTATGAGCAAGCTGCTTTGTTTGCCCCTGGAGGGAGCTGTGGTTCTCTTGATCTACCAGGGCCTTTTCTGAACTCCCTACTACCAAGCTGTGCAAACAAAAGGGAGCTATGAGGACCAGAGACAGAGGAAGGAGTAGAAGGTGTGCTTTATACACTGAAGGTTCTCTGTTTACAAACTTTCAGCAAGACACAGCTTTCTGTGCCATCAGACGCTGGTGTTAGTGGTCATTTGCAGTCTCAATTTGGACATAAGAACAAAGAGATGAAGAATGGCTAATATCAATCTCAAACAAGCTGTTCCAGAAAACAGAAGAAGAAGTAATAATATCCAGCATATCTTATGAGATTGGTGTAATCTCGATGCCCAAAGCAGATAAAGATTTGACAAGAAAGAGAAATTCATGCCACTTCTCACTTATGAACATAGATGCAAAAATACTAGCTATAGTGTTCGCAAACTATCCAGAATTGAAAAGCATACAAATACATCAAGCACAACATGATTAAATAAAGTTCACCTTGGACATACAGGGACAGTTGAACATTACAAAATCTATCAAGTAACTTGGTACATTAACAGATTAAGGAACAAAAACACAGGAGTATTTCAATAGATGAAGAAAGAACATTTGATGCAATTTAATATTAATTCATTAAAAAAATTAGCAAACTTGATGAAGTGTCCCTCTCAACTCTTCAGAGTAAACAAAATCCCTAATGGCAAGCAGCTAGAAGAATTTCCTTTAAAGTTAGGTTCAAGTTAAGGATGCTCAATATTAACATTGTTATTAAACGTTGTTTTGGAGGGGCTCTCAGCACAGTGATATAAGAACAATAAATAAAAGTTATAAAGATTGTAAAGGAAGAAACAAAACTGTATCATTTGTAAATGAAAAGACAGTCTACATAGAAAATCCAAGGGAATTCACAGAAACAATCAGAACTAATCAGAGTTTGGAAGGATTGCTAGATAACAAACTCAATAAAGAAAAATCAGTTACATTCCTATGAACCAAAGACAAATAATTAGAACATACAGTTAATAAAGTTATTAATAACAAAACTGTAAAATATTTAGGAATTATTCTAACAAAAGAAAACTTTAGTGAAAGGAATAAAAGGTAATTTATATACAGTTATACCATGTTCAGGGATGACTTAATATTATAAGGATGTCAATTTTCCTAAAAGTAAATATAAATCCAATGCAAGTCCAATAAATACAAACCAGGGTTTTGGGTTTTGTTTTGGCTTGTTTTGGAACCAAAATTCTTATGTAAAGGTGATGATAAAATTCACATGGAAAAGCGGAGGGATAAGAATAGACAGCGAAATTTTGAAGAACAATATAGGAGCAGGGCTTTTCTGACCAGATACAAGACATATATTAAAGTCATAATAGTTAAGACAATAGGATATTGGAGAGGACAATGGAATAGAATAGAGTGAGTCCAAAATAGACCTATGCAATTTGACTATATTAAAATTAAAACCCCAAACTTCTATTCAACAAAAGACACCATAAGTAAGTGTCTTTGGGAACCAACTTTATTTAAAAACAAAAGTGCTTCTAAACTAACAACATTTTGGTCAAGCTGTCCTTGACGCCCAACAACAGACACAGTACAGCATGGTGGTTAAAATACAGATGCTGGTGTCTTGGGTTTCTCTTCTGGTTCTGCCACCTAACTGCCATGTGACTTTGAGCCAGTTCTTGTGCTTCATTTCCCGTATTTGTCAAAAGGAGACAAATACCTTACTATGTTGTGGGGATTAAATCAATAACAACTGTAAAGTGCCTGGCATAATGAGGATGTATTTGTTATTAAGGTTCAAGTGACATTAAGGATTGATTACTATTATCATTACACCACTATGGTTACCTAACATTTCCACAACACTTTACAAATTTTCAACCAGTTTCACCTCTGTGATTTCATTCTAAGAATCTATCAGAGTACCTGTATGAACAGATAAGGAAGGTTCCATCCCAAAGCTTCTGTGATCCTGGTTTTCAACTATAAAACAAAGAGATAATCTCCAAGGCTCTTTTTGGCTTAAAAAAAATAATTTCAATTTTACAAGGAAGAAATGCTAACTGACTTGCCTTGGGTCACAGAGAGTTAGGATTAAAGCCTAGGTCTCCCATATTAATTTGCATTACAAAGATACAATGATAATAATTTCCCCAGACTCTCCCTGTGTCTAAATTTCTTCTTGTAATTGTAAGCTAGATACTTAGGAAGGTAATTCACCTGGGGATCATTCAGAATATTACTGATATATTCTAATGATTTGAAGCATCTAACTCATTGCCAGGGAGGGAATTAGCGAAGATATAGCTCTTTTGTGAACAACATTAACAACATGGATCATGGTAATACCAGTATTAATAAAGAAAGAATTACCTGGGCAAGCAGACCTGGTTGGATCTGAAGAGGCTGAGCTCCTGGGGCTTGAGTGACGATGGGAACTGCGTTTTCCATTCTCACAGAGTAGCCAGCATGCTTAGACGGAGAGGCCTGCAATCCTAGTCCAGACAACGGGCAAGGGGGAAACGGGCTAAGTGACTGGAAACAGCTGGTTGAGGAGAACCTTCCTAGCCCGCTGTGTCAGCTCTCAGCTTCCCTTTGCACTAGATACCGCCTGGTCCTTTGGAAGTCTCCCCTTTAGTTTCTAACTTAAAAAAAAAAAAATTTTTTTTTTCTTTTGGCCTTGCCTCATGGCTTGCAGGATATCTTACTTCCCCGACCAGGGACTGAACCCGGGCCCCTGGCAGTGAAAGCGTGGAGTCCTAACCACTGGACTGCCAGGGAATTCCCTCTAACTTAAAATTTAAAAAAACCACGAAAACAGCCTTGAATGTTTTCAAAGACTAGGTCAAATTAAGGAATCTTTAAA
The DNA here is from genome assembly GCF_028023285.1 of Balaenoptera ricei. NCBI lineage: Eukaryota > Metazoa > Chordata > Mammalia > Artiodactyla > Balaenopteridae > Balaenoptera > Balaenoptera ricei. Next base: position 14,613,783 of record NC_082647.1, on the reverse strand, counting down.
GCCAAGAGTGGAACAGTTATGCTGGCAAATTACAGCAGGAAAACAACTGCTTTTGACGTGAAGATATATCTGCGTATGTCAAAGCCAGGCCTTGGGGGAGGAGCGAGGCGGCTGGAATTGCACTGATTCAGACTGAACCATGTAGACTTACAGCAGGAGGGTTTCAGAAACAAATTCTTGAGCTTTCTGTGTATATTGTAACCAAGCAGTCAACTCCAGCTTAGAATTTTCAGGAGAAGAGTGCCGGGGTGCATGGCCCAAGGATCACCTGGTGGGGACGTGGTCGGGGGTTGGTGTCCAGGAAATGCTTTTCAGACAGATTTATATTCTTCACAAGAACTGGGACTAGTTGGCTGTCGGAGATCGGCAATTTTTTATAGATAAGCCACACAGAGGATATTCCATGTGAGGAAATGCAAGAGCTGACATCAGCATAACAATGGGAACACACACAATGGGCTGATTTACAGACAGCAGCTGGGCCTGGGACGAAACCACCGGCAGGTGATGAGAATAACAAGGCGCTGACCTGGTGCCGAAACGTAAGCCCCACTGTTTCTAGGCTGGCCGCCGCAGTACGGGGGCCCTCAAGTTCAGTGATGCCAGGTCTCTCACCAAAAGAAATGAAGAGGGCTTTAGCAGGACAGAAGAGTCTGGGGGCCAGCGCCCCAGAGGTGGTCCTCTTGGAAGCAAGTGAGAGGCTGTGTCCGCTCAGCCTTACCTTGGAAGCCGGGTGGACACACGATGAGCGCTTGCTGGAAGGGGTCGGGCCGGGCGCAGATCTGGGCCGCTCCCGTCTGGAGGGGCATGCTCCGCTGGGCCACCGCAGCCATGGATGCCGCTGAGGGCTGGTAGAGTGCAGATTGGTAGTTTAGTATGGAGACTTCAGGATTGGCTAAGGATATAGTGGCACTGGTGGAGGTGGGAGCCTAAAGGAATGGTGGGGATTAAACAAAAATAAACACAAATAAAAAATGAGGGAGGTGGCATGTTGGGAGACACGCATCTAAATCAAATAAATGAACTCAAAGAAGAGCAAACAAACAAACGAAAACCAAGAGCGAAAAAGCAAAAACAGAGGGGAGTGGAAATACAGTTGGAAAGTCTCAGGGAAAAGCAGGCACCTGCAGCCCCATGAGACACAGAACCACCTTCGGTGCTTACATTCAGGCCTCTTCCTAACATTTATGGGGATGCAAATGCAAATGGACGCCTGCATATCATGTCTAAATACTGCAAAGTTAAAAATCGGCTAAACGACTTATGTTCTGCCCTTCCACTTGGACACATACACTTTCATAACCACCTGAGTTTGAATCCCTCTTGGATTCCTTGGCTTGGCCACTGGAATGTGCAGCTGAATGCCTGCCTTCCTTCTCTCCCTGTCCCAGCTCTGTCCCACAACTTGAGGGCCTTTGGGCCCACGTATTTGGACTTGGTGGTACAGTCCATACTGGGGAGGATGAAACCAAGCCTGGGGTGCCAGGTACCCAGAGCTTGGCATGGAAGCACACATACCTGGGGAGGGCCCAGGCAGGGGGCCCTTTTTCTCAGGTCTAAGGGCAGCACTGTTTACAGATGCCCTGAGATGTTTGCCGAGCACCGTTACTGTAAAGAAATACGCTGCAGAAACAGAGACGGAGAGGGACATGCTGAGACTGGGGTTACTTGTTGGAATTCGGTGCATTCTCATGCTGGCGTTCAGCTACTAAAGCTGGAAGGCAGGGAGAAAAGATGCCAGTGGGTCAAGAGAACTTAAAGGGAAATGGGTTAGACAGATACTGAAGTTATGTCCTCTTTCCTTTCTCTTCCAGAAAGAGACAGCATTTGAGATTGAAATTCCATGTGAAGCAAAGCCACGCACGGAAGGAAAAGAAATTCTAAATTGGGAATTCTCCAGTTTCACCCCATCTTAGTCTTCTTCATGCTGATCCTTTAGCAAGATAGGTGGAGTTACCTATGGCTTCAAATTCAACCTTGTTTATAAGAGGTTTTGCCACTAGAGGTTACAAGGACTAAAAAAGTAAGGAGGGAAAGAGCCACAAGGATATCGTGGACACATACAAAATTAGGATTTCAAGAAGGGTATGCATGTGTGTCAAATTTGATAAAAAAGGATAAAGTCTCATTTTACATGATTTTTATACTTATATTTGATGCTGAATTTCAGTGCAAAGTAATAGAATTTGAAAGTAATCACTAAATTATTTGGCGCCCATGTTCAGATTTTAAGATATTATTGTAACAATAAGTGTCTGTTTTTGCAGCACCACACAATCGGCCTCCAGGTAGTGTGACTGGGAATGCACGTGTGACACGTGTGGGCCAGCATCTTTTATTGGGTTGGCCAAAAAGTTCGTTTGGGTTTTCCGTAAGATCTTATGAACTTTTTCCATAAGATCTTACGAACCTGAACGAACTTTTTGGCCAATCTAATTTTTTTTTTAATTTTTATTGAAGTATAGTTCATTTACAATGCTGTGTTAGTTTCTGGTGCACAGCAAAGTGATTCAGTTATATATATGTGTGTGTGTGTGTATATTCTTTTCCATTATAGGTTACTAAAAGGTATTGAATATAGTTCCCTGTGCTATACAGTAGGTCCTTGTTGTTTATCTGTTTTATATACAGTCATCTGTATTGGGCCGGCATCTGTGTTGCTACTGATGGCACGACTTGTGTTTCCTCTTTGTTCTCTCCATGGCCTCACCTCTCCAGGAGGCTTCCCCACATACACACTCCCCACCGCCTGCTTGCACTCTACACACCAGAGACCAGACCCTCCTCACATCTTCCTGCCTCTGGGCTTCCCCTTTCAGGGCGCTAGCACCAATCTCCTCCAGGTTCCCACGCTGGTGCTCAACTACTCCCCCTTCTGGCCAGTCGCTGGTCCTGCTGCTCCTTCCTTCGAAATGTCCCCAGAACCCTCTTTTTAATCACTACTTCCTTAGCTGAGGCCTGTCCTGGTGCCTGGGACCTGTAAGGCCCTGACTAGTGATGTTCTGGCCTCCACTTCTTCTCTTCCAATTCTTCTTGGACACAGAGGCTAGAACATTCTTTCCAAAAGACTACTTTGTGCATGTCACCACCCTGCTCAAAAATCTCCACTTGCTGCCTAATGAATACGGTATATGCATCTTAGTCTGGCCCTCCTTCCTCACAGTTAGGCCAACCTTCCCATTTCAACGTTATCTTCTACTCTCCCTGCTTACGGCACCAGCCAGATGGTCCACTCACTACAATGGGGCTCTGGTGATGAAGAACAAAACCACGGTGATATTTTGCCAAGGAGTTCACCTGACTGGCCATGGCTGCCTTAGCCTGAGGACTGAGCTAGGCGCTGGGTGGGAGTGTTTATTATTTTGGACCCCAGGCTGTAGAGAACATTAGCTCTTTCCACTACGGAGAATTGTAAGAACACCAAGGGCCCCCAGGGGGCAGCAGATTCCACGCAGCCTCTCCTAGAGTTTAGGCAGAAGGAGCGGACAGGCTGGGAAGTAAAGCTGGGCCTTAGCAACACACTCTGCCAGGAATGGCCTGGAAAACAGGGTCAGTGACGCTTCCGTGGGAGTAGGGGACCTGTCGGAAAAGAGTAGATGGCCAGGCAGAGTATTCACACTTCAGGATTAGAACATATACACTCCTTTCCTATGGGGTGGGGTGTGTGTGTGTGTGTACACACACACACACACACACACACACACACACACAGAGGTGTGCTGTTGTCATTAAGGATTGATATTAAGACTGAAAAAAATCTAGGGACATTTATTTGGTGGAACTGGTAAGGCTGGTTGGTGGGAATAAAAGTAAAAGTGTCTTAGATACCAGAGGCAGCCTGAGTGAGGACTTCGGGATTATTCATTCAGTAAATATTTCCTGGGTGTCATCCATGTTTCAAGCAGTGTATTAGGTGCTGGATTCTGCTAATTTTCTGCAAAAGATTGGAAAGCTGTGGGAAGAAAACCTCAGTTTCCCGGTCCCTTTTTAGTTCTAACTGCTGGAATTCTGGTGACAAGACTGATGAATTGATTTTCCCTAAGAACTGGAAAAGGACAGGTTTTATCTGTCTTGAAAGGAGATCATGTGGACCCAGCAGTGTGGACACCAGGAGCAGGGGCCTGAGCTGGATGACCGCCAGCATCCCTTCCAGTTCTAGAATTCTTTATCAGGCAGATGTCAGTCATAAAAGGATCACAGCATCTCCTTTACCTTATTCCCACATCAAGACAGGAGAGCAGTAAGAGGTACCATCTCAGAAGTAACTCCCTTAGTGAGTCATTTCTGGGACCTTTCGATGAGCCAGTAGTCAATACAAAGAGTGCCTGGGATTCTCAAAGGAAACAACCTTGGGAACAAACACTTTCTTACAGAGTTGAATGTGACAGCGGAGGGATTTTGTCTGTTGTACGTGATATTGGAGTTTTGTCTCCTGACTCGGTTTGGTGGAAAAGTATAATTCCTGACGCCCACACTATCAGCCCCGCCTGCCTTCCCCTCCGCTCCCCACTCACTTGGTTGTGGACGGTGTTCAGCTGGTTGTTGAAGGTCATGGTCAGGTTGGTGGATGTGCTGGGGGCCACGTGTGTGATAAAAGGGGTTTTGCTCTGGTTGACCGTGTCATACATGTTCACTCGACGCTTGCAAATCTCCATGTTCTGGAAACATGATTTGACGCTGTTCACGCAAAAGGCAGAGACAGAGGCATTAGGGAAAGACAAAAGGGTAAGGTGGAATACAGGGGAGAAAATAGAGAGAGAAAAAGAGAGAACAGTTAATCTAATAAACAAAACAACCGGGACACTTCACGTTAGGTCTCAATTTCCTGGATTTCTCATGCAGTGTCTGCATTTGCAAGAGTTGGCGGTATTTAGATGAATCCCCCCATTGTCTCACTACCTCTTCTCCCCATCCTGGTGGGTAAAGTTTCTCCATCAGCACAACAGACCTCTTGGCTCTCACTGCATTTCCTCATGCTGCTGATCTGCCTCCACCTTCACTGCTCATTCTCAGCTTTCAAGGCGGTTTCTGGCCCATAAACAAACGTGTAAGTTCTCTCATTGGGAGCGCTGAACAGTAGTTGATGACCTGTCTCCACCTTCCTTGCGCTCACCCTTTCCAGCTAGTCTAGGGCACCGGCGCCATCTAGGGGTCAGCCAAGGAACTAGCCAACCCAGTATCAGGACCTCTTGCCACTCTTGTTCCTCCCTGGATTGTGTATGGAATGAGAACAATGATTTTAATGATTACTGCTAGTGGCTAACTTTACTGACAGTGTGGTAGTTGTCTGCAAGCACTGTCTCATTCAGTCCTACAGCAACCACGAGGGGAAGAGATACGACTGTTGGCCCTATTTTATGAGTAAGGCTGAAGCAGACAGAGGATGGGTAATTTGCCAAGATCAAGAGCTAATTATTGGCAGTCTTCACATACGCAGGTACATTCTCTTTACCTTCCTTCATTCTGCCTTTCGGTTTTCTAATTCTTGCCCAGTTACATGAAGTAAAATTTCTCTTCCTCTTTTTCTTCCTCCATTGCATTTGTGAATCAAAACAAAACTCTAATTATGAAAGTCAAGTATGAAAGTGTCGCTGACACCAGCATCAAGGACAAGGAAAGCCACGAGTGGCCTTGACCAAGTTTTTGAAAATCCACCATATAGTGTCCTTTAGAATTTATACATTGTTTTTCATTCACTTGTGTCTTCTTCTAATTCAACTTAATTTTCCTCAAATGGTAATATTCAAGATAATAAGACCCCAATTAAATTTCAATTTAAAATACTTATTTTAGTTATAGATAGTTTAATAACAATATAAAATTCTACTATTTTAAGATTACAAATGCATACTGTTTCCACATGCTATAGGTAAGTTATATTCTGGACCAAGCAGGTGCTTGTGGGCTGTCCCAAAACACCTTCTCCATGAAAGATGCTCTGAACTGACTTACACATTCTTTCTGAGTTAATGACTACTTACACTGGCTACACAATGCACACTGAATAAACATTTACTGACTGACAACCCTGGAGAGGAAGGAAAACGTATTCTCCGGTAACCAAGAGCTAAAAACACTATTACTAATGCTGGTAATGCCAACATGTTTTGAGCATCTACTAAGTACCAAGCCCACTGCTAAGTGCTTTCACATGGAGGCTGAAGGAACAAAACAATAGATTTTGTGTTCTTTTTGGACTGTATTTAATGCATCAACGGTTTTCTGACAATTCAACACAAAGCTTTTAGACTCAGAATTGTCTAACTGAAATGGTCTGAGCTTTTAGTTTCAGTTAGAGGAAAGCACTTTCACGTTGGGTTAATTCTGAGAATGGTTTTTAAGGAATTTGTGCACTAGAATCCTGGCATGGAGAAATGAGTGGAGTCTCTTTCACCTGTTAATCTGGATATTGGGGTAACCCTGGTCGAGCCCCAGAGGTGGGGTCTCTAGCAGGGGGGTGGGGTGGCCTGGAGGTTTCTTCTAGCCCCAGAGTTCTCCATGGTCTGCCCAACAAGTTCTAGGGTTACCTGGGGATCAGGCCTACTCTCGGGTAAGCCTGGGTATGCGCAAAGACCCTTCTTTCCTTCTGAGGCTTATTTTCTGAAATCTAAGCTGTCGGTGCTTCTCTTGGTCTCACACCAAGTTCTGAATTGGAAGCTGATGCCCATGGATTCCACGCTTGGTCTTCATCCCACACAGTGAAGCACCCTATATCTGTTTCCTTACAGAACCCAGAGACAGACAAGCACCCTGAGGTCATTCAACCAAGCCCCCAACTTTATGCAGGGGACTGTCTCACTGACTTGGTGCAGATGGTAACGGGAGCCCTCTAGCCAGCACCCCTCCATCTCCTATCTATAGCTGTTTCTCAGTCATCCCGCTTCACCCCGAATACGCAAAGACTGATCTTATGCGGCCCTATCCAGTAAATCACCAAGTTTGCCTTTCTTCTGTGGTATAGACTGACACCCCTTGACTCAGCCCTACCACACCCAGAAAAAGGACAAATCCCGTAATGAGAGTTTGCAAGGGATGGGTCCAAGTTCCTTCTTTATACAGGAGTTTGGTTGTTTCAAACGTGCTTCTAAATTAGAGGCAATATCTGGTCGTTGCAATACAATTTGACTTGCTCAACAACAGCTAATAAGGAACAGACCTAAAATTGAGGAAGCACCGTCCACGGTGGGTGCCACACCATCCTTTCTCATATGCTGGTTAAGGTCAAATCCAGCCTTAATCAGCCCAATCTGATTGTGGCCATGGCAGGGCCCATGATGACCTGCAGGTGTCTCTGATCCGCGGCCTCTTCCCGGGTATTCCCTCTCCCTCCTGACCCCATTTAAAATCTGCTGCTCTCTCGAGCACCCTGCTTCTCCCAGCAGACACCCAGGGAGGTGACTGTTTATTCTTTCACATCCCAAGCGCCTCGGGGTCGAGAGGCTGAAGTGCCATCTCTCACTACTCTCTGTTATAGGCTGAACTGTGCTCCCCAAATTCACATTAAGTTAAAGTTCTAATCCCCCCGGAACTTAAGAATGTGACTGAATTTGGAGATGGGATCTTTAAAGAGGTAAAACGAGGTCATTAGGGTGGGCCCTAATCCAATTCCTTAGAAGGAGGAGGAAATTAGGACACAGACGTGCATAAAAGGAAGGCCATGTGAAGACACAGGCAGAAGACAGCCATGTGTAAGCCAAGGAGAGAGGCCACAGAAAAAGCCAACTCTGCCAAACACCTAGATCTTGGGCTTCTAGAATGATGAGAAAATAAATGTCTGCTGTTTAAGACACTCAGCCACTCAGTGGTACTTTGTTATGGTGCCTCCTACTACCCCCTCCCATTCTCAGGCCGCACAGCCTCACGTCTTTTCTTTCCTCCTCATTTCACCGAGGCCTGGGCCACTAGCTCGGTCCCGCCCACCTGGGGGACTTCAGAGGTCACCCTGACTCCTCGTCAGACATCCTGGCTTCTTAGTTCCTTCTCACCTCCAGTGACCTGCTGTCAATTCCAGCCACCCATTCCTTAGACTGTCCAACCGGAAACTGCTTCGCTTCCCCCAACTAGAAATTCAAGCCTCCCATCTGGTCACACTTTCTACTCCTCTGGCTTATTTGACTGTTCCTATACTAACCGATCTTTGAACTGACCACTCAGTCTCTTTGGACCCCTCCCATCTTCACTTCCTTTCTTTTCTGGCTAAGCCTCCCATAGCCATCACTTTGGATTTCAGTTGCTCCATTGCCAACACCTAACTCCGTGTCAACTTTTTCTCTTAGCAGCCCGGCAACACTCCACCTGACGGACCCAGCTACCTCCATCCCTCCACGTCCCTCCATGCCTTCGCCTGGGGAGCTCAGTTACAGCCGCGCTATTCATGTCCAACCTCCACGCTCAACAGTTCTGCTCTATTTCTCTGTCCCATTTACTCTGCCACCTCCCACTACCTAAACTTTTCTACCCTCCTTAAACCACCACCACCTTGCTCTCAACAGGAGGAGACAGAAGCCGGCTGAAGAAGCCCCTCACCTCTTCTCCCCTGCACCAGCCACACGCCCCTCCTCCACCTGCCCTCTGAATCCTGGTCATCCCACCACCTCGGAAACATCTTCTGAGCCTCCTTTATCTCTAAGCTCTTACTACCAGACACTTCCCATCAGCATCTTAAATTGCTCAAGCCTCTTCCATATGAAAAGAAACCCCACCCTTGGGCCTTCCCTAGTCACCCCTCTATTTTTTCCCTCCCCTTTCCCAGCCTTCCTTCTTGAAAGGGTACTATCTATTTCTTCACCTCTCAATCTTTCAACCTGCTAAACTGGTTTCTGCTTCTACCATCCACTGAAACAGCTCTCACTAAGTTACCAACAACTTCCAAGTTGCCAAATCTGATGGGCATTTTTTTCCAAGCTTATTTGACTTGATCAAGTGACAGCAGACCGATCTCTGTTAAACACAACTCTCACCAGCCATTCCCCTGCCATCAATCCTTTAATGACTTCCCATTGCTCTTAGAAGAAAGGCTGAAATCCATAACACGGAAGGCCCGCCCCTGGCTTATCCTGGGGCCTCATCTCTCCCCCTGTCCTCCAGCTCCTGTGCTGGTTCTGCCCGTGTCGGAGTCTCCATATGGCAACATCCCTTCCGCTCTCGCCGGCCCTTCCACCAGGCACCTCCCTCTCCTTTGGCGGTCCTGTCCTCGGGTCTTCCCTGCCATGCCCCAAGCAAGGCCCCCTTGTTACATGCTCTCCCCATCCTATGTGTCCCCTGATAGCATCCTGGATATGTGGGGACCGCTGGTTTAGTACCTTCCTCTCTCCTATAGATTGTAAGCTCCAGTGGGCAGGGGTCCCATCTGCTTCACTCCCCACATACTCCAGCCCCTGGCACAGCACACCGCACGGTGAATGAATGAATGAATGAACGAAAGAACACACCCAGATCCACACTGGACCGAGTCCACTTGTGACCTCTGCCCCTGCACGTGGCTTTACGTCACAGACGCTGCCATTCTGAGCACCTCGCTTTGTGCACAGACCCCCAGGGTCCGGCCCACCCGGCCTCGTGCCCTCTCACGTTCCACCGTTCCCTCTCTTTGGTGTCAAGAAAACTTCGGCCCAGGGTCCCAATGCGGCCGCCACCTGTTTTGATAAATAGTTTTACTGGAACACAGCCTCCCTCCTCGCTTTATGTATCGTCTACAGCTGCTTTCAGCTCTAATGGCAGCGCTGAGCCGCTGTGACAGAGACCGTATGGATGCAAAGCCTCGAATATTCACTATCTGGGGCTTTCAGGAAAAAGTCTGCCCAGCCCTGGAATAAAGCATCACGTGGGACACCTACTGTGTGCTGTGGGGAAAATCGAGTAAGTGTGTCATGGTGACAAAGGGGTGGTTCAGGGTCTCGATCGGAGTGATTCTCTTATCAGCGTCTATGGTCAGCATCTTCTTCAACAGGTCGATGAACTCCCGCCGGTCCGCCTTTTCCACCAACATGTCACTCCCTTCCAAATCTGTCATCATGTTCACCTGAAAGCAAGCGGGGACAGGTTACCAAGACCGCACGCGGCCTCCCTCCTCCTGACCCCTCTTATTTTGCGTCCTGCAGCTCCATCCTAATCTCTCGGTCACCCCTTCCCAGCCCCTGGAAGGCTGTGTCTGCCCCATGGGAGGCGCTGCCTCGGGTCATCACTGCCCACCGGACGCGGCTGTTCTCTCTGCAGGAGAGACAGAGGGAGGGCACGCGGGGAAGGGAGAGGCCACTGCCGGCACCTGCAAATGTATAAACGTGCCGGGGGTACCAAGCTCCTGCTCATCACTTAGGCGGAAATGCACCTCACATCACACCTCACTGAAAAGAACCACAGGATGAAGAGAGTTCTGGAGACCGAGTGCGTGACAATGTGAATGCACGGAATACTACTGAATGGTACACTTACAAAGGGTTTAAATGATAAAATTTATGCTACATGTATTTCCCCACAGTTAAAAAAACAATAATTACAACCAAGCAGTAAAAAATAAGATGCAAAAAGGTTTATTTATTTAACCTTCCGAGGGAGATGTTGGGGCCTCAGCACCCTCTTCCCACACCTACGGTGTGTCAGTCCTCTTGCAGGTCCTGAACTAGGGCCCGAATTATTCAAGTCCCTGGGTTCGCTGGGATCACCTCTGGCCAAGGCAGGCAGGACATCTGAACACAGGATTTTTCTTCCAAGAGCAAGTCTATACTAGGATGGCCTTTAAAAGCCTTGTTTTGTGGTGCTTTCTCTATTTTCCAAGACATGCGCTGGAAAGCAATTTCGGTTTTCTCAGACAATCTAAGCTTCTAATCAACTGACAAGTATACTTTACTCAGAATCGATGATTTTTGGTTACACTTATCTTCCGTGAGAGGTGTGCTAAGTGTTTATTGGTCTGTAGCTTTATTTTTCATTGCTTTGAAGAAAAACTCACTTTGGGTTGCCCTGATTTCAGGCTAGTTTTTACCCTAAAAATAGCTGACATTCTAGAATTTTCTCTGGGCACAAAGGTGAGAGCCTGTGGTCCCTCCAGTGAGCTGAGAGAGACTGAGTGCAGTGGGTTGAATTGTGTTCTCGCAGAAGATGTAATTCCTAATCCCTGGTACCTGTGAATGTGACCTTATGTGGAAATAGGGTCTCTGCAGATGTAACCAAGTTAAAGTCATACTGGAGTAGAGTGGGCCATAAATCCAATGATTGCCATCTTTATCAGAGAAAGAGGGGAGATTTGGACACAGAGACAAGAGGGAACAAAGGGATGAAGAAGGAGGCAGAGACTGGGGGGATGCAGATACAAGTCAAGGGAAACTGAGGATTGCCAGGGGCCACCAGACGCTAGGAGCAAGGCATGGACAGTTTTTTCCTAGAGCCTGCAGAGGGAACATGGGCTGTTGGTACTGTGATTTCAAACTTCCAGCCTCCACAACTGCGAGAGAATAAATGTTGTTGTCTTAAGTCACCCAGTTTATGGCCCCTTGTTAAGGTAGCCCTAGGGAACTAATCATGGGCATTAAACTCAAATGTACTAATGGGCTTGAATTCTTCTCATGAAGACATCAGTAAGATTGGCCAGTACTATTTTACAATTGGGAACCAATAAACTGAAGCCATTTTTAAAGAGCTGGTGTAAGGTTTTAAAAATTTTTTTATCTTTGGCTGCGTTGGGTCTTCGTTGCTGCACATGGGCTTTCTCTAGTTGCGGTGAGCAGGGGCTACTCTTCATTGCGGTGCACGGGCTTCTCATGTTTCTCATTGTGGTGGCTTCTCTTGTTGCAGAGCACGGGCTCTAGGCACACGGGCTCTAGGCACACGGGCTTCAGTAGTTGTGGCACACGGGCTCAGTAGTTGTGGCTTGCGAGCTCTAGAGCGCAGGCTCAGTAGTTGTGGCGCATGGGCTTAGCTGCTCTGCGGCATGTGGGATCTTCCCGGACCAGGGCTTGAACCCATGTCCCCTGCATTGGCAGGCAGATTCTCAACCACTGCGCCACCAGGGAAGTCCTGGTGTAAGGTTTTAAAAATGTTCCACAAACCCAATGGTATTCTTCCTAAGGCTGGCATATCATTGTTTAAGGTCAAGGTCAACCACCACAGTTGAGTAATGTGGATTTCTACCCGCCATCTTATATTAATTGCTCTCGCAGAAGTCTTGCTGTGCTTGGTTTTTAAAGGGCTAACACTGCATACTCACCCACGGAGCTTACCTGGGCCATATCATCTAAACAGTTGAAAATGTACTTCCTTGCTTCTTTTGACTTAATCCCCGTCTCTGCTTCATGGTCATCTGGTGTCTGGTCAAGAGAGGCAAAAGCCCATTGGTGATGTGAATTATTTCCTAGTCGCTGTGACTCAAACCTGCCAGCTTCTGCGTCTCCCAGAGGGTCTTTTCTCACCTTCCAGAGAAGGAGACTAGGATTCTTCTTAAAGTGACCTGCGTACGAATTCCTTCCTCTCTTCATCCTCCTCACTAACTCATCCCTCCTCCTTCCTTCCTCCCCATGAACACCTGTTGGGGGCCTGCTCTGAGTCAGGTCTGGAGGATCCCCAGATGAGCAAGATATGCCACAACCCTGATAGCCCTACACTCTCCCCTAAGTTTAAGGAATAAGGTCAGGTTCCATATGTGGAAAAGCAGAAGCCCTTTTTCCACTTGTTTTAACATGTTAATTTAATTTATCAAACTCGTATACCTAGAGCTCTCCCTATGTGCCAGGCACTATTCTAAAGCACGTGAACTCATGTAATGCCCTTCACAACCATCTTAGGGAGGGCAGTTGCCAGCCCATTTTCCAGAGGGAGAAACAGGAACAGAAGGCTTGAGGAGCCTGCCAAGGTCCCAGGGCCGCTGCTGGCTCCGGAGTCTGTTGTGTGTGTCGCCTCCGCCTGGGCCCGGGGCACGCACACCCAGCTCCCGAACTGGCCTCAGCCTAGGAAGCTGCTGTTTCCAATTACTATGGATTTTTGGACTCATTCATGGATCACAGGTAATTAATCCTTCAAATCTCTCTCAAGGACAGCACACCTGGAGCTGCTAAGATCCAGGCTTCGATCTGGGAACAGCTGGCCAAGTGGGCCTGAGGCTCTTAACTAAGACGTAGAAGTGAACCCCACCCCGGGACTCTTTTTCACCGGACCTGACCTTGAGCTGCTCACCCTCACAGCTGCCAAACGCCAGCCTCCCGTCAATAGCCTAAGATGCTTGTTCAGCTTCCAGATCTCTTTTCAAAGTCTTTTGCCACCATTGGCCACACATTATCTTTAAATGTATTAGAATATGGCGTGGTTTCTGTCAAAAAAAACACCCACCCACACTCTTGCAAAAAAAGAAACACCTAAAATGAACACAAAACACACTTAAGACTTGTATTATTTTCTCCTTCCCAGGAAAAAACATTAATTTTAATTACTAGGCACAGATCAAAGCGAAAGCAGAATGTGTTTCTGTTAAAGTCAAACCACCAGAGTTTACGGTGTGCAATGGTGCGCTCCACCACCTGCCGGCCGGGACCGGCAGACCCCTCCCCGGAGCCTTCGGATGCTGTGCTGCTTAGGCTGCTTCCTGTGCCTGGAAGGCCCTCTTCATCCTTTAGGGCCCGGCTCGAATGCTCCTCCCCGACCCTCTGCCACAGCGGGATTAAAGGCTCCCTCCTCCGGCCTCCCACGCTCTGTTCCTGCCGGGAACAGAGCGCTGGTCACGGGGAGGAGGCAGGGCTTGCCACACGGGTTCAGGCTCCCTCTGGACTGGGAGCTCCTTGAGGGCAGGCGGTGGTTCATTTCTCTGTCTAGTAACCAACCAGACGGGTCATTAAGATTCACTGGATTAAATCTCAGGAGTTTAGCGATCAGAGTTTGAGCCGCAAAAGGCAGCAGGTCAAGCAAAGTGGTGCTTTTTGAACATTCAGATTCATCCACACCATGTATCAACCACAGTCGCGCCTCCCCCGTGGCCGAATCACAATCAGGTCCAGGACCAACGCGCCGCTGTCAAAGGCTCCCCACCGATGGGACCTTCTTCCCTGTGTGCTGGGTGTTGGAGGGGACGCTCTTCCTACCTTCAGCCTCCACAGAGGATACGGCGAGTCTGTGTCACGGTTGAAAAACCTAGTCGTCTTTGTCCCTGCGCTTAATAAATATTCTGCTGGCAAACCCTGTGTTTGTGAAATATACCGAATCTGCAAGAAAAGATGAGAATGAGGTCAGGGCTTTTCCTGTCATCATACATGTGGTACACTAATGGCTCTAGTGTCTCGGAGAAAAACAACAATTTCATAGGGAGAGAAAGAAGTAATCAAAGGAAAAGGGGAAAGAAAGAGGAATAAAGAAAGAAAAGCGAGGCGAAAGGAAGCAAGGTTCGGGAGACAATATAACACCGTGTAGCCCCATCCATACGTCAGGTTATAAATGAGGTGCCAATCCAGATGAAGAATGAGGGCTTGCTGTGAACACCTGTGCTATCCGGACCCACCTGATCGTACTCTGAAGCTCCTGGATACAGCGGCCAGCCCAGGAACAGCTCTGCAATGACGCAGCCCAGGGACCACATATCAATTGCCTCACAAAATGGTAAACCAAGGATGATCTCAGGGGCCCTGAAAAGGAAGAATAGAAAAAAATCATTAGCAATTTGGAAATGCAGGCAGCTATTTCTACATGAATTCTACATAAAATCCAGTCTTTCCAACCCAAGGTACCATTATTGACTCCCTCAAGGGCCTGTCATTCTCGAGCTGGACTGAAATGATCCCTCCATCCTTTGACTTGGTCCTCCCCATCAGCAGGGAGCCTGGCTGAATGACTGGTTGAGATGAAGGGTAGGTCTGTGGCTCTAGAACAGACCCACAGGGAACCACAGCTATTGACTTCATTACCATTACACTCCAGCCAGATGAGCTAAGTATCATTTCAGAGACACTTGGGGAATTATGTTTTGTAGCTGAAAACTCGGGAAACCAACCTTTAGAGTGCCCAGTTTTTACAAAGGAATTCTTAAGTACAGGTATTCTATTTTCAGTAATATATATAAAACAAGTTGCCTCCTCCCAGAATGGGATTAAATCCAATATCTGTTTATGCCAACAATCCTTAGGAGTCTGTATCACTTTCCCAAGGAAACACTACTTTATTTCATTAGCTTCTAAAAAGTTCTCTACTATGACAATCATAGAACGCCTGTTCCCGATACCTAGTTTGGGTATCAATCAGAATTCCATTAGAAACCCTTTCCTAACTGTAGAAATTATGTTCCTTCATATGATAAACCAGGTTACATGCTGGAACTTCTAAAGGAAATCACCTAAACTCAAAGAGAAAATTTCACATGTAGTTGGTAATCAAAACCAAAGACCACAGAGTACCTCTTCTTTTCTAGGAATTGGTCATGATTGCTAGGGGTACATTTTGGAGAAAACCACATTCAGAGTATGAGATACGAACCCAGTTTATGTTTTTTTAAAATACGTGGCTCGAGGCAGTCTGCTGATACATTAGCCCAACTTCTGTTTTCTCTCTCAACTGTCCCCTTGATCAAGCGATACAGGAAGATGCTACTCTCCACCCTTTCAGCAGCCTGGAGAGGAGTGCAGGGACGCGGGGAGACCTTTCTCTGCCTACGTTATCTTCGCCCAGCTAGCACGAGAGGCGGGGGGTGGCAAGGGAGGGGGCGTCAGAGACACCTCCACGTGGAGCTTCAAGCTGAATTTTCCCTGCTTAAAAAGCATCTCCCCACCTGCTCCTTTAAATTTGCTCTCATTGCGAATCTTCTTTTTCTCTACATCATGGTACTGAAAAAAAACCAAACAAGAACCAAAGTGTCTTGCTACCAAGTCTTTTGACTTTTCAGGTGTAAAAAGGAGTTTCTTCACTTCCTTGGAGCTGAAGAGTCGGCACTGCCCACGGTGCTTCCAGAGCTCCACAGTCACGGTCTGGGAGGCAAGAGTGCCTGTCCTGAAGCCCAAGGCTGGGTCTCCCCAGGCTTGGGAGGAGGGAGTGGCTGCGGAGGGCGGGGGGAGCGAGCTGCTGCTTAATGGGTCTGCCCTGTCCCCATCCCCTCACTGCTGGGCATCTTCAGCTGCCAGTGTTTGCCTGGCACTTAGTCCTGTCTTTGGTCTTTTTCTCCTCCAAGCCTAGTAGCTGACGGTCCGTGTGAATACGGGAGGCTGCTCTTGCCCTCTGGCACTGATGCCCTGGGGACGCTGCGGGTGGTTTTATGACACATCACTGCTGGACTGTCCTGTGTCATGGGGCCTCCGATCCCACAACTGGCCTAGGTCACTGTGTCCAGCGCTGCCGCCCCACGCCAGGGCTTCCGGGGCCACCCGATCATCGTGTGTAACCGACCAAATTATTGCAGGTTGCCTCTGGTGATGCAATCTCTTCAGAGGTGGTTTTGGTTTATTTAAAAAAACACATCTTTTAGAAAAGAAGGGAATATTTGAAAAGAACATTATAGAGAGAACAACATGCTTTTCCTACATATGTGTCAGAACCTGCTTTGCTTTCTGCCCTCTCTGTTCTAGAGTCAGATGTGTCCCCCTGCCTCCTCTCCCCGGGAGCGGTATTCTGGTCTGGTCCTGAGAAGCCCCTCCTGTGGCAGCCGCTGCTGCCTCAGGATCAAGCATCTCGGCACCTCTGTCCCCTCTTCCTGTGACCTGTCCCTTTGCCCTTTGCAGCCTGGACACTCCAGTCTCCAGGCGGGGTCTTAGGGACAGGCTGTTCCTGCTCCATGGGGACATCTCCGGATGTGACCATGGGGCTGCCCTTCCGATCAGGTTAATCAACTGGTCCTCATGCCCCTAAGCAGGCCACTGGGAACCTCTGGAAACCCATTTCCCAGATTCTGTTCCCTGATGTTCTGCCTAGCAGAATCCAGCAAGTAAGACTGTCACGCAAAGGGCGCTCCAGCAATGTTCTTTGGCGAAAAACACTAGACGTGGATTCCGTCGGCTGACGTTACACGGACAGGGCCTGTGAAAATCGTTCAGTCCATTCTCCATCAGAAAAGGAAACGGCAGCGATTCGTGGTGCCGTGATATATACAGCAGAGGATTTCTCTTGCCGTGACCATAATGAACAAATGCTTGAGCGTCAGGCAGGGCGGCCGGGAGACAAAAGAAACAGAGGGCACAGCCCTGTCCGTGGGGGCCCCAATGCTGGGAAGGCAGCACTAAAGCGCACGTGACAAGTGAGGTCGAGCACAAAACGTACACAACACACACACACAGATACGAAAACAGAGCTAATCCAAACACACAAACTCACTCCAGCATCTCCCGTTTAAAAAAATCAAGCAGAACGCAAGGACAAAACACACCAAACCCAAAACCAAACCTCTCCTAATCCCTTCAGCTCCCTGCAGCTGTTGCCCTAGTTCTCTGTTCTCCTTCCAAAGCCGAATCTCTAAAGAGTCATCTCCGGCAGCTTCCACTGCTTTGCCTCACGCATCTTCCCTCCCTCCTCTAACTGAACTTTCCCCTCTGCTCCACTCAAGTGCAGAGCTTGCCAAGACCAGCAGGGACCACATCACGTCCCCTGGTCAGCTTGTAAGCTCTGGAACCCAAGAGCCGCATTTCTTCCACGCAGTTGACCGTTCTGTCTTGTTTTGAAACATGCAGTCTTGGTTTTCATGACACCACGCACTGCCGCATTTGTCCTGTTCCTCTACTCATGGCTTGTCTTCCTTTATCCAACTGCTACCTGATGGCAAAGCCCTAGGACCCCTTCTCTTCTCTCTTTTCATTGTTTTTCTAGGTAATTCTTATGGGTTGAATTGTGTCCCCAAAAGACATGTTGAAGTCCTAATCCTTGTTACCTCAAAATGTGCCCTTCTTTGGGAATGCGGTCATTACAGATTACTTAAGATGATGTCATCCTGGGGTGGGGTAGATCCTTAATCCAATGTGACTGGTGTCCTTAGAAGAAGAGAGAAATTTGGACACAGACGCAGAGGGAAGATGGCCATGTGAAGATGCAGGCAGAGCTTGGAGTGATGCTGCCACAAGCCAAGGAATGCCAGGAGCCAGCAGAAGCTAGAAAAGGCAAGAAGGATCCTCCCCTAGAGGCTTCAGAGGGAGCACAGCCCCGCTGACACCTTGATTTTGGACTCCTAGCTTCCAGAACTGAGAGAATAAATATCTGTTATTCTGAGTCATGCATTTTGTGGTACTTGTTTCTGCAGTGCTAGGAAACTGAGACAGTCATTGTATCCATTCTAACAGGTTTAAATCCCATTTTGTGTATTTCCAAATGTCTATCTCCATCTTCGACTTTTCTCAGCCCCAGCTTTATGTTTCTGATGGCCTGGCATCTCCACTGGAATACCTCACAATCATCTGAAACTTACTACGTTTGAAAGGGAACTCTTCTCTTCTGCACTCCCCCCCCCAAACAATTCCTCCCTCTGTCCTCCTTGTTTCACTAAATGGAATTACCACCCCACCCCGCTGTTACTCATGTTGGAAACCTGGAATTGACCTTTGATTCCTCTCTCTCCCTCTCCATCCTCACCACCCAATCCATCAATATGGCAGCTCCGAAGTACATCTCAAATTGGCCCCTGATTCTCCACTTCCACTGCCACCGCTCTGGCCCTGGCCACCCATCTCACCTGGAGCTTCCTATCTGGTCTTTCCACTTCGTCACCCCTTCCTCCAATCCACTCTCTACTGGCTGAACAGGTCACACGTCCCTTGGCCTGAAGCCCTTCAGAGGCTCCCTGCCACACTTAGAATGAGGTCTCAGTGTCCCCCAGGCCCACGGAGACCTCCACGGCCGGGCCCTGCCCAGTTTGGCACTGTCCAAGTTCAATAAGCTCCAGGCTAACCAGCTTCCTCTCAGTTTCTGGACCCAGAGCCTTCATGCAGTGGGGTTGCTTCTGCCTCAAATGCTCTCTCCGCTGGCTCTCAGGTGGTGGCCTCCTTCTCATCCGTCAAACCTCAGCCTAATCGTCACCGCCACAGACGGGCGTCCCTCGGCACCAGTTAGTCTCTGTCTACAGTGCCATCAATGCCGCTTTACAGCACTTTCCCAATAACCTGCTTACTGTCTGTCTCCCCTGCCCAGCCCACGAGGGCAGCACAGTGCCTGGCGTTTAGTAGACACTCAATCAGTAAGGATCTGTTGACTGAATAAATCTTTATTAAATATAAGGAAGTGCTAAAATACGTGATTCAGATGGAAAGTTCTAAGGCAGCACAAAACAAAGGAGGATGGAAGGGGCAAATCTTCACGAAGGATGGAAGCCTGGGCACGAGGCTTTCGCCCAGGGAAGAGCGGGCCTCTGTGCGGGCGGGACCCGCAGGAGTGGAGGCCCAGAGACAGGCGTGGGCATGCGGCCCCGCTCGGCCGAGCACGGCGCCCACAGAGGGGCTGGCACCGGGGGACGGAGGACCCCTACCTGTAGGGGGCTCACGAACGAATTACAGCAAAAAAGCCAGCGAAGGTAGCAGGGGGGCTGGAGGCGGCGCCAGGAGAATATAGGGTCAGGACCACCGGGCTGCAAAGGCCCATCCCTTCTCACTTCCCTCTTGAAGCCATCACCTTCTCAGCTCCACGGCTGCGGGCTTGCTGGTACCCTCTGCAATCCAGGCCTCTCTTGTAACTCCCTACTGGTCTCCTGCCTTGGATTTCAACCTTTTCCAATTTACCCCGAAACTCCCCCTCATTCAAAGGCTGTGTCCTTTTCTCTGCATGCATGACACATTGGTCATATTTCTGATATAGCCTGTCCCCTCCCCACTCCTTCCTCACTCAAACACACCCTGTTCTCTGTGCTGGTGGACCACGTGATGAACATATCGACACGAACCACCAGATCGGTCCAATAAATATTAACTGACCACCTACTACTGTAGATATATGTCCGTGTGTCCGCCATCTACTAAACCTTCCCAAGGGCAGAGTCTGTGTCTCGTGTGTTTTGATCCTTAGTCTGGCACACAGTAGATGCTCCATAAAAATCTGCTCAAAACCCAGGCCACGAGCCCTCGGGTAAGGAAGGCACTTCTCTGGCCCCTCAGTAATCCTTGGGGGAATGAAGACCCTTCTGCTGTGGCCTGGCAGAGGCCTGGCCCCTGTTCTGTTGGTCCATAAGGCTCTGAGCTCCTGGATGTTCAAAGTCAAGTCTAAAATCTGTTTCTTTTTGTTTAGCGCACCTGAAGCACGTTCGATGGTTGCTAAGGTGCGTTTATTCTTCAGTGAAGAAGAAACCATTCTTACCAAGGCTTACTCCATGCCAGAATTTAGCGTCACTCATTCACTCACTTAGCGGAACAATTCAACTGCCATTTTCCTAAGCGCCTACTATGTGCCAGGCACTGTGCTGGGTGCTGAAGATCAGAAGCCAGACCCTGTGGCTCCTCTAGGAGTTCACCATCTAGTCAGAGGCAACAGCGGGCCTACAGCTAACACAAAACGCGCGCCCGGCACACGAAAGAGGGGGTACTGCGGGGAGGAGAGGCAGAGCCCGGGGCGCTTCTCAGGAGAAGTGGACAGGTGGGGTGGCCTCCAGGCACAGGGCAGGGTGAGTGCACGTCCCCCCTGGCTTCTCGCCCATGTCGCTGCTGTACCTCCGGCGCCTAGCACAGCGCCTGGGGCATGTAGGGGCTCACTATACATCTGTAGAAGGAATGCATCTTTCTGTTTCAACCCCACACCCTCAGCAGGTGCCAATTTTCCCTGAAGCTGGCACCTTCTCCTTGGCAACACCTCCTATGACAAAAGACAGACTACTTGGCCTTTCTGCTTCAAAGTTTATACATGCTTAAAAAAAAAATCACATTCCGGTTTCTTGCATGGGGGCCGTTTCTGTTCTCCGTTCGGCTCCGCAGCAGGTAGGATGGCTGGCTTGGGAAATGGCCTTTCCCTCTGGGCTCAGAATCGCCCAGGTCCTATCAGTGACTCATCCTTCACTCACCAGCCCATGGAATCATCTTACAGAGGCTCTTGGGTGCTATTTTGGAACATCAAAAATACTTTAAACATACATGAAGTGTCAGACAAAATTTGCACCTAAGAGAGAGAGATTGTTCCTTTCCAACATTCCCATAGCAAGACATGGAAAATTCTATTTTTCTATAGAAAGAGAATGGGCAACTGTCATTTTCAACACACCAATGATTAAGCTTCGATATTTCACTCCACTGGCTCTCCTGACAGTGTACATGGCTGATAAGGCATTCCCAGATGTCCAGATCCTGTGACCCTATAGGGGCATGACCCCCAACAGAGGTGTGGACACCACCCGAGTTGAGTGGAAACACTCAAGATCCCGTGTTCACAGGTAGAATAATCCAGTGCCATTAGGTTGTGGCTGTATACTGATTTCCTGACGTTGGTAGGAGGATGAAACGAAACAGCATAACAGGAAGCACCTAGCACAGGGCCTGGCATGGAGTAGGCAATTAACAGATAGTACATCACTTGTCTATAATGTGTCTAAGTCCACGTGACAGCAGTTAAATAAAGAGCATCTCTTTTCCTCATTTTTAAGGTCCATTTCCTCCTTGTAAGTTGAGACATTAGGAAAACTAAATTAAGTATGTTGAAGCATACACATTAAACATTTTTGCTTCATTTATTTATATGAAAAAGGTACAAAGATGAATATGACCAACAACTAAGTCGCTAACATTTAGCTTTAGAAAGAAAATTGCCCATCCGCAGCCCGCCCCCTTCCTCCTACCGGGAAGCACAGCTCTAAGTATGCATTGCCTTTCACGGTACAATCTCTTCCTCACCCAACCTCCCCGGCCAAGTCCATGTCTCCATCAACCACACAGCACACTAATAAAACAAGTGCAAGGTTCACGGCCACTCCCAACTTGGGCAATAAATCTGCAACACTAATCAGAGAGCACAGGAGGAACTGTGCATTTCTGGAAAAATGTTACTCAATTTCTCCGAGTTTTTATTTCACCATCTATAAAATGTGATTATTAATCTTGCCTTTTTTTTTTCTTGTCTCTACAGCAGCTTGTGAAGATAAATTATGGTCAGTAGAATTATAAAGCAGTTTGAACTCCTTGGAAGCAAGACACTTTGTTAGTCCATGGTATTTTATACTCACTGATATTATGAGGTGTACTTGAACTGAACTGCCGTGAAAAAAGCCTGTTCCCACAAATATATGTAGATTGAAAGTAACCTCGGTATGGCTAGGGCAGAAGCAATCAAAATGTAAAACTGTATTTCAGATGGGTTGTTAAATCTTATGTTTCCACCACAAAAATAAGGAGACTTGGAAATGCTGACACGCTCTCGGAGCCACTATTTGAGCTGGTGACCCGGAGTAGAAGGCAAAGGATTACATCAGAGCAACACAGGACCCTAGAGATGGCAGAAATCTGAGGACTACGAGGAGGCTATTTTAGAGAAATTGGACCCCAAAGCCCAAAGGATCTGCACGGAAGACAGCATGGGTTCATACCATGTCTGGGGGACCCAGAAAGGTCCAAGTGGAGATCAACATAGCAACAGAGGCCTGGCTCATCTAAGGTCAACCTGAGACTTGATTTTGAAAAAGACACAGCTTCCTTGGTGAACAGGAGATATGAAAGAAACAGCTACGTTTTTGGGGTGCTAGAAAGATGAGGTGAAAGACAAAGGGACTCAGAGATGGAGCTCCAGGGACAAAACACAAGGTGAGGTTGACCAGGAGCCCCCTTGTTGTGTGAGCCTGCACTGAGCCAAGGTAATAAGGAGACTGTCCTTGCAACGGCCTAGCCAAACACTGTGCACCCTAAGAGCTCCAGACACACCCCACAGAAGAGTATTTCAGCCCTGTAATAAGCTGAGGATGGCACTGTCATCTGACAGGACCATGGCTCTGACTCTAGAAGGAAAGCCAGGAAAGACACCCCACTCGTGCCTGTGGTGGTCCCAGCTTGATGTCACATATACAACAAAATTGTTGCAGAGAGGTTCTAGAAGTTCTACCTTGGGGCCGTTGTTGATATCCACAAAACTCTGTGTAAGCTGATGAGGATTCAAGACCCTCACTGGTGATTCTGCTGTAACTGAATGTCTCCAGCTCTCACCAACAGAAATGCTCAAGACATCAGAATGAAGCATCACATCCATATGGAAAGTCGATTATATAGATATAATCAACTTTGGTTGATTGTGGGTTTGGTTGTGGTGTTGACGCCATTCTCATGCCACACTTGGACAGTCTCCCAAAGGAAGCGAGCTTCCTTGATTCAACTGACCATTTTCAGTACAATGTTAGAATCAGAGTGGAAGTTTTTTGGATTTGTATTGGCAATGAACATCCTGGCTCGGAATAAGACTTTCCTGGTGTGCCCTAAATAAACGGATATAACTCTCCACTCCCATCGCCCACCCCTGTGCCGACCCTTGGTTCCCAGCACTGCTTCAACTCTGCAAAGTGCAGTGCCAAAATCTAACCTTCTTGATTATATACCAGAAGAAAAGGTTGGATCTAGAACTCAAATGACTAAAATCTCCAAAGGCTTCTAAATGATGCTGGTGTAAACTGGAAACCAGTTCTCAGGTATCTGGAGGATAATCTGATGTTAGCCTCTAATTCCTTGTAAATCTCAGTAAGAAATGTTCACAAGGAAGAACGACTTGGACTCCACAATGGGTCATTTCAAAGACTGCACACTGCCCTGGACTTCCTTATCCTCTTGACACGTACCACTGTACTGTGTCTACTCGGCCCGTCCCAAGCCCTGTATCTCCCAGTCTGGTCTCTGCGGCTTTTACCATGAAGCCAAGGATTGCTGGAGAAAGCTGGATCTTGCTTTCCAACACCCCAATGGACTATAATGTTATCAGGTTTTATACTCATACTTTTGGCCAAAGAACATGCTCAGTAAATGTCTGTGGAAGCACCTGTCAGCCAGGGAAATGGAATCTCAGGTTTCAGCACTATCTACACATAATGATTCATTTTACACATGTCCTGCTCCAGGTTCTTATAAAGTTAAAAAAAAAAACTTTGATTGTGAAAGATAACACACATACCAAGAAGTGCACAGAGCAAAGACATACAGCTCCGTGACTTATCAGAAGGCAACGCCCAGTGTCACTCCCAGCCGGGTAGAGAGACTCGGCTGGCATCACAAAGCCCCTCCCGTACACTGTCCCCTCTCCGCATGCAGTGGTGATGTACATCGGGGTGCAGACCGCACGCCTCCGCTGGGCTCTGCCTTCTCCCAGCTTGCAGTGACAGGGGCTCAGCACAAAGGCCCGGGGCAGCTGGCCGAGGGAGAGGAAGGAGACAAAACCTCAGACGTTCCTGTTAGTTCCTTTGGTTGATTGTTTCTTCTGCTTTGTTGCTAGTCTGCTGACTGAAGCTGAGGGTTAAGACCGTGCATTTAGAGCTTCCCTGGAAAGCATGCTGATACCGGGAAGGCCTAACCCTTGTTGCCACACTGTCACCCTTCGCTTCCTGAGGCCACTCCTCTTTTCTCTGCGCTAGGAGGGAATCTGGAATTTCAATTCCCGTGGACCAGCTGTAGATGCAGCCCCTCCACTTTATTCAGAGTGGTGATGCGTCACCCCCAGTGGAGTGAAAGTGGGACATCAGGCCGGGAAGAAAGGCAGGCGGGCCTCCTTCACACCTTTGAGTCAGTGAATTCAAAGCTCACGCTCTACCCCAGGGGAAAGCACACTAAGAAGGTACTATTACTTACCTATGTGCAAATTACCCATTTAAATGTAAAACGTTCCATGGGTTAACAGTTAGCTTCGACTGGCTCGTAGCGGGTACTCAGAAACGTCTGTCGGGGGAAGGGCTGAGCCAGCACACGGCTGGGGAATCAGGATGCTGTCTTCCCAGGGGTCCCTGGGCCTGCCCTGCACAGAGACCCCTGAGCGCCCAGCTCTCAGCAAGTGAGCGGAACCAAAGATAAGGCTCATCCTCGGGTTCTCTCCTCTCCTACAGCACCAGCTGATCCTGTGGCTCGTGGGGCTGAATCACGAGGCGTTCTTTATGGCTGATGGATGGGGGTAAGGAAGACAGGGCCTGAAGACAGAAACCTGCTCCTTCTTTGAAAGGGAAGTGCATTTGGTGTCACTGACTGGAGAACTACCAATTGAGAGAGCGGGAGCCGGAACCTGAGACGTGAAAAGGAATCCGCTGAGTAAAGGTGCTGAACACACGCTGGGTGGGGGGTGAGTTTCCCCTGCAGCCGCAGGGATGTTCCCATTTCCTCAGAGGAGGCTTCCCTCCCGATACTGCGCTGTTCGTACAGAATTACAGAGAAAGAAGGGCCAAAGCCAGCTCATGTGCTACCTAAGCAAGTTTTCAACTAAAGTCAGGGGCCATCCTGGCCGACTGAGTAGGTTCTGGCCCACAAAGTGCAGGATGCGTCCTGCCTCCAAGCAGACAGGCGTGAACAGGGGAAGGCGAGGCTGGCTTTGCTCCCTGGGGACGTGCACACCGTTCTGGCTTTGCCAGGAGACCAGACGGGCAGAAGAGGACTGAGGACACATCCTTCACCCAGTTCTACAGCAGGACATGCTGCAGAGCGGACTGCACCACGGTCTGTTAGGACCCGCCAAGGTCAGGACAAGGAGGCCACACCCATGGCGGCTGGTTGTCGGTTCCGGCAGGAGTTAGGACGGGAGAGTTTCGCCAAACAAAGTGGGCATACATCCCAGGTCTCCAACCAAGGGCAGCTGATTTAGGGAAAACCTTCCAATATTCACCTCTTCCTAAAGGAACTGGAAAACAAAACAAAACAAAACTCAAGCTTGCTTTCTTGTGCTTGCTTGGGTCACGGAGGAAAAACAAAGCTGGCTCTTTGCAGCTGACATCAGGGGCTGCCGGAGGGCAGCGGACACACCTTCTGAAAGGCCCCCGGGCCTTCGGCTCCTGCGGGACAGAGGGATGGAGCCCACCGGGGACAGCCCGGGACCTCACGGTGACAGAGCCACAGCACACTGCAGACTAGAGCCCGGAAGACGTTTCTGTCGGTGGAAGGGGAGTAGGCTGTCCCCGCAGACGAGGACACCACTGCTCATCTGCCCAGAAACTGTTTTTCTCATCATAACAAGGAGGCTTCTTTGTAATCCAAGGGATGAGACTCTCGGATCTTGCCTCTGGAATGGAGCAGCCTTCAGCAAAAGAGATGAAAATGTTCACTTTGTTCTCTCGAGCACCGAACCCCACTCCAGCCGAGTGAGCTAACCCGCGTGTGGAATCAGGGCGCTGCACACCAATCAGCTGGGGCTCAAGAGGGGGAGTAAAAGGAAGGGAAGAAAGGACTCGAGAGGGAGGGAGGAGCTGACCTGCTGGGAGCACGAGAGGAAACAGGGCAGAACCTTCCAGACTCGCCAGAGTGGTCAGGACGAGGCCCTGGACACCCTCAGGCATCCCCCGCCTCCTCCACTCCCACCCACAGTCTGCCTCTTTGGAAAGCACTCCTCTGGACAGCAAGGTTTCCAACTCGAATCCTGCTTCCTCCAGAACTCTGCCCTGAGGCTCTCTCCTATTCTGTGTCCCACATCTGTCTCCTGACGATTCCGTCTTTCACTCACCCCTGCCCTGATAATTATTTCTTAAAATGAGAAAAATCTTTTGGCAGCTTCTCAGCTGGATTGGAAGCATCTTGAGGCAGTGGATTGTTCATTTTTCATCGGTACACCTGGCACAGGTGCTGCGGGGTGAGTCCTCCACAGACACAGGTGGTCACGCTTCACACTCACAGGCCGGGAGAAGCGATGGGCTCACTCTCTTTTTCCTACCACAAGCCCCATGCAAGACGTAGTAAATGCTCAACATACAGATGCGTGCTGAACGGAAGTGATGATCTGAGAAAGAAGTAAACATGGGGACTTCCTACTATTTGTTGTTTATGTATTTATGGATGTATGTGTTTAAGGAAAGAGAAGGGGTAGGGAACAAGCAAGCCCTTTCTAGTACTTCTCTGACAATGGGGATTTCCATGGAGAAATCCGAAGAGAAAACTATAAAGCTTTATTTATTTTTAGCGGGAGAAGCTTGACACAGGAAGTCTGTATCCTTAAAAGATACGTAAGCAGAGGAATGGTGGGAGAAAAGGAGAAACTATTTATCTGGAATTGAGGAAAGAAATAACAAATGGAGATGGGAAGAGAAGAGGCAGCCACGGAGATTTTTAAAAATACAACTAAAAAAACCACAAGCAATTAAATGGATGTTTGAAAGAACGGCAGTCATCCTTGGTATGAAGAGCTCAGTTTTTTGGGGTTATTTTGCCAAAGAATAAAAATTTTGAAAACTCATTTAAAGTAACCGAGCGGCTGCTTGTCACACTCGCCTCTGTAGAGTGTCAGCTGTGTAAGTAGGTTTTTTGTATGTACACATTTAGGCTTGTCCTGGATTCCCCCATGAGATCAAAAGTGCCTTGAGAAGAGAGAGCCTATATTTGCCTCCTAAGGAAGTGCTGAGCTGCTTTGCAGCCCCGTGGTGCTCCGCACACAGCACGTGTTCCATCAGCATTAACCAACTAAATGGAACTAACCAAATTCCGTGCCCTCTGGTTTAAAAGCCTCTGACACAGAACTGTCTAGTTCCTTTTCATTCAGCCTCAAATAGGGTCTGTTTTTCAAGAAACAAAACAACACCAAATACCCCAAAGATTCAACTCTAGATTCAACTTTGAGGCTAAGTGGAACAATTCTGCCCGACTCTTTAACGATGCTTACTTGTGTGAAAATCAAACAGATGTCTTCCTTCTTCTCTCTTCTGGGGTCCCCTGACTTTACAGAGGCTGATAGGCTTCAGATGATCATAGAGCCCAAAGTTACGGGCCATTGCCGGGGACTCACAGTTCAGACGAGGAAATTAATACCAGTGGAGGAAGTGTGGAGTGTACAACACCGAGTATTTCGGGTTGCAGAGAGGAAAGGTTGATGAAAGAAATAATGGCACACATTCCCCAGCCTAGTTATGTTTTTTTTTTCTCTGCGATTGCATCAGTAGTTTAGATGAGTCTCATTCCTGCATGCACCTTAGCATCTGGTGAAAATGGGGCTTCAGGTCCATCGTCGGTTCCGTCATCCCTCCTACTGAGAGGCCACGTCCCACACATTTCTCACCGGCCCATCTGCATCATCCCCGAGGACCATTCGCAGGCCCGTCTTGCTTGGCTGGGGGAGCCAGCTTTGGGAGGGAAAGGCAGCGGGCAGAGGTGGGGAGGATGCTGCAGGGGTATTTTTCTTTCCCTGTACACACTGTGTTCAATATGGACAAATACTTGTGTAGCCTCTGTATTTACCATTAATACCGGGATGAAGTAATTAGTGACTAGATTTTACTATGGGAAGCTGCAAAGCACGGGGCGGGGCGGGGACGGAGTAGGGGGGGCCCGAGGCGGGGGGGCCAGGAAAGCAAAACCCCAAATGGAAGAATGCAAACGCTAAAAGCTGGCATCTGAAGGTATTATTCAAAAACAATATGGGAAAAGGCAGAACTGTATTTCCTCTGTTCTTCTAAGGGGAAGTTCAGAAAAAGGTCAGAAAGAGAACAATGCAGGCCATCTATCACAGCAGCCTCTAACCTACAAAGGTTACTTACCCGCCTGCAGCCTCATTTCTCAATTCTGTAATTACCACCCCCCTTTCCACAGATCGCACGCCATCACGGCCTTATGAATTATGCATGTCATTTCCATTTAGCAGCTCCCTTCTCGGTGACCACCGCTAAGGCAGAGTGGATGGGACGGGGCGGGGCGGGGCGGGGCGGAGTGGGCCCCTCCCCCAGGTGCGCACGCAAACACTGCCCCCTCCACGCCCCTGAGCCCCGTGCATAGCGCATACACGTGGAGTCGCCCTGTGCTCCCCTTCAATCCCTAGCCTAAGTTTTTGTTTATTGAACAAATAAGCACTAGCTACCAGTGGGGATTTTCCTAGGGGAAATCACGGTGGCACACTTTTCCTTCCCCTGAACATTTGTATTCAGGCGAAATATGGTTAAAATGAGTATTTAGGGTGGTCTTAAAGGAGGCAAAGGCAAGGTGCAGCATGTGTGTGTGTCTATGTTTGGAAGTAGCAGCAGCTCCCACAGAGGAAAGGTGCAGAGAGAGAGAGAGAGAGAGAGAGAGAGAGAGAGAGAGAGAGAGACTGTGTGTGTGTGTGTGTGTGTGTGTGTGTGTGTGTGTGTGTGTGTCTGTGTATGTTTGGAAGCAGGAGCAGCTCTCACTTGGTCCTGCGGTTGCAGTCGGGGTGGGGAGTTGCACAGGGGGTACCTGAAATAGATCCTGTGGCAGGAACTGAGGTCACCCTTCTCTCTGTCTGACCCTCTGATAACTGGCACCCCTCTCCTACCAATTTCAGAGGGCCCCAGGGAATCTCAGGGGGCTATTTGTTTTCACAAATGCTATTAATATATCAAAGAGGGTACTATTCTTTGTTCAGGACACTACTTCTTGGGGATTTTCCTTTCAAATCTTTAAAAAAACATTAGGCTCAGTAGAGAAGTGTCATCTCAGGCAACTGAGAGAATACGAGAACAAGGAAACCCCACGAAGCAGAGGGAAGCAATAATTGAAAGGGCTTCCTTGAAAAGCAAATGGTACACCTCAGTCTATCACTCTAAGAGGTGATACAGGTAGAATTTTTAAATCTACTTTTAAAAAGTGATTTTTGACACATTCAGGGATGACAGTTTTAAGATGGGCTATGAAAATAGGATATTTAATTTCTGAGGTTGATCTCAAGAACACAGCAGTAAATGAGATGAATATTAGGTACAAATCACTAGGACATAAATATTATTCCCTTAGGTTTTTTTGGGAGATCAAACACTACTCTCAGTGTTTGATCATTTGTTTAAAAAGGATTTAGTGACTATTGTGAGCACGGCTGTGACAGACAGCCTCCAAGATGGCCCCTAGTGATCCTCACCTCCTGGTATTCAACAGCGAATCCCCTCCCACATGAATAGGGCAAATGTGTGTAACCAACAGAATACTGCAGAAATGATAACATGTGACTTCTGAGACTAGGCTATAAAAGATGTTGCAGCTGCCACCTTGCTCTCTCTTGGATCACTCACTCCGGGAGAAGCCAGCGGCCACGTTGTGAGGATGCTCAAGCAGTCCTATGGAGAGGCCCACACGGCAAGGAACTGAGGCCTCCTGCCAACCGCCAGCACCAGCCTGCCAGCCATGACAAAGAGCCACCGTGGAAGATCCTCCAGCCCAGGCAAGCCCTCAGACAACTGCAGCCCCAGCTGAGAATTTGACTGCAACCTTACGAGAGAATGTGAGCAGAACTGTCCAGCCAAGTTGCTCCCAAATTCCAGGCCTACAGACACTGTGAGATAATACATGTTTATTATTGTTTTAAGCCAATGAATTTTGAGGTCATGTGTTATGCAGCGGTAGATAACTAATACCCACGTGTGACCATACCTCTAAGAGAGGAGGGACCACGCAAAAGAAGCTTGAGACTTGTTCTTTTGACAAGCCTCAGTTGAGCATCTGCCTGGTGCCCAATGCTGTACTTGACGCTCCACCTGGTCCCTCCCCTTCAGGGACAGACACTCTGGATGTCAATCAACAATCACCCTCTTAAAAAGGTAGGTGGCACAATGAAAGTGATGCCCAAGGAGGACTTTCAAGTGCCCAAAGGCAGGAAGGTCTGAGGGATAGAGCAAAGGTTGCAAACTGCTATCCCATAGGAAGCATCTGACACAGACACATAAAGTATTTGGCCTGTAAAGAGTTAAAAATTTTGGGGGGGCTTCCCTGGTGGCGCAGTGGTTGGGAATCCGCCTGCCAATGCAGGGGACACGGGTTCGTGCCCCGGTCTGGGAAGATCCCACATGCCGCGGAGCGGCTGGGCCCGTGAGCCACAACTGCTGAGCCTGCGCGTCTGGAGCCTGTGCTCTGCGACGGGAGAGGCTGCGACGGTGAGAGGCCCGCGCACCGCGATGAAGAGTGGCCCCCGCTCACCGCAACTGGCGAAGGCCCTTGCACAGAAACGAAGACCCAGCACAGCCAGGAATAAATAAATTAATTAATTAATTAAAAAAAAATTTTTTTTTGGAATTAGTTATTAACATTTAGAAATCAAGTGAAATCTCCTAAAAATTTGGATTTCCAGCTTCTCTTGAAAATCCAAAGCTCTCTTGAAAATCCAAAGCTTTGCCAACTCAGGGCTATATGTCTGTGCTTGGCAGCAATCAGCTTGGGCCAAGCAGCGCTGCCCCCTTAAATGGTACCCAGGTGTGCCCCCTGCTGCGTCCTCACTGCTCGCTGACTTTTGCTGACTTTACCCACCTGGCCCTACAGGCATGTGAGTTTGCAACCCTTAAGAAAGAGGCGAGAGGCAAGACAAATGGGGTAGCTAAGCAAAATGATTGTTTTTAGCTATATACTGGGGACTTTTGAGTGGTATAAAACTAGTTTTCTTTGATTAAACAAAGAAGGTTTAGTCAACAGCTACCCCAGAAGCAAGGGACACTTTAGAACTTAGAAGGAATATAAAACAATTATTACACTTTACACTGAACAGCATGAACTTTAAAAGGATCCCACGTGAAGTGTATGCAGTGTGTGTTTATGAAAGTCTCCATTATATAAGACCTCAGCTGAGAGGAAGTGTGATGCTGGAGTCTCACTTTGCTGACCTGGCTTTCTACTATAACAATAATTTACAATAACAGAAGAAAGGAAGGCTCTGGCGCCATAACTCAGTGAATATCTGCCGGATTCTTCCCTCCTACAAGATACAATAATATACCCTTTTTTGGCCCTCGCCCAACTCTCCATTTGAAATAGGATTATAATCAGTTTTCAGAGTGGCTTACTCAGGAATTAACTGGCCAACCCCTGGATAACTGATTCTTGAACAATTCTATACAGTCCTTCGCTAATTTACCGAAGAGGAATGCGATGTTAACAACATCACGCTCTTATGAATGTCCTTAAACACTCAAGCGCTGGGTGGGAGGACAGGGGCCCTTGGACTGGCTTAAAAAGCTGCTCAAGGTGGTTTTATATAAGAGCAAGAGAAAGACACTCTGCCTGCCTCCCCACCCCTACCCCGCCCCACGCTCAGGGAACATTACTGAGTGATTATGTCGTAAACGCAATCACCAGTATTTACTGAGCTCCTAGCGTGTTCCAGACTCTGCTACAGGGTGATACAAAGTCATGGATTCTGTTCTCAAGAAGCTTAGCATCTGGTAGACATGTACAGAAGGATGAATATAGACAGAAGGGATACATGTCAGATGGCCACCAAGTTTACAGAGAGCAATCACTGTCTTTCATTCAACAAAACTTACTGAGCATCTACCCAGTCCTGGGCGCTGAGTATTTGGCAATAAACAAAAAAGGCGGTCTCGCCCTCACGGGGCTTACACTCTAGTGGACTTCAGCGACTCACTCCAGGCTGGGAAGAAAAGGGAGGAACACAAGGAGGTAGGATTTACTTTGACTGCTAGGGATGGGTAGACTTTCAGCTGACTTTAGAGGGTCCAGAGATGGCAGAAGGCCTGCAGATTGGAAAACTATAAGCGAAGGCGCAGAGGCAGGAGAACACAAGGAATGTCCAAGAGAACAAGCAAGGGACACGATGGGCTAGGCCGGCATGAGTAACGGGCAAAAGACACCAGGGCAGCAAACACTAACTCTGCATTTCTGGCCCTGAGGTAAGACAATAAGCTATTCTTTGATTCCTTTACTCAGAAAGTACAGACACAAGGGTGTTTGTCTCTAAATATGAGTGACTGGAAAAGGTGGTACTGAGGCTTATTAAACGCTGTCAGATGGATGGTGGGATTAGAGATCTGATGGGACTCCCACGCTGCTAGCACATACCGTAAACGCCTGACACACCGACCTTGGAAGGAGGCCAAGGTCTCCTGTTGGAGATGCCACTGAGAGCTGAGAAGTGACAAAGGAAGTGAGCCACACGGCCTCGGGGAGCACAGCCCAGGACCCCCGGCCCCGCACGATGCACACTGCCAAGTTTTCTGTCGCGTTAGCAAGGCTTTTCCACCTGGGCAGTGTTTCCTCCCTCTCAAAGGTGGGGAGGGAAGAAGCAAACCACGCTCCCCCGCCCCGAAGACTGCGTCTGTAACAACCCGAGACAGTTTTACACACGTGCAGCCCAGCATGTCAGGTGACAAAGAAGCGAAACGGGGTCCCAAGGGCGCAGAGACCTGACTGGCCTGTGTTCACGTGGGCTTAATGGTACGGGACACACAGAAAAGCGGCTGCTGCACGAATGCAGCTCATCAAGGGAAACACCGTTCAAAACATCTTTGGAGCTGCTTCGCGCGTTTAGGAAGGGGTGGGTCTGTTCTGGACTAGGGCTGCACTGAGCCTGTCATCTGGCCCCCTCCGCCCCCCACCCCATGACAGCGCCAGCGCTGTCTCCACGGAGGGGATGGCAGCAAGTGAGACTCAGATTCTTACAAATTCAGCAAAGTTCTGTTTTTTTTTTGCAAAAAGCTCGCTCGTCTCGATATTCCTGGTAATATCAACTCTCAAACCACTCCTTGGATCACCCACCCAATATTTGTTTTGGGAACAGTTTAAATCAAGAGAGAAGCTATTTATTTAATAAGTTAAACAAAAGCTGTTGAAGGGATTCCTTGTGAGTGGGAGCCGGCATGGGGTGATTTCTCAAGTCCTCGCCAACATCATGGTTCTAGGATTCAATTCTGCTTTCCTTCTGATCACACGCAGTTACACAGGCACAGGCACCACAGAGCAGTGGAAGATCACGCATTTGCATGAAGGGCTGTATGACTGCGGAGGGAACCCACTACCATCAGAAAGTGTCTCTGGGAATGAGGGTCTAAGGCTGGAGCTGAGGGCTGTGAGCAAGTGACTGAATTCCAGGTGCCCACAAAGTGCAGAGTCAACGGCAATAACCACGCTTAGTTGAGGGAGCACCTTCACGATAAATGCAAACCAGGGAAACAGCGGACGCAAGTACTGAGAAGGCAAACAAATCAAGAGCAAATGAAGCAATTTATGATCGATAAGCAAATGTCAATCTTCCCTTTGGAACAAAGGGAAGATGTATCATCAGTTAAGCCGTAAGCCGCAGTGCAGAGGAGGTTAGCAGAGCTTCGTGGGGAGACGAGGTGGGAGAGGCCTTCCGCTGGAGGTGGCGGCCAGTTCCTGGGTTCCTGGAGATGCAGGAAGGAGGGACCTGCGGGGCCGTCTGTCTCCTGCTGTAGCCGCTGCACCTCACCCCAGGCTGCAGAGTCTTTGCTTCGGGTTCAGACGTGCTCACTCCCTCTTTCTTTTCTCCTTTCCCTTCTCTCCTTCTTCCTATTTTCTTTTTTTCTTTTGTACTTTTCGTTTTTGGCCGTGTGGCGATGCACGTGGGATCTTAGTTCCCTGACCAGGGATGGAACCTGCGCCCCCTGCGGTGGAAGCTCGGGGTCTTAACCACTGGGCCACCAGGGAAGTCCCTCCTTCCTCCTTGTCAGCAGTGCTGCGTACGCCGCCCTCCCTTTCTTCAGCACGCTTCTCTTCTCCCCACTGACCTAGAGCCCACACGACCCTCCTCCTCTGCCCAGGTAACTCACCCATCCAATTTAAGATGTATCATTAGATCTGTAGTTTAGAAACATAACTATTAATAGCTTATGATTAAGATTTTAGAGCAAGAGCATTCTTCTGACAGGCCCCCGGAGAACCAGTCAGAGCTGAGAAGGCTGGGGGCAGGGAGTCTGGAGCCTGGCAGATAATTTCAGGGGAGGCCCACCCTAAGGAAACTAGGGAAACTGCTCTCATACCAGCCCTGACCTCCCTCTGTGCAGACCCGCTGGCCTTCTCCTCAGTTCCCATCCTTAGCCTCCCCTCTCTTTGATAACAGACCCTGATAACCTTCAACTCGCTTTCGAAATCCATTTAGATTTATAATGTGTTTTGCTGGCTCTCCACTGATTTCTCCCATCGCTCTTCTCTTTCCTTTGCTGCCTCCTCTTCCTTCTCTCTCTTCTTCACTCTGGACCCCCATCCCCTCCTGTGGGACTCGTTCACTGTTGTTCACTGTCAGGCACTGGCCGTCAGACAGATGCATCCCTGGCCCCAACCTCTCGGCCTCTAGGTCCCTATTCTCAAAGACGGAAGTATCTCTATTTGGATGCCTCAAACTGATCTATCACCTTCCCCCTTCGAAATGGGGTTCCTTTCCAGACCACCCCATTTATCCCAGTAGAACCATTATTTTTTCATTTCCAAAATTAGGACCCTCAAGTCATCTCTGCCCATGGCATCTTCCCTTAAATCGCAAGTTTCTGCTTTCTTTGTTCCTCAGAGTCACCTTTTCCTCTTCCTTCTCAGTGCCATGACCCCCGTGGCTTTATCCAGATTTCTGACAAGTCTCCTGGCTGGTTTGCCTCTAATCTTTCTCCCTTCCAATCCCATCTAAGTTGCTGCCAGACTTGTTTTCCCAGAACGGCTTTCATCATACCAACTTCCTTCCTCCAGAACCAATTTGCTTATCACATGCAATCCAAATTCTAATTGCTTGCCAGCCCCTGAGCAGCCATTCCCATCTCTTTATCCTATCCTGTTTCTCTCTGTTCAATTCATAACTTCTTCTTTCAGGCCAGAATCTTCCCTTCTTACTCCATACTTTTGTGCGTGTTGCCTTCTCCACCTGAAATGCCTTCCCCTCTCCGATTCAAATCTGAAACATCCTCGGGGTTCAGCTCCACCCCCTTTATTGGCCGTCCCTCCAGGCCTCACCCACGCTCTGCCCCATCAGGAGCCCCAGACTGCTCTCTGCCCCCCTTGCCACGGTGTCTCCAAAGGAGGCATTACATCAGCCCCGAGCCTTCTGTTAGACAATGTTTGCTTTGCCATCTCAGCTCATGATCACGCTGTTTACAGTGGGTCGAGTTGACCCAAATGTCCCTTCAGACCTCATCTACTCAATTTTTCACTTTACTGGTCCAAACCCTCGGGCCTGATCTCTGTGGAGCTTTCAGACCTCACCTTTAGCTCATCTCTAGATATGACAGGACCTGCACATTCTGCCTGCACCCAAATGACCCCTGTCCAGAATGCCCTGCTTGCTAGACCCTCGCTCTTGTTGGTGTATGGTTATGAAGTCCTATCTCTGCCCAAGATTCAGTTTCATTTCTTCCCCCAGGAACTTTTTTGGTGCATTCCAGAACTTTCTTCTTTCCCTTCACTCATCTTCCATTAAACCTAATTGTTTCTAGGTGTAGCAGTTTGATCCCTCCAATTAAGCTGTTAGCTTCTTGATGGGAAGCTATCAAGAAGATGCCAAGACACCATGGCATCTTCTTTTCCTGGACACCCACGTCAGAGGACCCAGTGTTATATACCAGGTGCTCACCAAGACACAACTGGTTGTCTTATTTTGTCTCACACCACGCACCTGGCCATCATTCTTCTAGATTCCCTTTAAAAGTTCTGGATCAGGGATCGGGAGACCTGGGTTCTACACCCAACTTTGCCATGTATGTACTTTGTGTTCCTGGTTGAGTCTCTTAATTGTCATGAGCCTAAGTTTTCTCAGCTGTAAGATGGTAAGAATAATTCCTACCTGGTCACCTTATATATTGGGGTAAAGATCAACGGAGTGTCAATATACGTGAAAGACTGTTAATCGTAAGCTTAGTTCACTCACTCACTCAGTTATTCAATGTACGCTATAGAAATGACAAAGCTGTTACGGGATGATGAGCCAAGAATTTTCAATCCCACTAAGTCATTTTCATGGAATAATTTCCACGAGAAAGTGGGAAGGCAAATACAAAATTTTCTTCATAGAAACTAACTTAATGCCAACACGACTGGAACCAAATACTAAAAGTTTTGACAGGGGTGAGCCTTTGGAAGCATAGATTTGGTTTACTAATAAAAGACTTCATCTTGGGTAAAGAGAGGGGACAATTGGGGTTCTGATGGGTACAGCAAAGTTGGGAAATGCTTCAAAGGTGGGTAAGACCTTGTTTTGTACATTCCCAATCCCGAGTGCCCATCAGGCCAGCTGCTTTTTAAAGTCCTCTTTAGGCAGAACCCCAGTAGGTTGATGACTTTATATCAGAAGGCCAGGCACTGCCAGTCTTCCTCAAGGAGGGTTCTCCACCTGAACCACAGAAGACAGAAAATGATCACTGTCGCCTTTCTAGGCAGCGCCCCAGGTGTCCAGGGGAGAAGCTGACTCTTTACACACAGTGGACGTCTAGGGCGGCAGGGCCTCATTCTGCCCTGAAGCCCTGGCTGGAGAAGGTAAGACGCTGACCAGTGGATGTGTTTCTCAGTGAGGCCAACAGCATGTGGCCGACCAAAACCAATAGGGCCCCTGTTTCTTTGCTGCCACCAAGGGCAAGGGGGCAGGAGGGACTTTCTTTACTCAAGAGCACCGCCTTAAGGAACTCAGTCGATTTTCTATACCCCTGTGTCCACATTTCCCTCGCTGCCCTACGTCTTTCCTGGGAGCATCCCTTTTCCTCACCTTCTCCCTGCCTTGCATCACAATCAGGCCCTTCAAACCAAACTCTCTACTCTGCACTCAGGTGTGCATTTCACGCAGCTGAAGATTTTCACGGGCACAGCTGCACAGCATTCAGTTCTTTCTGTACTTATTGCAAGTCTTAAACAATCCTTTTCAAGTCCATCCTTTTGCAAGGTTCTCCAGGCCCGAGCCCAGGGCTCGGCAGAGCTCCAAGCCCAGGCTGTGGCTTCTCTAAGTCTAGAGTGACGCTCTTCCCTGGGCTCCTAGGGTCCCAGGCCCGGCCTGCGGTTAAAACGATCATCAAGTCACCACCTCCTGTCATCCTACAGCTTCTGAAGTAGGAACCCGTTTTCTCTTTATTCCCTGTCCTTGGCCTACACCTTTCTAAGGGTGGGTCCCTAGCCTGTAACCTTGTGGTGCTACAGCTGCATTCCATCTCTTTCCTGCCCTTCCTGTCTTGCCTTTATTCCTTTATTCAGTTCTCTCTGACCCCTCTTCACGCTCCATCTCCATATGGGGATATAGCTCATCTGCACTGGTTTTGTCACTTCTAAAACAGACCTCTTTACAGCTTCACAACACATTACTGAATGATAAAAGCAACCCCTATACTTCAACTCCCTTATTTATAACTTGGATGTTGAGATTCAGAGTAGCTTGCTCCACAGCTCAAAAATCACCTTTGCATAGTTTTATTTGGCAAGAAAACTTTTTATCAAATACAAGCCGTTCACTGGCTGGCCATATGAACGTTCCTGGAAGGGCCATCCCCCGTGTACAGCCTAACCATTCCTGGGTGCTACTGTCTGTCTCCTGGGGAACCAATAACGGGAGGGAGTGGGGAGAAGGCAGCATTGGGGGAAAAAGAAAAGCATTGGGGGTTTCAAGTGGGACATCATATACATATGAGAAAAGTAAAAACAATTTTTTGATTTAGAACTTCAGAACACACTCAAATAGTATTATCTGCGTGACCACAGCTGACTTTGCTGTCATGTCTACCACAGGACATGTGCTTTTCCCTTACACACGATTCAGACTTTCTTCAAATCCTTTCTGTAAAAAGAAATAAGAGAAACAGGATTAAAATCATTGTTTGCTCTCTGCCCACAAGCCATGGGGACAGAGGCTGATCTCAGGTCTGCTGTTGCCATATGGCCTCCAGGGCTTTGTTACACTTGTGAGTTGGACCTTGCACCTGTGATCACTTGTCCTCCACAGCCCAGGTGTTTCCAAATCCTGTTTCGATGGCTGAACTCATCTGTGACTCACAAGTTCTTTAGGCTGGTGCTGAGAACGGAGTGGGGCTGCCCCATGCCCAGGGCTAGCCAGTCTAGATACTTAACAAGGAAAGAATTATTCCAAGAAACAGAAGGTATCTGAGTTTCCCTGGCAGATCCAGTGACAGAGAAACTCCCAGCCCTCAGATCTTGGCAGGAGATAGGAAGTGGCTTGAGCACCAACAAGGGGAGCTGCGTACAATGGAAGGAAACAGAATCTGAAAAGTCCAAAGAACATAAACGTGGACGTTCCCTTCTCCGATTTGCTGTCTCACATTCCACAGGCTCATGGCTTCTAACAGACACTCTTCTTTTTTTTTTTTTTAATTTAATTAATTAATTAATTTATTTATCTTTGGCTGTGTTGGATCTTTGTTGCTGCTCACGGGGGCTACTCTTCGTTGTGGTGCTTGGGCTTCTCATTGCGGTGGTTTCTCTTGTTGTGGAGCACGGGCTCTAGGCGCATGGTCTTCAGTAGTTGTGGCACATGGGCTCAGTAGTTGTGGCTCACGGGCTCTAGAGCGTGTGGGTTCAGTAGTTGTGGCACACAGGCTCAGTAGTTGTGGCTCGCGGGCTCTAGAGCGCAGGCTCAGTAGTTGTGGCGCACGGGCTTAGTTGCTCCATGGCATGTGGGATCTTCCCAGACCAGGGCTCAAACCCGTGTCCCCTGCGTTGGCAGGCAGATTCTTATCCACTGCGCCACCAGGGAAGCCCCTAACAGACACTCTTTATTTGGGACAATCCCGGGGTGTGCTGGTACGCTGGCACTGGGTGGGAGGGGAGCAGGTCACCTGTAATATTTGTGGACTTCTGTGGTGTAAAGACTGCCCCCATGGCTGACTTCAAGCCACCAACAGTTGAACTCCTGGCTTGCAAAATTCCTGATTATTTAACCACTAGCCCCTGAAGGCTGGTACAAGCCACCAGCACACCACTGGATAACACATTAGAAACCACGGAGTATAACCCTACAACCAATAGGAGTCTCTTCTGCAGAATCCCTGACAACTATTCATCAAAGCTCTGCCTAATCCTCCACTAATGAGCTGCTCACTGAGTCCAGATCTTCTCACCCTAGAATCCCCTAAGTGTGCCCACTGGAAGAGTGCAGGCAAAGCTACCTGTCTGGGGTGCTGTCTTCCACATGGCAACCCTCTACATATTTAGACAGTTACCATAAACCTGGAGGTGTTTCTTCTCCTTACTAAACAAACACCCTCAGATTCTTCAATCACCACCCTTCACATCAAAAGTAAAACTGGCCCCCCACAATAAAATGAACAGAAAATGTCCTGTATGTAACATGACCCAAATATGATTCAGTGAGAATCATATCCCTATCATCTCCCTTGTTCTAAATACTACGTTTTTCTTACTGTCTTAAGGCTGCATTAACTCTTTTGACAGCCATCCTATACCGACGACTCATCCTTACACAACTGTCTCCCCCAAAGGCCCCCAACCCGGCCAACCCTGCATCCCAAAGTCTTTTAATATATTCCACAACTAATTCAGGTTTCTTCCATTAATTGATTTTTAAAAACACCATGCTATGACTATATTATTCTTACTAAATGTTATATGGTGAGCTTGGCTCATGCTTCTGTCCTACTGAGATCTTTTCCAATTTTGCAGTAAGGTAGTTATTCTTCCACAGTTTGTGTTACCCACAAACTTGATAAACAAGCCTTTTGTGTCTCCATCCAATTCACTCACTTTGACAGAATTCTGCAGCAGCTGTAAGAGACCTCCTTCTGCACTGAACAATTCTTTAACCCATGATCTTTGAGTGTGTTCCTCCCACCAGCTAAAATCCACCAACTCTACCACTGTCCAGTCCATATTTCTTCATCTTGCTCCTAGAGTTTCAAACACCTGTCAAATGCTGAGCTGAAATTTAGAATGTACTTTTAGCAGAAAAGCACTATATAAGGGTAAGGATTTGCCTATTATCCACCCTACTCCCCTGCAGATCTATCCCTCCAGAAATGTTACGAAGAAAATACTGGGGACCTTATGATGGTTCCATAGTTGCTTATAAACCACTTGCCAGTTAATCCCTTTTAGTATCTTCCTGGGAATTAACAACAGGTTTACCACCCAGGTTCTCACCCAGGTTCCCACAGATCTCTCTAGCTCACTCTCTTGTGTGTTACAGCCAAACCAAGTTTCCTAAAACGCCACTTTCTTTATGTCGCCCTGCGTTCAAGACGCTCCTGGCCCCGCCACCCCACCTGGCCACCGCCCCCCTTCCGCTCTATGTCTGGCGCCTCTTGTCTGTCCACTGCTGGCTACGCTAAGTCCTGCTTCCACCACCCTCAGCCCGTAAACTCGCCCTGCCTTCTGCCCTGCTCATTCCTACCTACTCTTCAAGGTGCACCTCAAGCCCCTTCCTCCATGAAGCTTTCCTCTCAATTCTGGTCCTCACCGACCTTTGCCTTCTTTATATAATATTCATTTGAATGTTTACAGCTGTGGAGTCATAGAATAATGGCCTTTACAGCCTGGAAGACTGGACTGGAGACCACCAGGCCGAGCTCTCCCTTTAGCTCAGAAGGGAGTTTGCACCCCGAGACGCAGCAGCACGTGTAGCTGGAGGGCCGCAGGACCTGGGCCTGAGTGACTGCGCTGCCACTTAGGAGATGGATGACACACCCCACGGGCTCCTCAACGGCCTGAGGTTCAGATACGAGACTACATAGCAAGTTCTTTAGAAAGAGCCACACGGCTGTTGGCTGCCGGTGTTATTACTAGTACCCTCAGCTAGAGGGTGAAAACCTTAGAGTTAACTGTGCATGGAGAGGGGCTTTATTTAGCTTTAAATAGTGCTATTTATAAGCATTAGGGGCCAAACTTGAAATAATAGCTACAGGTAAAACTGGGTTCATGAGACATTAGAAACAAACAAACAGAAAACATGTGAAAGCTAAATTCAGTTAGATTCTGGGGTGCAATTTAACCTTGAGAGACCAGCACTTTCCACCTTCCAACCCTGGAAACTAGAGACAGAGTAACTGATAAGAAGTAACTAGCCCAGAAACCTCCTACACTCTATCTCCAGGTTCCCCTCAAGCCCACCTTTGTTTTGAGACAGCTCCGTCCAGCAACTGTCACCAGCAGAATGACGTGGTGCCTGGGCCTCCCTCCAAGAGGCTGCTCCCATGGGGACTTTCTCTGCTCACACTTGGTCACTGGCTTCACTGCCACCCCCCTTCGTGCCTCAGCACCCAGGCTTCTCCCAACTGAAAAAGCCCTCACGGTAGTCATCACCCTGCTTTCGTCTTCCTTTTTCCCCTGGCATCTGCGTTTTCCTTGTCCTCCTTTCTCAACTACTCCAATAAGTTTCTTCCCCTGGCAATTCTCTCCCTCATCCCTACAGCACGGCTTCTCTCTGCGCTGCTGTGTTAGAACATTCCTGGGGAGGCCACGGGGCGTCCCCTCTGATGGTCTCTGCGGCGGCAGTGATGTGGGTCTGAGGCCACGCTATGGCCCTATTTCTCTGCCGTCCCTTTTCCCCTCTCCACCACAGACTTAATCCTCCCCTTGACTTTCAACTGCGTTTTCCTTCCGAGTGCGAACTCGTCCAAAGCACACAAGACTGACAAATCTAACCTTTGCTCCTAACTGCTCCCGAATTCTATACCTTAATTGTCCAAATGAACATTCTACTGATACTGGATGGAGACAACACACCAAACAAGCAGCTCGGAATCCCTCTTCTGTCTTATTATAGGTACTCTGTCCCCAGCCTGTCATCAACACCAACACAACAACGGTTTCCAAATGCTTAAAATTCCTTTCCCTTGGTTACCCTTCCTCCTTCTTATCTCACATTCAATACTTTATGAAACCCAGCAGATTCCTATTCTGTAAAAGATCTAACGTTGCTGTGTCTTCCCCATTTTCTCAGCAGACACCCAAGCTATGCAGGCACTGACCCAGCTCTGCTGGCTGGACTCCTGTCTTCAGCCCCTGGCCACATTCATCAATCAATTCACCCCCTAGTCACAATTATTATTCCATTGCCCACTTTCCAGAAATCTACAACTGGTCTTTATTCTCACTACATTACCAAACTCATCCCCTGTTAAATTAGCACCTGGTACTTCACTTTCTCTTACATATATAGTCACCCCAGCTGGGACACCCAGGGCTCAGCTAATCTGACCCTGCTGCCCATCTGAGGATCACCCAGGACTGGGGTTTCAGTGCAAATGCTTATGGTGGGACCTGTTCATTTTGAGCTTTGAGAACGTTCTTCAGTTGTTCTGTTTCCAACGAGACTGTAACCTCTTTAAAATCAGTAAGTCAGGGCTTTCCTGGTGGCGCAGTGGTTAAGAATCCGCCTGCCAGTGCAGGGGACACGGGTTCGAGCCCTGGTCCGGGAAGGTCCCACATGCCGTGGAGCAACTAAGCCTGTACGCCACAACTCCTGAGGCTGCGCGCCACAACTACTGAAGCCCGTGCGCCTAGAGCCCATGCTCTGCAACAGGAGAAGCCACCGCAATGAGGAGCCCATGCATTGCAATGAAGAGTGGCCCCTGGTCACCGCAACTAGAGAAAGCCCGCGCCCAGCAACGAAGACCCAATGCAGCCAAAAAAAAAAAAAAAAAAAAATCAGTAAGTCAGTAAGCAGATCTATACACTGAGATGTCCAGATGGTGGTTTCGATATAGCAACTACTCGATAGCCCCTGCTGATGGGCAGTGAACATTAGTAGCCAGAAGCCAGTTTCTAAGAGGGCTAGCAATAATGCACAATCAAAAGGACATCTAGAAAAGGACAGAGGTGAGCATGTTTCTGGACACTGCAAGTTTTCAAAATTATTCACTGGTCTACGTGAAGAGCAAATATTTTACTCTTTGGGCCTTCCCTCCTTTAATTAAAAAGGTCAAGATGAGTACTAGGTAAATCAGAGTTTGAAATGGAGTAGGAATGTCAAGCTATCTTTAACCTGCAACTCACTGACCATGCGTTCGGGCCTTCTGAGACTTGAGAAGGGGCTGGCCAAGGTGTACCCTTGTGAAAGGGGCTGTCACTACGTCACTACGTCACAAAAAACCCAAGGCTCACTGGAACCATTAAGGACACTCCGGCACTTCTTTTTTTTTTTTTTTTTGGTAACATTATAAAGATATCTGATTTTAATTGAAAGGGATTCACTGTATATGCTTATCCACCTCTTTAAATCTTATTACTCCCTCTGGCACTTCTTAAAAGTCAAAGGTCAGGTGACCAAATGTCATTTTATGGACTGGCAAATATTATCTTCTTCCTTGAAGTTTTAACTAGACAGATAAGATACTCCAGAAGGAACTGTCCCACTGTGTAAGTGACTCTCTGGGAGTTGGTACAGGACTCCTAGAAAGTGCAGTCATTCTTTGAGGATGCCACAAATAGATGCAGTCATTTGCACCATGAGACACCTTATTTTTGATGCTATGACCTGCAGTCATTTTGACTGATCCTTTCAATTCCTGCTTAAAGTGGTACGGAACAAAAACATGCTAGAAAGTGTATTCAACAACCTTGTAACAGTATTAAAACACTATATTAAAAAAAAATCTGTACTGCCACTCTAACACAAAAGTTTTTCACTTACAATTT
Source organism: Balaenoptera ricei (assembly GCF_028023285.1). Lineage (NCBI taxonomy): Eukaryota > Metazoa > Chordata > Mammalia > Artiodactyla > Balaenopteridae > Balaenoptera > Balaenoptera ricei. Next base: position 14,569,474 of record NC_082647.1, on the reverse strand, counting down.
TTTATATAGTTGTAATCAGTCCACGTACAATTTTGCTTTCTTTTGTCACTGATAGTTTGTAATTACTCTTGTATACTTTTGATCTTTATACTTATCACCCAGACTCCACCCAACTATTAATATTCCATTTTCAAACTTTTATTCTTCATTGTTCATTTGCTGATTCTGTTGTCTCTTATATTCAATTATTAGAAAAAATAGTTGGATAATTATATATATGCATACAGCTTTAAAAAATCAATTATTTGTAATTTTAAGGAATGAGATTATCAAGTGAAAGGATACAAATATATTTATGGCTGCTGTTATAATTTGCCAAGTTGATCTTTAGTAGGATTGTACAAACCTATAGTTTTAAATTCAATTTTATAATTTTTGATCTACCTCTTGTGTTGAGTCACTGCTGCAGGGTCCTAAAATAGTGACTGCCATTTCAGAAACGGCATTGACTTGCTGGCTTTTGTAATAAGAAAACCAATAACAAAGGGAAAGCTCTCACAACAAAAGCCATATATCCTGGAAAAAGTTTGTACATTTGTACAATGTACAAAACATACTGGTTAATCTCCTTTACACACAGAACAATCTGGTTTCATATGTAATAAGTTGTGAATACTTTCTATTTTACCTGGGTTATCTTTTAGGTAAGACAGAAGAGAGCATTTATTTACACATAAATTAAAATTAACACTATCTTATGCAAAAATAGTTAGATAACTTACTATTAACCAAGTAAGTCTGATTAATGCTACATGTTGTGGGAAACAGACATGATTTACTTTTTATTTAACTGGGTGTCTGGTGAGACATCACTCACGTGAAGCACTGATAAGTGTGCTTTATCACATATATTTCTTCTAGATTGACTAGAAGAAATTAATAAATGAAATCAATTCTACTAGAGTTAAATGCCATCAATTTTGTGATTAAAATTACAAATGTTAATTCAGATTTTCTGGGACTGTCTGGCTAATGTTAAAATTGTACATTTGATTGGATATTAGCTGTTCTATTTCGTTGAGACAAAATCCAGCTTTGAATCCAAGTGGTTAAAAATGGTGAAGTAAAAAAGGACTGATGACTATCTTTTATCCCTCTAAATGTAACTATTTACACTGACTGGCTTTTGCCTATATGCCTTTCAACTGTCAAGATATTTTGAAAATAATAGACCATGGAAGAATTCATGAAGTGTCAGGATCAACTTAACCTGTGCTTTCTAATGTGAGGTGTAGAATTTACAGAAGGGCCAATTCAATTTTCTTATCAAAAGCAAAACCAAGAACATGGCCTTAAAATCCCTTCCTTTGGGTTAATTAATCCCTTTAGCTAACAACTACTTTAAAAAATGGAGGTTTACCATTCTGAGTAGGGAGTGACCTTTCTGGAAGAATCTCAGAGCCCTCCTCCCACTTAGGAGGCCACAGTGCATCCCCTAGGCCAGTGGGTCACTGTGTACGCAGCCTGCTGTTAAGTCATTTAAAAGGATGAACCATAAACAGAAGCCCTGATCTCTCACTTTGAGGAGCTGGTGATCTGGCAGGGGAAACAGCTACACTGACTTCGCATAATTAAAGACAGCGGTACCATTAATAAGCCCATTTTTTTCTTTTGTAACAGAGAAAGATCTTAAAAATTGTCTTCTTAAATCCAGCTTTTCAAGACTCATTTGTGAATGAGAAAACAAGACTATAAAAGGTTCTCCATAAATTATCTGATGAGTATGGTTCTTACACGGATGATATTTGGCAAATGGAGGGATGACCTGAAACCACAAAAACGCAATGGGAAATTCCTAGGCGTCACCGAATCGTTTCACGAGCAACGATACTACCACAGTGACACACAAAAGTTAAGTGATGAAGTAGAAAAGCACTAAAGCCTAGGATAACCAAATAGATTATATCTCAAAAAAGACTTCAATAATGTGAAACTACATCAACTACGATGGAAAAAAACAGTCTACAAACATTATAAATATGTTAGTGTGGCTTTTAGAGAAAACAGATGAAATATAGAGAGCTATTGACGGCAGTCATACGGCAATGAGGTCAGCACAACAGCCCGGCACAGGCGTACCTGGCTGAATCTTAAACTGGGATAATTAAGCTTTATTTATGTCTTGCAATGCCCATCATTTTAATCTTTTATTTATGGAGATTCCAAGACAGTGCAAAACGTGGCACAATTAACAGGTTAAATGTATTTTTTACTAGCTCTACTAAAAGATTTGGTTTAAATTACCCTCAAATTGCTTTCAGACATTGGGCAAGTGAGAAGTGATACGGTAAACGCTAAACATTTTCAACTCTCATAATGGGTTTGAGACGCCGGCCTGAGAAGGTTCAGAAGTCATACAAGAAGCTGTTCCTCCTTCAGTGGACACCTCTCCCCGCACAACTGGTGGAGGGGTGCAGAGTCAAAGGGTCCCCCCAGGTCTGCACCCTGATTAAGATTCTGGACTCTCAGGTGGCAGGAGCGACATGATGTAATTACTGATCATTCCCGTAGTCGGCAGTGGAGGGGGAGCTGCACCTCTCATTCCTGATATTCAAATCGGATTGTTTTCAGCCAAGTTTAAGTATCTTCTACCTTTGATGACAACTTGAAAAGTAACATTCTTAAAACCCACAATTTGAAACAGTGAACCAAAGGAGTAATTTGTGACAGAAAGAACATTAAGATATTTTCATAATACTTGAAAACGAAGTATTACAACTGGAATTTGGTGAAGTGAAATTGGCACGTCAAACACAATAGAAGATTGTAAGAGTAAAAGGTAGAATAATTAAAAGAAATAGTAATTATACCCAAGACAGGTTTATAGAAAACCACACTGGTTAACCTTGTATTTATAGACTTGAAAAGAACTGCGAATGTGACATTTTCTCTAATATTGTGATTGCTCTGCACCCATCTTTATGCCAGTCTCTAAAATTGATACAGCCACTATGGAGAACAGTATGGAGGTTCCTTAAAAAACTAAAAAACAGAACTACCATATGACCCAGCAATCCCACTACTGTGCATATACCCTGAGAAAACCATAATTCAAAAAGAGTCACGTACCACAATGTTCACTGCAGCTCTATTTACGATAGCCAGGACATGGAATCAACCTAAGTGTCCATCGACAGATGAATGGATAAAGAAGATGTGACACATGTATACAATGGAATATTACTCAGCCATAAAAAGAAAGGAAGTTGAACTATTTGTAGTGAGGTGGATGGACCTAGAGTCTGTCACACAGAGTGAAGTAAGTCAGAAAGAGAAAAACAAATACCGTATGCTAACACATATATATGGAATCTAAAAAAAAAAATGGTCATGAAGAAGCTAGGGGCAAGACGGGAATAAAGACACAGACCTACTAGAGAATGGACTTGAGAATACGGGGAGGGGGAAGGGTTAGCTGGGACAAAGTGAGAGAGTGGCATGGGCATATATACACTACCAAACGTAAAATAGATAGCTAGTGGGAAGCAGCCGCATAGCACAGGGAGATCAGCTCGGTGCTTTGTGACCACCTAGAGGGGTGGGATAGGGAGGGTGGGAGGGAGACGCAAGAGGGAGGAGATATGGGGATATATGTATATGTATAACTGATTCACTGTTATAAAGCAGAAACTAACACACCACTGTAAAGCAATTATACTCCAATAAAGATGTTAAAAAAAAAAAAAAAAAGAGTGCTGAATGCAGATCAGAAAATCACAGCCGACTGAGAACTATTTATACGATCTGTGTGCCCAAATGGATTGGACTCCCTTACAGTGCCTTCAGTTGTGAGTAAAGTTGTAATGAAGTGACTTCAATGTATTTATTAGAAACGGGCTTTGCCAGACTCTGAGCGTTGAGTGCTATAGTTCAGGTGGGCAACGCAGACTATTTTAATTATTCCCATTTGTTCACTGTAGGCAGATCTCAGAGATATTGCAGGTTTGGTTCCAGAACACAGCAATAAAGTGAGTCACACGAATTTTTCGTTTCCCAGTGCATATAAAAGTTATTTTTACATTATACTGTGGTCTATTGTGCCTAAGAAAGGTACTTTACTGCTAAAAAATGCTAACCGTTATCTGACAAAGCAGGGTTGTCACAAACCTTCAATTTGTAAAAACTGTAATATCTGTGAAGCACAATAAATCAGGGTATGCTTGTATTTACGGATCTAGTTTAAAATGACACATTTGAATTTTAACATTATAATACATTGTTCTGGATTTTTGTAAAACGATTTTTATTGATTTCTTATAGCTTGTCTACAGCTCATTCATTCATTAATTCAACACTTATCTAGTGACCACAATGCATGCTGGGTACTGTTTTAGATGCTAGAGATAATACCGTGAATAAAATAGACACACCCACTGCAAACCTCCCTGCCCTCATGGAATTTACATTTTCCCTCATATAACACACGGAATGTTAATAGAATTGATTAGCTATTGACTTAGTGATTTGAAAATACGTCACATTTATTTAAGGTGGCATGAAATTATACAATATCTTTGATATGGAAGACTAGTCAGGTTTATAAGAAGAACTGGGAAAGTTTTAAATATGTCATACCAACTACTCATTAATTACTGCAGAAAGGTCAGTTCAAGTCCTGACTTCAGAACATAAGGACTTAAAAAAATAATTTAAAATAACATTTTTATTAATTCTGGGGTCAAGTAAGATCATTAAACCAGAATCATGATTTATTTAGTCATTGTGGGTTGTCCTCTACATGACTACCTCATCTTTAACTCCTATTATAGTTATAAAGAATTTACACTTTTACTATCCTCAGACATGGTATGATTTAGTATTTTATAATGTATTCAGTATCCTCCTTGCAAAAAAAATAACGCAAGTTGGAACAAAGCCTAGAAGGCAAAATTACCACCTGCAACAATTAAGCCAAATATTTTAACAGCCATAAATCTGTGTAGAACAGAAAGTCCTAGTGGTTAGAACAGTGGTGATTAGAAAAGCAGTGGTTAGAACATTTTTTATGGCAAAAAAAAAGGGGGGGGGGAGGGGAGGTTGGGGGAGAGGATGGCCAGTAAATGACATCAGAGACCTACAGAGTCAGCCCACCTGCTCTGAGGCCCGGGTGGAGGTGAAGAGTGGGCAAAGGATAAGCTGACAAGGCCGAGACTGAAAGAGTGTCAGTCGGGAAGAAACAGAAGGAGCACGCTGGCTGGCAGCAAATGAAGGGAGTGGTGGCAGGCTCCTGACCTTGACAGCGACGTACTCTCGCTCTCATTCATATTCTGTCAGTTCTCTCTCTCCCTCACAGAGGACAAGTCAGTCAGCCACCACTGCTCTGAGCACACTGCCAAATCCCCCCTCCCCGAGCAGCGGCCCAGCGTCGTCTGCTTCTTTTATAAGACGAAATGGAGGAAGATGAGGTTGCAGGAGCCCCTGGGGACTGAGGTCTGTGGGGCTACCTGTGTGAGGCTCTGGGCGGGCTGGGGTCGGGTGGAGATGCTGGCCGGGCTGTGGGCCCAGGTGTTTGCATTCGAATTCCCTCTCACTGTTTCAAGTGGGTCTTTGCTGTCCTTCTACCTGCAAGGGCAGTAGGTACCCTAAAGAAGTCTATTTTTAAAATGTTTATTTCCAGCACATTGTCTGGCACCGGGTAAAGCCCATTCATAGAGGGTGGTGTTCAAACACCTGCTGTCTTCCGGTTTGGGGATCTTCCGCATAAACGTAGTAAAGAAGTTATATATAGCCAAAAATAACAGTGACGCCGATAACCAAAATTTGTGTGGCCCTTCACAGTTTATAAGGCGTCTTCCCCAACACCCTCTCTTCCGTCCCTCAGAGCTGTGCTGAAGGCGGCTTATGGGTTCAGTGAGGTCAGGTTTCACACTATGCCAAGTGAGGGGAGATTTTTGTTTTTCATCTTTTAATCCTCTTCCGTTATCCCACATATAAAGCAGCAAGAAAAATTAAAAGAGAAACTGCTTGGTATTGATTAGGTAAAATGGTGACTTAAAGATAGGAGAGATCCATAGGGAGCAAGACAGCCCGAATCCACCCAGAGAGCGAGGTGTGAGCTGAGCCTGAGCAAGGAAGGTGTTGGAGGGAACGCGGTAGAGGGAGGGCCTTCGCCTGTGGATAAAGTAGGAACAGGGGCACAGAGAGGGGAGCCAGACCGGCTACAACAGAACAGTAAAAACAGATCTCAGGCAGACTGACCTAGTCTGGCCCCAAGTATCAAACCTGGCACGGACCGAATGCTGTTACTTTCCACAAGAGGAAGAAAAAGGAACACGGTTATCATACTAATCAATTAGTCTTCTGTTTTCAACCTCAATTACCAGAGCAAATTAATTACTTCATTAAGTAGGAGATTCTCCCTTGATTTCAGTCATTAATGAATATTACTAAGTAAAACTGGATTTGTATGTCTAAAACTTTCGCTTTTCATACCCTTGATAGGGCTTAGGGTCAAGACGAGAAAGAGGCTCTGGATATGAACTTGGGACTCCAGCCCTGGCCATCACCTTCCCTCCATCCATCCAGGCTCTTCTCTGTAAGAACCATCGAACTGAACTGTCCTTGGAATCCAGATGCCTTAGCGTCTGCCTCCATCAGTCTTAAAACTAACACTGGGATAAGTGCTCTCATCTTTTCTGTATTTGTGCTGTGTCTAATTTTAGTTTTATTGTACCAAAATGACTGATGTGGGTTTAACTGCTTTCTCAGATGAGTGTTGGTTCATCCGACGGACAGATGCTCGCTCCTACACTCATTAGCCTGGTGCGTTCTGACTAATTTATGGAACGGGGTAGGGTACGTTTTCCCCAGCAACACATCCTGCTGTGACTGTAACATCACCAAACATTTCAAAGTGACTGTAGCTATGTTAAAAATACTAGCTAACCACTGAGAGAGGTGTGGCGGGCTGAAGTCCCTGGCCCCGGGGTATGGACAGCTTGTGAGACGGGACACACACCTACCAACAAACAACACGAAAAGTCAGGGCCTGGCCAGCTGGGTGGGGCTGACTTGAGTTTTTTGGAAGGAGCTTTGAGGTGGACCCTCAAGCTAGTGCTAGGAGCTAGGAGAGGGCAAGGGTTTCCAGTCCAGGGACAAAGTGTGACAAGCCAACTCTCTGATGAGACTCAAAACGACCTACTTCCTTCAACGACGCCTCAACAGATGGCTGCGCTTCGCTCCTCCTCGGTGGTTTTCCTACACCCAGGTTCCTTCCCCAGTATGAATCACTCCCACAGCAACGTTCCCAAACCAGACCTCCCATCAGGTCAGTCCCCTGCTCAGGAGGACCAAGTACAGGCTGTCACCCTAAAATATGGTCCTAAGGTAACTGTATTCATCCTGGTTCCTTCCTCTGAGTAGAGGCCAGCAATCTCCTTCTGCAAAGGGACAGGTGATAAATAATTTTGGCTTTCAGGCCACACTGTTGCAACTATTCACCTTGGCTGGCCTGGCATAAGAGTAGCCACAGACACCTGGCAATGAGTGGACGGGGCTGGCCTGTGGGCTGTGGTTTGCTGACCCTTCCGTAGACATCCCAAGGCTGGGCCCAGCCATGCTGAGCCCTTGGCCGCCCCCCTTGGGCCTTCCAGCCGAGAGACCAACCTCTTTCCATGCGGTCTCCTCACACTCATTATTGGCTGTCAACGTCCCACACTCTCTTCTGCCTGCCTCAAAGGCCCCTCCACCGTTACACCCGTCTGCTCCCCCAACCAGCCCCTTCAGCAGACATTTGTGGGCCGCCCACCGCGTGCTCAGCGCCAGGTATACAGCGTGGAAGGCTGGTCCCGCGTGGGAGCGTTAGAGTCTAGTAGGGGTGACAGACAGGTGAGGACGATCTCAACAGCATGGAGGAGCCGGATGAAGCTCCCCTGCCTCTGACTTGCCACGGCACCTGCTCTCTACAACGAAACACCTCATGCTTCTGTATCTACACCCTGGAGTTGAGGCCCCTCCGGAGAAGACACCTCACACGGTTCCTTGCACACAGTGGGTACTCAAAAAACAGTTACTAAAGTGAATTAAAATTTAAATTGAATTAACTAAAATTTAAATTAATAGTGCCTTATGTCTACCTGACACGCATACAAATTTTAGAACTTTAAATAAGAAACTACTGTATAGCACAGGGAATGCTACTCAATATTCTGTAATGACATATATGGGAAAAGAACCTAAAAAAGAGTGGATATATGTATATGTGTAACTGATTCACTTTGCTGTACAGCAGAAACTAACACAACAGTGTAAATCAACTATACTCCAATAAAGATTAATTAAAAAAAGGTGTATCGAACCCACTGTATGCCTCAGATTTAAGCAATGCTCTATGTCAATTATATCTCAGTAAGGCTGAAAAGAATTTTAATAAATTAAAAAAAAATAATAAAAAAATTTTATAACTTTAATATTTTTCAATAAATATAATACAATGTTAAGGTGAGGGGACTGATTTCCAAAGAACAGGACCATAAAAGAAACCGGAAATAAGTAGGAGCTGGAGGCTGACATACGTATTTTTTTACATATGTGTCAAACAACAACAACACAACAGCTCTGTGACCATCCTTCTAGCTGGCAAAGTGACTCGTATTTTGTGGACAAGCACTTGCGAAAATTACGCTAAGGAGACGTGGCCACTCCGAGTAGATTAGAGAAGTGGAAATGGGGCTATGGAATCATATTAGGAACGCCATATGCTTGGAGGGACCACCTTTAAACTAAACCTCCTATCAAAACACCTTCATGGGGCACTGCCAGTTATAAATGTGCTATACTCGACTGGGAGAAAATTCCATGAGAGCTTACAAAACCTCGCTAGAAGCATTAAAATTTCCTAGCCGTTTCAATATTTGTCATTCAGCAAATGTTAATATTTCTTTTTGTATTCCTACTGAAGCTTGAAATTAACATGGCTTTTTGTTTATTTCTTCATTTCTGCACTCTTGTCAGCTCATCTCAGGAATGTACTTTGTTAGCTGGCTGCTGCAGAGCCAAAAAAAAAAAGCCTAAAGACATTCACACCCTGACTAGTAAAAGGCTCTGCATGAAATTACATTTGTTCTTTAACCTCTCAGAAATAGAACCTTTCGCTTAAAGTAAATATTTAACACCTAGGATGCCTTTATCAAGAAACATTTTGAGACAGACATTAGTCTCTCTCGGTCCCCAGAGCCAGAACCCTGGAGGTGCAAAGTTCTCTACAGATGATACCGAGGGACCGTGTGTACAGGGTATGAAGGCTGGAAAGCAAGGGTGAACACGGAATTTTCTAAGGCAAACTGATCTCTGAAAAACACCCCTCCCCCTCCCCAAGACTCTTTAAGTCTTGTACTTTCAAACCACTCTGGATGCAGGTCCCAGGGAAGGTCCTCTCTGCCCCAGGACTGTTTGTGTTGGATCCAGACTGCTTCCCAAGGACCCGACTCCGCGAAGCCTCCTCCCAGCTGGGAACCTGATTTACACCCCAGCTTAGCTGCTGCCCTGACAGCTCTGGTGGGCGTGGGGCCTTCAGAAGGAGAGCCCTGACCTGGGGCACTTGGTAGGGAGCAGCCTCTGGCTCAGGTACCCAATATTGAGTTTATGTTGCTGACTTAAAATCCTGCCCCACAGGGTGTCTTGGGTGTTTTGGGGATGCTGCTTTATGAAGAATTTTGTGGCGGCAAGGGACTGTTTTGAAAAGTATAGACTGTGACAGACATGGGTACTGAATGTCCCCAGGAACAGAATTATCAGAGTCTGTATCCAAAACTGGCTTGAAGAATGCCTCAAATGTGGCAAACCATTTTTAACTTGATGTTAAGATCGGCCAAGAGTCTTCAGAAGACAGAATCTTTCTCACATCCGTGGGTATGTGTGTGTTTAAATGTGCTTGCTGAACTTCCCAGCTAGGACAGAAGGGCACAGCCGTCCCGGTTCAGAACATGGCACCTGATAAAGCTCGGAGGACAGCCACCGATGGTGGCTCTGCGTGTCCTTTTAAGGCCGTTTCCACGGGCTGTGTCTCCCGCCTGTCACGAGGACCCTGCTTAGACCACAGGGCCCCCGGGTTACACAGCACCCCCTGTCCCGGGGTACCTGCTCGTGAATTTCCCGTGGAGAATATCATGATGCTATATTCATCCTTCTCTTGGCTGATGTTGACTCACTATATGATAAAGCCACTCTTCAATCTCTATTTCGGGTAGACTATGCACTTCGGGGGAGCTGGTAACACGCCTCTCCTAATATAAACGTACAGGAGAGGCCATTAAATGCAGGCCTCTGAAGTTTTCATTGGGTCAATGTCTTCACTGCCACATCCCATAACCAACTTGAAAACTAAACTTGTGATGTTTTCTCGGACTTTGGCTTTTAATCGTTCTCTTTCTTGGCTTGTTTTGATAACGCAAGCCCGCTGCTATCCCCACGTGAGGACCGGGGACAGGATGGGGGCGAATGGGGAGGAGGGAGGAAGAAACCCTGCTTTTTGGGTCCTTCTGAGTCGTCCTTATTAAAAGTTGATTTCAAAAGTTTGTGATGAATTTTCAGAACGCCAGGTATAACCCCTCTATATAAACAGAAGCACAAATCCACTGCCACAGCCCATTTCTGGATTATCTGCCGTTTTACACACTGAGCCCCAATGCTCCACCCACCCTCCCATCTCCTCCTCCCGTCAGCCTGGACGATCAAGAGGTGACCATGGAAAATTATCTCCAGCGATTGCTAAATGCCACGTAGGAAAAAAGTCACATTTTCTGTGAACCCAAGTTAAGCTGTTTGCTCTAAATGAAAATTAAGGATGCCGCAGCCCCTACCAGGAAGCGCATTTAAAGATTCTCACGTGACGTGTCCCGGGGGACACGTACCCCAGGGACAAAAGGTTTTCTTTAAGAAAAATCTCAGAATGCAGCCTGGACTCTCCGCTGGCCAAGCCGAGTCCGCTGCAGCACCCACCGCAGCACCCACTGCTCCTGGGAGTGGAAGGCCTCAAGTTCTCCGAGCCAGAATCCCCCCGTAGGTCTTTGCCCAGTGACCCGGGGCCTCGCTTGCGGGACAGCCTCCCTGGGGAGTGGGAGTTGCGCCAGCCCACAGCCACCTGGCCTGAGTGGGCTTTGTTCTTTCTAGCCCAGGAATCACAACTGCCTTCTTCAAGTCTGGTTCCTTCCCTTAATTTGCCACCTCTGTTGCTGGCCCACAGCTTGTGCCACTTTTGGTGCAGACCCTGGGTGATGCTGGGCTCATGGTAACACGCCGACGTGGCCGCTGCCCCAGCTCCCACCTGTCCTCGGTGCTGCTCACTGCAGGCCACGTCGCTTCCACCCTAGAAGGAAGGCGTTCTTGACTGCCAGTTACTAGCCCAGTATTCGTGGCGTCCCAGGCCCTGATAATTCAGTCCAAGTTACCCTGCCAGTCTCATCGATCACTCACTCACTTTTTCATCTGTTCATTCATTCATAAAGATCCCCTGAGGCCTGCAGCAAGTCAGGCATTGTGCCTGGCACCAGAGACACTAAATAACACGCATCTCTAGCTGAGTTTCCTCAAGAAACTCACACTCGAGGATTGGGAGCCAGACCTATAAGCCTGTATGTGCAGTAAAGGGTCAGGACGAAGGGTTCTATCCAGGCACCAAGGAGGGAGATGGCAGTTCTTGGTTCCTTAGGGCCCAGCTTGGACGCCACCTCTGACGGGAAGCTTTCCCTCATTACCCACCCTCCTCTGGGTCCTTCTGGGGGGCAGGGCAGTAATGAATGTGCTCAACCTCGGCCCGCACAGGCATGAACAGTCCTCGACAGCAGGAACTGTGCTCTCTGCTGCAACTGGCACCCTGGCTTGTACACGGTGAATGCTCCGTGCATGTCTACGGCTGATTCAAATGTACCTAATAGTAAATCTTAGGCTCAGGGTCAACAGCAACCTTCCCAAAGTATTGCACTGAGAACCCACGTTCCTCCTTCTTCTGATGGAGGGGGCAGAAGTGTGCCAGACGACTGTAGTCAGGAGTCTGCCTGCCGGCCCCAGCTCTCCACTCTGAGTTGTGTGCTTTCCAAAGACTCTCCTCAGACCCCTCCGGCCCTTGTCCCCCATCTGTTATCTGCAGGACAGTAGAGGCCCCAGATGGGGAGCAGGTGGGAGGAGAGCACCAGGCCTCAGGGGAGCAACACAGCAGCAGGACGAGACTTTCTGGTGGTGGATGGAGAATGAACCTCCCCCCTTAGAGACGAAGCATGTCCACCACTCATACACCATCCCTTCAGTAAGGTCACTCGCTCATTACTGAACAAAACCTTGCTGTCTGTGTGATGCTGAGCGTTACCCAGGGGGGCCGGGTTTTCAAACTCGGAGTCTGGACCACGACCACTACGAGCCCATGGTGCTCATGTGCTTCCTGTACACGCATGTGCTACATGTATCGAGATAAAAACACTGTAAGACACTGCACCAGCTATCTGTTGCAGGTGACAAATCACCACAAAACTCAGCGGCCTAAAATAACAGGCATTATCGCATAGTTTCCATAGGTCAGAGATACAGTAGCAGCTTAGCTGTGTGGTTTGGTTCAGGGTGTCTCATGAGGCTGTAATTAAGATGATCTGGGGCTTCCCTGGTGGCGCAGTGGTTGAGAATCTGCCTGCCAATGCAGGGGACACGGGTTCGAGCCCTGGTCTGGGAAGATCCCACATGCCGCAGAGCGACTAGGCCCATGAGCCACAATTGCTGAGCCTGCACGTCTGGAGCCTGTGCTCTGCAACAAGAGAGGCCGCGATAGTGAGAGGCCCGCGCACCACGATGAAGAGTGGCCCCCACTTGCCACAACTAGAGAAAGCCCTCGCACAGAAACAAAGACCCAACACAGCCAAAAATAAATAAATAAATAAATAAAAAAAAAAAAAAAAAAAAAAAAGATGATCTGCTTCTAAGCTCACCTACATGGCTATTGGCAGGAAGCCTCAGTCACTCTCTGGCTGTTGGCTGGAGGCCTCGGTTTCTTTCTACATGGGACTCTACTGGGCTGCTCACAATAAACACAGATAGATTTTTTTTTTTCCCTCCTGTGATTCTGAAGGCTGTAGATGCTTTAGAGAATGGTTGTGAAATATTTAATAGGCTCAGAATCTGAGGACGGATATCTATCTATCCACACACACACACATAAACACGTATGTATGTATTTTTTTTAGTGTACAGGCAAGTGACGTTAACTACTTTCACGTTGTTGTGCAATCACCATCACCATCCATTTCCAGAGCTCTTTTCATCTTGTAAACCTGAAACTCTGTGCCCATTAAATAATAACACCCCACCCTCCCCTCTTCCCTGTCCCTAGCAACCACCATTCTTTCTGTCTGTATGAATTTGGCTACTCTGAGTACCTCATATAAGAGGAATCATACAATATTTGTCCTTTTGTGACTGGCTTATTACACTTAGTGTAATGTCCTCAAGATTCATCCATGTTGTAGCACGTGTCAAAATTTCTTTCCTTTTTAAGGCTGAATAATATTCCATTGTATACGTATATCACATTTTGTTTCTCTATTCATCCGTCTATGGACACTTGGGTTGCTTCCCCCTTTTGGCTATTGTGAATTATACTGCTATGAACATGGGTGCACAAAGATTATTATTATTTTTGGCTGTGCGGCACGGCTTGCAGGATTCTTAGTTCCCGACCAGGGATTGAACCCAGGACCCCTGCAGTGAAAGTGCCGAGTCCTATCCACTGGACTGCCAGGGAATTCCCTACAAAGATTATTATTATTTTTAAAATTAATTTATTAATTTATTTATTTTTGGCTGCATTGGGTCTTCATTGCTGCGTGTGGGCTTTCTCTAGTTGCCGTGAGCAGGGGGCTACTCTTCGTTGCGGTGTGCGGGCTTCTCATCACAGTGGCTTCTCTTGTTGCGGAGCATGGGTTGTAGGCGCACGGGTTTCAGTAGTTGTGGAGCGCAGGCTCAGTAGTTGTGGCCCACGGGCTTAGTTGCTCCGCGGCATGTGGGATCTTCCTGGATCAGGGCTCGAGCCCATGTCCCCTGCATTGGCAGGTGGATTCTTAACCACTGAGCTACCGGGGAAGTCCACGAAGATTATTTTTAAATGTTTTAAAATATGTAAACATTGTAAACATTTTCAACCATCCAAGTCACTGATACAGTATCATTTCAAGACCTCAGTAGAAAGTATTCTTGTTTCTGAATTAATGCCAAGGTTAGTGGTTGGGAAACTTTAAGGAATGAGGGTAGATCTTCTCTGGACCCGCCCTGGGCTGGGCTCCACCTGGTGCAGGCTGGGGCATGGCAACCTGGTGAGTATCAAGAATGACCATAAAGAAACTCAGGTTTACCTCTATTTAAAAATGTGACATTTTGGTTAACACTTAAAAAAATAATGTTCCATAGTAAAATATATGTGTTCTTTCAAAATCCAAACAAACAGCCCTCTTGAGACAAGTTTACAACAGATCCTGAGTTAGAGCCTCTGCAAAGGAAATATCAATAATTATAACCAAGCTCTCGCTCTTACAAAACTCAGATAATAATACTAAACAGCTGGTGTGGGAAGTTTAAAATTAAAAAATCAATAAATATATAAAGAGAAAAGTTCTTCCCTCCTCTCCAGTAGGAAAGCAAACTACGGCCATCTGGCCTATGAAATAATTCCTTTACTAGGCCATGGGTACCCATCACGAGGTGAAACAGGGCTCCGTGTAAATGAGGGGGGAAAGAGCCGCTGCCTAAGACAGCGTCTGAGGCCAGAACATCCAAAGCCCTGGGGCCATTCCACAGAAGATGGAGGGGGTGTCTAAAGGCATATCCACTCATCTAGGGTTTAATCAAGCTGTCGATGATAAGGATTAAAGATAAGTGGTCAGTGATGGAATTTTATGTATTTTTCAAAACTCTAAATGCCTACCACTTAAAAAAATTAATTTGTAACATTTGACAACGTATTTATTGAATTTTTATAATGTGCCAGGCGTTGTTAGGTGCTTGGGATATGGAGCACATTGGTGAAGAAAACAGACAAATGTGCTGAACACAGACCATCTGACGTTATTTAAGAATTTCAGGTTTAATTTTAACAAAGAACGTGGGTGTTAAGTTATCTCCAAGCTCTGTCTTAATCTCCCCTTCCGTGTGTCAGGTCCACCACCAGGCACCCTTGCCAGGACCAGGAGGCCAGCACTGGGGAGGAAATACTAGTTCCTTGGATTCCTAAACTTGCAAACATCAAGCAGTATGGAGTGGGTCTAATTATCAGCCCCTCCTGCTCCAAACTAAACAAAATTCTGGCCAAAACAGCCCAGCTTTGTGCTCAATAATATTCTGAGGCAGTTTTGGGGCTGGTGGATGGATGGGTGGATGGGAGAACAATCTAGATATGAGATGAAACAAGATTTCCCACCGAGAGGGCAAAGATCTCTGAGAAGAACCCAGCTAGGGCCCTTCCTAGCCATGCTCTGAACAGCTGAGTTTGAGCACACCAGTGGGTAAGTCTGGCCTTGTTCTCCAGCAACACGGGTTCCTGTCAGCCCAACCCACTGCCAGGTGCTGCCAAGGCTGGTAGACAGACACAAACTTCTCACTGGGCCTGGAGGGACAAGCCCAGCGCCCACCACGTGTGCGCACCTGCGCATGCTGCGTCCCTCACACTGCCCCTGAAGCCTGACCGGACCCAGCCTGGCGAGGTCCTGCTCCTCCTTGGCCGTGTGGGTCTGGCACGGACGACACTCATCCTCCGGATGCTCTCCTGGCTCTACAGGTTCCTCAGACTTCTCCACATTCATCCTCTCCGGCTCCTCTCTGGCCGCTGCCGCCAACCGGGAGTGTGGAGTAAGTGATAACCTGACCTCTGAAAGTCAGAAGCAGTGGAGGGCAGCCCGAGACTGGAAGACCCAGGAAGGTCTGGGGGAACTGGCTTCTTACTCTCCCACCTCTAGAGTCTGGGTCAGATGTCAAGAACCAGAAGGTGGGAGCTGACGGCTGCCGTCGGGGTCTCTTCCGAGGGCTATGCTGGGGGGTCTGCTCCCAGCTACAGGTACATATCTCAGAGGGCTGGTCTTCTACTTATTTTCTACTTTCTACTACAGCCTACAATTTTGGCACCAAATGTTTCCCTGAATAATGTGGTATGAGATAATATTTGTCTAGCACTTGTATGTCTCCGTTGACTACTATATTTTTTAACATCAGAGATGAATTTCCATGTACAATCATTTTCCCTCTTCTTACCTCCTCTCCAACCCACACCCGGAGAACCAACTTAACAATATTAACATTCACTACAAGGTGAATTCTGCTTATGTGTATATTTAATGTTACCAGTATAGAACCTGAAAAAAAAGTTGGTGAAAAGGACCGTTAACACACAAGACTTTGGGGTACTTTCAGGGGCTTTCGTGTATTAAAATATACTTATACTTTTACTTCTAGTTTTATTAAGTTCATGTCTTCAGGTATCATTGCAAGTCAAACCCCAGTATTCGCAAGGCATATGAAGAGAAATTCTCAAAATGAAAAAAACATAATTGCCAGTTGGTGACTCAGAGCAATAGCTAAAGATTAATCCTGTTATAGCCAGGAGGTGCCTTTTGAGTGCCAAATTTGCCCAGGATGTGAATGCAGCCGTGGACCCTCCCCAAGAGCTGGGGAAATAAGGGACTTCTGTCAGGGAGGCCTGCTCTGCTACAGGTGAGCACTGACCAAGTCGGGCCCAGGCAATCAGACAGAAGTGGCCCCATTTTGCTAGTGTTAATGGGGCTGCCTAATCCTATCACCACAATGAAGTTCATGCACAAAACAGAACCCTGAAGTTCTCATGATTAAGGTTTAGCCAGTACAAGTGCATCACCTTGAAGTTATTTATGTCACATCTTCTCTTATGAGAAAGAATCAACTTGCTATCCATTCTGGGATGAAAATAAATATTGCCTGTGAAACGGTCCCAAATTATTTTCATAAACGCCATTTACATGTATTCGCTGAACTGCTGAAGGTGCCCAGTACTCTGCCTGCTACAGGGGAGCTGTTCAGAAATGCTCCCACCTAATAAGCCCAGACCGGAGCTCTCCCCCTACAAACCTGCCCATCCCTGCCTGTCCCCCACGTCCTGCTGGTCCAAGGGTGGTCTGAGGGTGATGCCTGACTTCCACTGAACCACATGGCTCAGAACTCCAATGTCACGGCTTGAACTTTGCTAGAGACTAACTGGGGTCTAGAGGTACCTAACTCGAAATCAAAAAAAGAGGAGGAGGAGGAAAGGGTCGGGACAAATGAGTCAGTAACCCTGCGAGACACAGAGCTTCCCTGATGGGGTCAGAGACAGAGGCGGCACGGGGCGCAGGGGCACACGGGGGCCCAATGTCAGGGACTCGAGGACAGGAAGCAGCAAAGGTGACAGATTTCAAAGGGACAGCAGGGCAAGTGTTTGGAGGAGGCGTGCCCGGCGGGCCTCTGGAGCACCACCGAGCACATGTTGGCCGGTTAAAGGAGCAGGGACCACGTCAACGTGGAAACGCCTGCCTGTGTTTAGTGTCACGAGCACAGGACACGGCGTCAGCGGAGCCGGGCTGGGGTCCCACACACACACTCGGGCCCTTGATGGATGCCGAGCCCCCTCCCAACCTGGGGTCTGATCCCGGCCAAACTCGGCCACGCAGGCCTTCCGGCTACTCCTATTCAGCCCCTGGCCGGGGGCCTGAACCCTAAACCTAAACCTAGTATGTGTTTGACGTAAATGTGCTGAGTGAGACCTACACTGAAGGATGTGGGATTACATAATCATCAGATGGCTTTTGGTGCTTCAGTGCTGGGATTCTGTAGGAAAGGTTCTCTTTAGACAAAAGCAAACTCCCCTCCTTGCTATCACCGTCCAGTATTGGATATATATGGGGTGAGCTGCAGAGCCCCTATAGTTCTATAGTTTCTATTTTGCAAATATCTGGCACTGCTGCTGATAAAACTGAGCAACCAACAACACGGCAGTTGCTGGTCATTTAGCACTCGGATGAGCCCTTTACCATCATCATTAACAAACTTCAGCGTCCAGGTCTGCGGAGGGAGTGCCAGCGAACTTGATGTTCTCTTTTTATAAGACCACACGCTAGATAGCCAATGTAATTGAGGTTTGCTCTTTAGAGACTTTTTTCGCCCCTCATAGTAACATGTTGCTTGGAATCATTTAAACTCTGACCTGGCACCACTGTATGGGACACAACTTATGCATGAGAAGCTGGACTAAAATGAAAGCCGGGGTGTTGGGGGAGCAGGCTGGGGCTGGGGACCGCTGGCTCGTCTCCTTTCTGGCTCTGTGTCCTGGGGCACGGGAGGTTCTCAGCTTCCACATGCGTAAGTGGAGCTGATGAAACGGAGCTGTTCTGATGAGTAAAGGGAATCGTACACAAGATCATGCTCTGTAAAGTATACAATTATATTTATATATTAAAAAGAAGCAATAAATTAAGAACTGTGCCCTATGAAAGAACTCCAGATATTCTCTGGAATAGAAGTATGTATGTGGTACACTTATTTCTCCTTTCAGGGAAGGTACTGAAACTATCACAACCAGGTTGTATAAAGAGAGAAGTTTCCAGAAAATTCTTTATTCAAAAATAAAACTTAAGAAAGGTAAAAGGTATTTAATGTACCGACATGCATAAAATCTACTTTAAAAAAAAAAAAACAAAAACTAGTGCTCAGAGCAATGCCAGTCTGATGCAATCTCTAACCATAAAGTATCTGAAACAGTATTTTCTTTTTAGTTGAGATGTATAAATGCAGTAACATTTGGAGCTCATGTATTTGGCTTCAACGATGACCTAGAATATAATCCAGAAACTGGAAGTGAACTCCAAAAGGCCTTAGAGCGCCACAGACAGGTGTCCTGGAGTCCACACGTGAGGTTCGCGCGCGCCGCATGGTGAGGGGGTCAGGCCCTCCCCAAGAGCCTGCTTCACACAAACGCCACCGGGCAAGGGCAGAGCCGTGGGGCTGCCTCGGTGCCCCCTGCAATGTTCCACATCCTGGACATGCACAGCAATCCAACTAAGGGGCACAGGGCGGGTACTCTCCCCGCGGTGGGGACTGTGGCCCCAGACATTAAGGAGAACTCTGTCCTTTTCTGCAAAATGGGGGTGGGGGAGGCAGTTAAGAGCCATGTGATAGTAATTGTACTTTTCTTACTGTCTTCCAACTGAGATAATACAAAATGCCAGAAAGCTATGACAGCCAAGTAATGCTCTTCAACATATTCATCACAAGAACGTTTGTATGCCTCAAAAAAAAAAAAAAAAAGTCCTGTGCACCTGTACCAAATGTAACTAGTGTACGCACACTATGTGGGGGGAGCATAGAGAGTCCTCCTACATTTGTGACCAAGGCCCAGGCAGGGAAGCAGAAACTATGGGCCTCCAGCTCTGAAATCCCAGGAGTTAATGACTTGCTCAAGGTCACATGTCCGGCCTTGAGGCCAGAATCCAGGTCTTTCGGCTCCTGCGTCAGTATTTTTTCATCACCTTTAACAAGGTGGCTACTTGACTCTGCAGTCATGAATGGATTAGAACATCACACTGGAAGCGAGGAGGGCTCGGCACACGGACAGCAGTGAGCGGAGATGACTGAACCCTGGGAGGCTCTATGGCTTAGTGGTTACACAGTCATGGGCAGTTTTTTTAACCTCTCTGAGCCTGTTTCCTCATCTATAAAACGGCGATAATAACTAGCTGCAAGACTTGTGCAGAAAAGAGATAATGTACGTATAGTTCCCGGCACATAATGGGCACTTAATAAATGGCAGCTCTAGTTATTATCTTAATAACTCAATGAATATAGCTAACAGGAGCCTTTTAACTCTGGAGCAAAGAGAATGAAACATCTACATAGAATACGTAAGTGCATCTCTGTAGTTGAGCACATTTCATCACATCATAATGATAACCCTGAGGGATTCAGAAAAGGCTCAGCTGGGGGGAGAGCACCCTTTGGGGGGAGGAACCTGTGTTTGGGAGTCTGATGCTCTGGTCCCAATCCCAGCAGTCCTAGTTACTAGCCTTGTGACACTGGCCATTGGTTTCCTGAAACTCAATTTTCTCATCTACTAAATGGGGATAATAACGGTTGTCATGAGAATTAAATGTAGGCCTCTGGCCTTTAGCAGGTGCTTATTAAATGTCGGAGCCTTTCCCCCTTTGTCTTCTACTCCGTATCAGATGGCAGTGGGTGCTTTGCTGTCTTCTTGTTAGATTTGTGTCCAGAAAAATGAAAACATTTTTAAGTATGGTGTTGAAATGGGTAAGTTTCAGTCACCTGGAAAACTTATACACACAGGATATTCTTTAGTTTTCAGTATTGTGTGACTTGTGTGAGCATTTCTGAAAAAAATCTACATTCATTAGAGCACTAAAACACAGTATGCAGCATGCAGTAAGCATTTAATGAATACTTGCTGCAAATTGAATACATGAAAGGAGTGATAATCCAACCAAAAAACAAGCAACTTTTATGTGCATAAAAAGTGCAGTCTTGGGGCTTCCCTGGTGGCGTAGTGGTTAAGAATCTGCCTGCCAGTGCAGGAGACACGGGTTCGAACCCCGGTCCGGGAAGATCCCACATGCCGCGGAGCAGCTAAGCCCGTGTGCCACGACTACTGAGCCCGTGTGCCACAACTACTGAAGCCCGTGAGCCTAGAGCCCGTGCTCTGCAACAAGAGGAGCCACCACAATAAGCATGCGCACCGCAACGAAGAGTAGCCCACACTCTCCACAACTAGAGCAGGCCCGCGCACACCAACGAAGACCCAACGCAGCCAAAAATAAATAAAACAAATAAATTAAAAAAAAAAAAAGTGCAGTCTTTCCTTGCAATAATTCGTTCTAATCTGAGAAAAAAAATCTGGAATTGAAAAAGCAGGAACATACTTTTTTTCCTATTCAATAAATAATCAAGAATGGTTAAGTCTAGGTGTTCTGCACAACTCAGTACTTTGGGTTTCTCAAATTTCTCTTTTGACCTGGCTGACATAGACTATTTAACTTCGAGTTAGCTGAAATTCACTTCATTTTCCTGACTCGTGAAAGAGATGTATTCAGTAAAATCCATGCCCTCACAGCTCTCACACAGTTTGTCCTGCCCAGACACATGTGCACTCACAGTGCCACCAGACACCAGATGCGGGGCAAGAGCGAGGTTCTGTCACCCAGCCCAGCGAGCAACACCCTCTTCTCCACCATAGAGATAACGTGGACTGACCGTGACATCCCAGCCACACTCGGCTCGGAGCTCCGTGGGGCGTCCTCCCCCAGGGCAGGACCAAAGGCACATTCTTCCAGTGCAGGACCACCTCCTGTCTCTGGAGACACGTGGGCACACCGCCCTGGTCTACCTGAGTCTCAAAGGGCCACGGACCAGGGTTCAGCGGTCTGGACAAGACTACCGTCACCTGCCGGCCCGATCACTCCTGTACGTTCCAGTGCTGTCCATGGTCACGCGAGAACAGAGAAAGACGGTGAAATGTGAGGGATGGGGGCAGCAGTGTCTGCTTGGAGTTGGTGGAAGGATGCGGATGGGCAGAAGAAGGTGGGGGAGGAGGGCTGGGAGGAGGGTGATGGTCCCAGGCCAACCCGGGGCAACTGCCTGGGAATCACTTATGGGGCGAGATGCTGCCGCAGCCACATTAGAAATTCCCTGCAAAACGGCTGAATGATGCTACTTATCTGCCTCAGATGACGGTCACAATATAAAAATTCCCAGGGTCACCCCATTTTATAAGCCAGCTTCTCCTGGCTAGCTCCTCCTCAACACGTCCTCCTCTGGCTGCGACTTTGCCATTTTGTCAAGAAAACAAAATGCCCGTCTTCAGCTCAGCGCATGGGCTTCCCTCACCAACACCATCTCCACGAAAACCCAAGGAAAAAGTAACAAAAGTGACATACAGTTTATGAATATTCACACTGTCTCCCACTGGTGGGCCAGCAGCCACATGTGTTCTAGCATTAGAGGCAGAGGCTGCTGGCAGCTGGTTTTCCAGGAACAGCGGTCCTTGTCATCAAAGGGACCATCACAGCGGGCAGCTCCAGAGCCAAGGGTGAGGCCTAAATATAACTGCACAGCCGTCGAGAGGTCGGAAGCCACCTTTCATCACCGGCCAGCTGGGTGGCCTTGGGGGGTTCACCACACCACCTCCTGGGGCCACCCCATCCATGAAATGGGACTGATGATGTCAACCCAGTTACCCGACGTCAGTGCTTCCAGGAGGAAAACTTCTGTACGCATGACACAGAAATGGATCTAGCTGAGCTTGAGGACATTAGAAGAGGGCCAGAGGAAAGCAAAGAACCAGAACAAATCAGAGCTGTTCTACTGAACAATTTACAGGACGGAAAGTTTGTTACAACCAATACAAACTTTCAAGAGGACAAAGAATGTACACTCAAGAGAAAACTGTAGGGAAGGGAGATGTACAAATAGTCACTAAGTATCCCCCGTAAAAGACGGTTTGGACAAATCACCCCAAATCATGGCGAAGCATGACTGGGGAATAAAATGGCTGTAAAAATAGAGTTTAATGAAATCTTATCCCACTTAAGACAGCTTAACTTTGATCATACTAATTTCTAATTTTCCTTACTGGATTCTCCTTGAGAGAGGGGTCTGCTTCTGATTCATCATGGCACCCTGCCTGGCTTATGACAGGTATCCAATAAACGTTTACCGAATGAAGGAGGAACGAAAAGCTGTAAGTCAAGATTTGGAGAAGGGCAGACATATCATGAATGTTTACGACAGTTCTGGGAGAACTGGCCAGAAGGGGAAAGTGCATTGCAGACCAGCAGACACCAAGGCAAGGAGCAGATACCTGGAAAGCCATCGATAAGATAATGTTTGTGGAACTTTGGTTGGTTTTATGGAGAGTAGGGGGAAAAAAGCAAACATGTAAATATACATGTGGTAATATACAAATTCCTTTTTCACCTAAAGGCCTGTGAGAATAAAATCTAATTATCTACGTGGCAATCCAGGGGTGGGGGAGGGTGAAACGCAGAGTCTTTACTGATTAGGGAAGACAGTTAATGTGAAAACAAAACCCAGGTACTTTGTACATCCTCTAAATGGCAGGGCCAAGAAAGGGTGTGACACACAATGGGCACAGATGTAAGGAAGGGCAGAAAGGGCCAGGGGGAGGCAAGCATGAAAGGAAAGTACTTGCGTCTCCCTGGGGTCCACACTCTCCAGGGGACATACTCTCAGCATTTTCTTCTTCAGAGAGGTTGACATTTCCGTGCATTTCCACGGGCCACGCCTTGCATGTGTGGATTTCATTTAATCCTCACACTTTTCTAAAACAGTGTTGTTGTCCCAAATGTAGGGATTAGGAGGGTTAAATAACCCGCCCAAGGACATAGTAAGTTGCAGAACTAAGTTGCAGGTTTGCCTGCTCTAAAACCAGCAATACCATATACTTTAAGAATACTAAAAATGTCATAAACAAAGGTGTTTTTTTTTTTATACCAAGATTAGTCTCCGTTATAAGACAGAGGGAGAGAGCGAGAGCCACCCCCGGCTCACCGTCCACACCGCACCTGCTCTGCAGGTAAGATCATGCTCCTCAGAACAGTCCCAACCTCCACTTCTACACACTCGGTGCCTGGGGCCCTCAAAGACAGTGAAGATAAAGCTGTTGCTTTTCTTCCCGAGTCAAGGAAAAAACAAAACAAAACAAAATGTTCTTTAGTGTTTCAGCCTAGCACCAGAAAAGTATAAATGATCCTAAAAAATCTGCTTTTGTAAGGATTTTAAAATCAGCTCCCATAGTTACCGCACAAATACAGTTCTCAAAGCTACTCATATTCAAGCTGGCATTTTTAACAATGCTGGGTCCCACGTACAAATAAACCAAAAAGGGCCTAAATCTCAGTTCCCAGTAAAATCTCATCCCACTCCAACTTTTTAGCCTGAAAACGTTTTTTTTTTCTTTTTAAAAAGTAATTTATTGAGGTGAAATTCATATAACATAAAATTTACCATTCTGTGGTATTTAGTATATTTACGATACTGTGTGACCACTACCTCTGCCCAGTTCCAAAACATTTCCATCACTCCAAAGAAAAACCTCTTGCCCTTTCAGCAGTTTCACCCATTCCTCCCCCCTCCCTGCCCTGTCAACCACCAACCTGCATTATGTCTTTACGGGTTTATCTGTCCTGTTCATATAAAAAGAATCACACAACAGGAGACCTCTTGTGTCTGGCTCCTTGCACTCAGCATGTTGTTTTGGATGTACACCCATGTGGTAGGGTGTGTCAGAATTTCCTTCCTCTTCATAGCTGACTAATATTCCATTGTAGGGATATACCACAATTTGTTTAAACATTCATCCACTGCTGGACATTTGGGTGGTTTCCACCTTTGGTCTATTGTGAATAATGCTGCTATGGATGTACAAGTATTTGTCTGAGTACCTGTTTTTAATTCCTTTGGAGTGGAACTGTGGGTATCATCTGGTAATTTTACATTTAAAACTTTGAGGAACCGCCGAACTTTTCCATAGTGGCTGCACCATTTTACATACCCACCAGGAATGTAGGAAGGTTCCTGAAAAAGTTCTTTTAAACATATCTAATTTATGAAAAAAAATTCCTGACATGATTTTTTATTAATGCTGACCTTTGCAGCTCATGAAAGGCTTAGGGGATTTATGTAACAGCTTTCCTTTAACAGTCCTTGTGAAATCTCTAATCCTCAACACCCCCCCACCCCCCCATCAAGTATGGAGAATATGTTAATCACCAGAACGGACACCCAGGACATTTACAATCTAGCTAGTTGCCCAGGACTAACACTCAGGACACAATTACAAAACAAATCTAAGTCCAAAAGTTCCATCAAATGCAAGGAGGCATAAAATACAGAGTTTTAAATGCAACAAGAATTTATAGCAGACAAGGGAGAGATGCACGGAGAGCAAAGTGGCCAAAGAAAGATGAATAGAGAAATGAAGCCTGAGTAAGACCCTGAAGGACGGGTACAATAAATAAGAAACACAACAACCCCTGGCTTCCATCCAATGGCCGCCTCATGGACTGAGGGGTGCTCTGCTCTGTTACTGCAGGGTAGCTTGGGCAGCAAGCGTCCTGAGAAGGAAACAAAGAGCTGGGAACCTCACCCTGCCTCGCCAGCACAGAGCCCCACCTCATTTCCCAAGAGCGGCAGGAAGCAAATCTCCTGCAGAAGAACCCCCCTCCCACCTGCTAAGAAAGGCGACATTGTCGTGTTTCGTTAGAAATGTTCAATTTCTGTGGCAAAACAAACCCAGCAGTTCTCACGCTGTGCGGGCAAAACTGGAAGTATTTAAGTGTGGTGCGTCTGGCTTGCTAGATGGAAGGAGAAATCACATGAGTAGGTACAAGGTCCCTCCCCGCTTCCCCCGCGGTGCCTGGACCCCTCCACCGCGCCGAGGCTGTGTGTGCCTTCCTTTCACAGCAAGAAGTTAGATTTCTGTGTGGAAGGACGCTTCATCAAAGCGCAGGTCAGTGTGACACTCGGGCACACCCTGCCGTCCGAGGGCCGGGCAGGGCCTGGAGTGCGGGTCCCTGCGCCCCACGCCCGGGCGCGGTCCTCCGCAGCGCAGAAGCCCCCAGTACTTGAACTTCAGCGAGCTGACGGATCAACTGCTCTCTACCTGGCACTGCCGTTGTCTGCATCCATCCTATTTACATTTCTGGGGGTAAGCTCTTGGGGCCGAGGCTGACCGGTCCCCGAAAGCACCGAGGGGCGAGGTGCGGTGTTGCTACACGCCCCGGAGGACGCGCATGCGCACTGTGGCCGCGCGCCTGCCCCGTGGGCTCTCCCACCCGGACTCGTTCATTTCCAAGCGGGCGTAGATATCGTCCGGTTCTGCGAGTCAAAGACACCACCTTTCGCTACCACCGGGACAGGGAGGGAGCAACAAACAAAACCAAGCAGTATGCAAATCCCAGTGTCCGTGCGGAACCAAGCACGGACTCCCGACGTGACGGGAAAACAAATCATGGCTCCGCGGCCCCCTCCAGAGGACAGGCCGCCAGTCTGTATGAGGGTGGGGAGGGCAGGAGGGCAGGAGGGCGGACAGGAGCCTGCTCAGATCAAACACATTCCTGGGCCTGCGTGCGGCCCGGGCCTGTGCACGGGAGCTAGAGGCTGTGCCTGGGAGCTAGAGGCTGTGCCCCTGCATCCGACGTTGTTCTAGGTGTCTTGGCCCGGGGCCCTCCACCAGGGCAGGAATGGCCTGGACAGAGTGGGACACGCAGGCTGCACTCGTGGGGCTGGTCACCAACACGTGGGTGACCCCTGACAAGACACTGACCACACAGTGAGACGGGGACAACGCTGCCCGAGCTACCCTTGGAGTTATGATAATGGTCACATAAAGCTCCTGGAACACAGAAAATGCGAGTCACCATCGTAACCAAAGGCCCAGGCAAATACAGACGGTTAATTCCCCCCTCAGACAGGGTCTGCCCCACTTGGCACTTCTGCTGATTTCTTCGGTGGCTTCGTGTTCCTGAGACTTTTGTCCAAATGGGTGTGTTCCTAAGACATGCTCTCTCCGGAGGAGCTGCGGCACATTCCCCAAAGGTGGGGTGGGGGGGCCCGCGGTACCCACAGCATCTGCAGTGTCACGCACACAGGTGTCTGACATCACCTGCTGAAGAGAGCTTGTAAAGTAAAGCAATGAGATGAGGATATGGGTCTTTCTGTACAAACCATGACACAGAATATGAACAGGAAAAGCTAGAAAAAAAATTCTAATGGCTCATTTTCAGAGAAAAATCTATCTTCAATCTTACTGTTTCTGTCAGCACCAGCAGAAACCTCATTTGGGTCCGCATGGCCCCAAATTGAGAGCCACACATGAATACATTTCTTGCAGGGGCAGCAAAGCAATTAACTGGCAACCTTCTAAGAGCCGAGCTCTCGCTTAACTGTGTCCCCAGAGTCTACGTATGGTGGTGCCTTGGTGCCTGGAGATGTCCCACCACTGCTGTGTCCACCTGGATTAGCGTGGGAGAACCTTGGGGACACAGGTAGAGGAAGACAAGAAGAAGGAACGGGCAGGATAGAAAGGAAAGGCTGGGCGTGGTTAGAAATAGTAACCTATTTACAGTCTCCGCTATGCCCAAGGCTCGGAGGGGCTACGTGAGGCTAAGTACAGTGGGGCGAACTCACATAGACCTTCAAGGTGCCCACGGCCCTGGTGTGTTACGTCACCTGGTCCAGCTAAGGAGATGGCACGTCAGGGAGGTTAGGAGATTCACCTGAGTCACACGGTTGGTGGGACACTGAGACCCGGGTCTCTGTCTCCGCGTCACCTCCCTAGACGCCGCCAGTGGTGGCTGGTCATTTCAGGTCACTGTAAAGTGGGTTGATAACATCAGCCCTGGTTCTTTCACAGGGTCTGAGAGCCAGACTCTGGCCCCAGGAAGTGCATAATTTCCTTGGAGGTCAAATGGACAAGTGCATAACATGGCAGATTATACAACGTCCGAACGTCTCCGGAGGAAGAAACCATTTCTGGCTGTGGCAAATCTGGCACTTGGGCTCCACCACAGGAGCCGGACAGGGCTGGGTTCTGGGGCCTGGGTGCAGCGGAGGGCAGGGCAGGCATCCTGGGAACACTGTGGGCTCACACAGGTGCTGAGGGCGAGGCTGGGGCCTTGGAACAGGACTCCGAATTCCGGGCTGGGAACTGGGATGTGGGAGCTAGAGCAGGTAACAGAGGAGGGAACATGGAATCAAGGAAGGAGCTGGAGGGAGAAGGAGCTGTCTTCTGAGAAGGGAAAGGGCACATGCAAGAGCAAGGAAGGATGCCCCAGTTCTCCTCGGAACTAATGTACAGAGAGCAGCCTGGGTGGCATCACGGGGCATGGGAAACAGGGGTGGGGTGGCCATGAGCTCAGATCTGCAAACGCACGGACCTCTCATTGCCAGGAGAGTCACAGAAAACCCGCCTTCAACCGGCCACTCTGAGCTGCAGAGGACACCATGCAACATTTACATGCTGTGGGCTCGTTTCTTCCAAGGAAACAAGTGAAAAGTTCCTGTCAGTGGGGAGGGAACGGAAGGAACGTGGCTCTGTGCCCAGCATGTGGCCTTGGGTCACGGCCCAGTTATTGGGGTGCGTGGCCCAGGCCGTGCTCTTGGGAACTGGCCTCATCACGCCTGGGATCACCGCTGGGGACGGGAGCCCCTCTCCAAGGCCCATCACTCAGAATGCAGGCAACAGAACCCACTGCATCCAAGATGGCACGCAGGTGCCCTCTCTTTAGAGGGGATAAAAGACCTTTCCTACAAAACCAGCCACTTCTCTGTAATAAGCATGAATGTCCCCACAGATGAGAGGCCTGCCGTTGGGAAAAGCTGGTTTTAGGAAAGCTATTTTATCGAAAACGATGTTGCTTCACACCTGGATTTGCTGGCCACGGCCATGATGATGTAAGAGCCAAGGGCAGGGCGCTGTAGGCACAGTAAGGCTGGATGACCAAATTCCACGAAGACCATCTTCCTCCTGGACTCCGGCATTTCAGGGGTAACAGTCCCTCACTTCTCTGTCTCTAGCACTCACTGTCCTTCACTTTTAGAGGGTAAGTCCATGACCTATACATGAAACGGCAGATGTAAAGTAAAGAAACTGCGGGATAGAAGTGCTTCCGTCATCAGCAGCTGTTTATTCCCCAGAGTTGTTTTCATAGTTCCCTGGTCCAGCAGTTTCCAGAAATGATTGTTGCCCTGCTGGCCATCCTGTTACAGGATGAACAAAGATATCTCTTTTACCCAAACACAACACAACAAAAACAGGAAGAAAAACTAGGCAAGATAAAGTTGAAGGGCTTAATATTACCAACAGTTTTTTAAAGATCTTTAAGGGTAAATAGATTCTAAATTTTCACTTGGAATTTTTTAAATTTAATTTTCGGATGTAAGTTCTGTGAGTTTCCGCCTGTTACCACCACGACAGTCAGGACACAGAGCAGCGCCATCTCCCGAAGATCTCCCTGCCGCTCGTCAGGGTGAATATTCACCTTTCACAGTGAGAACATCTGACTCTCAGTGCCAGAGCTATTTCTGTTCTGGGGGTTCACACTTAGTTCATTTTTATTTGCCAATGTAAGTTCTAATTTACAAAGAGAAGAGGACTAGAAATCCTTCACTGGTGGTCAGTGGATGACAAAGAAGCGGCACCAACAGTTTATCCCTCATGTTCTGGCCAAAAAACTTTGATTTTTATAGTCAATAATTACATAAATAAGGTTGTGACTGTAGAGTCACTTCCCCAGTCACACGAAGCAGGATCTGAAGGGGCTCCAAATATGGGGAACCCTAGGGACCAGCCTACCTGCTGCCACTGACCTCGCACACCCACACTCTCCCCACGGAGCAACACACATCACATATACAATACACACTAACATACAACACACACTAACACACATTCACACATCCAACACACACCCCACACGTATAGTACATACCAACACACATTCACACACCCAACACACACACACACACACACACACACACACACACACACGCACACCTTCGGGGAGTCCTTGAGCAGAGTCCTGCCCATCACTCCAGTCTTGGCTCCTGGACCCTTCTGATGTCGGTGGAGACGGACAGTGGATACGGGAAGCATGGCAGGTGGCAAATGCAATGTAACCTCCTGAGGCTTCCCGTGCCCGCTCCCCACTGCCGTGAGGCTTGTGTGCCCAGCCCAAGTGCAGGATACACAGCTTCGCTGCAGGTACACGAGCAGCGGCAGGAGGGTGCCGGGCCCATGCCCTCAAGTCAAGCACGCTGCACCCGTGTCTCCCTCCTGACTCAGAGGAAGAGACGTTGCTCCTCTCCTCAAACGCTAACCCTTCACCATTGCACTGGACACCGTCCCTTCCTGACACCAGAGGAAACCCACCAAACATACTCCATTAGCGCCTACTGGATGTGAAGTACGTGCTGGGCCTCCACAGAGATGAAAAAGAAACGACACGTGATCCCAAGGAGCTCAGGAATACTGGGGATGTCGATAGCCTACAATGATACCAGGCCAAATAAAATAAGTGCTAAGCCAGAGGCACATACACCGGGAAGGGGGCCCAGGGGAGAGCGTGACGGTTACTTACAGCAGAGGCGAGGTGCGCACAGGTGAGCACACACCACAGTCATCTCGTTTAGTCCTTAGAACAACCTCAGGAACTGCTGTCGCACTGCCCTCATAAGAGAAAGAACAACGAGCCTCAGAGAGGTTTGGGAACTTGCCTAAGGTCACACAGCTATAAAGTAGCAGATCTGGAATTCAAATCCAGATCTCTGCCAATAGAGTGATGACGATAAGAATACTGATAATGATGGTAACAGTAGCGGCAGTAAAAGTAATAATAGCAGCTAACATGGGCTGAGTGCTTGCCACGTGCCAGGCACACGCTGAGCAGCGTGTGGGGAGCTTTATCCTCTGCGGGAGATCTTCGTTCACTCAGTTCCTAAGTATGAAGACAAAGTTACGGGGCACACGACTAGCATGTCTGTTAACATCTCAAAAACAGGAAAGCAGATCAGGGGTTAGCGGCCCAGAGGACAGGGCTGTCTCCACACGTGCAAGGTTCCCTAGTCAGGTCTTGCTGGGCTCGGCCCTTTCTTCATACTGGGAAGTCATTTCTAATTTTCTGTAAACGTGTAATGGGACATGACAGATGTTGGCTGATTTCAGGGAACTAATCTGTTAAAAGCTGAGTCAGCTGTCTTCAGGTTTTAAATTGAAATCTCACAGGTTGACGGAACGAACATTTTTGCTGAGATGTGTCTGCTCCCCAAAAGGCTGATAAAGGGGGCCCGTATGATCCAGGGTTTGGAGACGCTGGATGCCACGGGCCTGAGGTTTAGGGCAACAGTGAAAGGACTGTAGGAAGGACTACAAGAAGCTGGGCACGTGGGTGTTTCTGGTGTGTGACAGTGTGAGTTGAGCTATACACATATGGGGCCACTGATACCATCCATCCATCCGTCCATCCATCCATCCGTCCATCCGTCCATCCATCCATCCATCCATCCATCCATCCATCCATCCATTCGTTCGGCCAGTTAGTCACTCGCTCATTCAACAAAGGCGCCTTGGGGAACACACCTACGACAGCTCCGAGCACCAGCAGAGAGAACGTGGGAGAGAGTAACCGCCTCCACCTCACCCCACGGTTCTGACAAACTCATGCTTCAGGCACCTCCCCCTGCTCAGGTATCTTCTCTCTCAGACACAGCCTCCATCTCCCACCTCTAGTGGGCAGGCTGGCCAGATAAAAAAGGAGAGTGGGGTGGAGGCAAGATTCTTATTTTTTTTTTTTTTAGCTTTTCATTCAGATCTCCCAACTCCCCCCAAAACCAAAATTTGGAGTTCAACTCTGAATTCTTAGCCTGCAATACTTAAATTTGCCTACAAAGGCACTTCCCCTGTATTCCCTTTCC
Source organism: Balaenoptera ricei (assembly GCF_028023285.1). Classification (NCBI taxonomy): domain Eukaryota; kingdom Metazoa; phylum Chordata; class Mammalia; order Artiodactyla; family Balaenopteridae; genus Balaenoptera; species Balaenoptera ricei. Next base: position 14,538,004 of record NC_082647.1, on the reverse strand, counting down.
ATTTAAAAATGACACACATGTCATCGGTGGGGAGGACGGAGTGGATCCCCGAGCGCAGGGCTGGAGCTCACACTCTGGGTCCTTCTGGGCTCGTGTCACGTTCCCGCTGATCTCGGCCACAGTCACGTGGTCTGTTCTGCTTCACAGTCTCCTCAAGCCCACCCAGTCCTTGAACAAGCTCGGCCCAAACAAAGGCACAGGAGAGTCAATACCCTCGAGGGCCCTCGGTCTCAAAGGGCCCAGAGCCCCAGCCTCCCCGCTCCTGGGGCACAGTCCCTGAGGCCTACAGCAGGCCCCTTGGAGGGAGAACGGAGCCACCCCCTAACTCCTCCCGGTCTCCCCCCACCCCATTCCCTTCCTCCTGCTTCCTGAGGTTTTCTCCCAAACAGACACGCTGCACCCAAGCCCTGCCTCAGGCTCTGCTCTGGGGACACCTAACCTACGACAATTGCTTCTACAATGTCACCATCTCCATCTCCGCCCAGGAACGAGGGCCACAGCCCAGTACTCATCACCAAGAGCCCTGCTCCTCCACCCGGCTTCAAGACCCGGTGAGCCAGAGGCCGATGGGGCCAAGGAAGAAAGGGAACGCTGGGCTCGAGCTGCCCTGGCAAGGCTGTGGCTGGGCGCTCCCTCCTCCTCTGGGGAGCTGGTGAGTGGGTGGGGAAAGGATGGCCCGATCTGTCCCAGCTGTGATGCAGAGATCTGTCCCAGCTGTGATGCAGAGACCCGCAGCAGGGGGAGGCCAAGGGCAGGGGGGAGGGGGCCCATTCACTGGGGAGGGCGCTCAGGACTCAGAACATATAATACAAGCGGCCCAGGGAGACTGGGCAAAGCGATTCAAAGGCAACATGCTCTGCCTTCTCGGCTTAAGGAGAGACATCTACACCGGGGTAGACGAGGACAGCGAAGCCTGGCACACCCACCGCTGGCTCCCCAGGGACAGCTCATTCCATGACAGATTCGGGGGCAGAGCTGCATAGCTGAGGGCACTCCTACTCATTTCTTGAAACCTCAGCACAAAGCACAGTGTCTGGCACATCTTCGGAATTCAAAAAATTACTTGTTCGATGCATAAATGAGGATTATAGCTCCAAACCCAGCTGTGGCTACAGGGAGAGTTCGGTAGCTACTAAGCGGTAAGTGCTCCGTCGATTGCAAATTATGCAAAAAGTCACGTGTATTAATGTCGCCTCTGTCCATCTGCTTCCCCTCCCAGCCACCCACTTGCCAGTTCACCAACCCACCCAGTAACCCCTCCTGTCGCACGCACCAACGATTTTTGGATCTTCACTGTCACCACCATTGAGGCATAAGGGGTCGGACCACCAGGAATCTAACAACGGGGCCCCGCGGCGGGGCTCTCAGCCACCCAGGTGAAGGGCAACAGCCCCGTACCAGGTTGCCCACAGCAGCCCCACTTCTCCCATTTTGACGCGGCAGGTGGTAACCCCCTCTGTGGGGCAACCGACTCTGGGATCCAAGCCACCTCTGGCAACAGCTCTCAAAGGACAAAATAATAATTTAAAAAATATAAATAAGTAACTAAAGCGGGAAGAAACTCCTGGAGGTGATGGATCTGTTTAAGGCATAAACTGTGGTGACGGTTTTACCTCCAAACTCACCAAGGTGTACACATTAAATATGTACAGCTTTTTGTATGTCAATCATACCTCAATACAGTGGCTTTAAAAAAAGAATTCGCCCCAGAGCTTGCTTAAATCTGTCATCTGGCTGCACCCCCCAGAGAGCCTGTTCCTTAGATTTCTTTTGCAACCCAGGAATCTCCATTTTTAACAAGCACCTGGGTGATACTTTGGCAGGAGGGTCCTTGGATCACCCTTTGAAAACAACTGGTTTATACCTGAGCTCAAGAGTGGTTCCAGCCCTACTGTCCTCACGTTTGGGGACATGTAGATGGCAATTCTGCAGCAAGGCAGAAAACTGGGCCAAGTTTCTGGGGCATGAACACTGCTTCTGCACCTGGGCCCTTGACCTCTGGGGTCGCTCTGGTTGGTTCATGTGGTCCGTGAATGTACATGGTTTTTCAGTGTCTTTGAAGCTGTGTGTGTGTCCTTGTGTGTATACGCATGTCTGTTGCATGTGTCTGTGTGTCTCCCTCCATGTGGCAGGCATCTATGTACATCAGCATCTCTGCTACAGCTGAGCATTAGCTTCTGTCACCAAGGCGCTTGCGAGCACACCTAGCTGTGCGTATGTCATGCATGGGCTTATACTGTGTTATCTGGGTTTATTCGTGTGACCGTGCACGTGCGTGTGTGTAGGCGGGACTGGAACACCAGGGCAGAGATACACTCAAATACACAGAGAGGTTCTCCCTTTAACTATTTCATACTAAAAAAACAAATTCGATTTCAAATTATTTCACCACACAACTCAAGGTCCTAGAGACAAGTAAGGGAAAACTAAAGACAACCTAATAGCCCAGATAACTTATTGATTACTTCTCCTCAGAAAAGACACTGCAACTCTCAAAGCTTTTACATATTTATAACCACCTCCCTCATCTGGGTGAATGAGACTGTCAGTGGGTGGAATGTTTCACTCAAAATTCTCAAGGGTAAACTAGAACCCTTTCCTGTTGTATCTACTAGTAATAAAACACAAATTAACTTAAAAAGCTAATGCCTGCAATGCAGATGCTTTCAGAGCTCTTCTTTTCAATCAAACCTAACTTCTAGTCAGGAATCTGCACAAGCTATGCAATTTTGGAAACTGTTTTTATGACTGTATTAAGTTATGCCCCTTTTTTGAAGTGACTTAGAGAAAGACATTTTGGAAGACACCGTGTTCCCTGCTGATGGGGAGGAGATGATGGAGGGTCCCCAGTTTGAGCCAATGAGGCCAAGGTCAGCCCACAGGAGACAACACTGTCCCCTGGCCATGGACTAAGCACAGGCCCTGGTCATAATGAGATCCAGATGCGGGGGTGTGGGTGGCTCACAGTTGACATTCTACCAATATACTGACTCCGTGGAACACAGTCAGCTGGGGATGGATGGGGCCAGGACTGGAGCTAAGGTCTCTGAACTCTCCTTCCAGAGGCTATTACTTGATAGCAGTGGTGGGACTTGAAACCCGGTTCTGGAGGCCAGAGCTTCACAGCTGTGCCTTAGGGAAAGCAAAGTCCATAAACAAAAGACAGCAAAACAAACAAACGAACAAAACGTATTCCCTCTAAGCCAACTCAGCAATCACAGTACCAGAATTTAAAAGCATTAAAAGTGTTCACATTTATACTGGCTACTGGCGGGGGATGGGGAGGGGATCCCCATTATAATCTAGGGCCTCTTCCCTTTATTTATGAATAACTACTACTGTCTCCTAGCCTCTGGGTTCTCCCCAACTTTTTGCCCCCACTTCAGTTGATTAACTTCACTAATATCCTTAACTTCACTGAATTACTCCTTTGTTAAGTCCAAGCCCCTCAAGCCTCCATCAAAATTCTCCACGGTCAGGCCTCCCTCACCTAACCCTTACTTGCCAGCCCAAGCCTTCAACTCCTTGCACATGTCACTGTCATCCCCCCTCCCCCCATCTTCCCTTATTAATTCCAATCTCTGTGCCTCTCAGGCTCCCCCCACCCCCATCTCACACTTCCTTTAAGATGGACCTCAAGAGTACTTCAATATAACTCGTTCTCTAAAAACCTTCCCTATTAACCCACCTCGCAAAATCTTTCACTGAGGGGGCTTCCCTGGTGGCGCAGTGGTTGAGAATCTGCCTGCTAATGCAGGGGACATGGGTTCGAGCCCTGGTCTGGGAAGATCCCACATGCCGCGGAGCAACTAGGCCCGTGAGCCACAACTACTGAGCCTGCGCGTCTGGAGCCTGTGCTCCGCAACAAGAGAGGCCGCGATAGTGAGAGGCCCGCGCACCGCAATGAAGAGTGGTTCCCGCTTGCCGCAACTAGAGAAAGCCCTAGCACAGAAATGAAGACCCAACATAGCAATCAATCAATCAATCAATCTTTAAAAAAAAAAAAAAAAAAAATCTTTCACTGACTTTGAATCTCTGTAACTGGTTTTTCTCATCACTGGTTCCCTAGAGTCTCGATGAATATCTGCTGAGTGATCAAACATTTGCAATATCAAAGTATCAGAAATACACTCTAGGCAATTTGTGTCTTTTAATCTCCTCAGAGAAACCATAAACTCCTCCAGATTAGAAATCTTGCGCCTTATCTCCTACCCGTCAGTACATCACAGGACACACAGTAGGCACCCAATGAACGTTTGATGAATTGAACTGAATTAAAATATATCTCCCCCCCCACCTAAAACAACCATGGAATCAATTTGAAGATAGTGTCTGAAACTAAAAGAACCAGGCAAAAAAGGTTACATTATTCTGAAAGAGTAGATTACTGGCCTTTTCTTTATGTCCTAAATTTTTATGCACGCCCCACCCTTTTTCTTTGGTCCTGGTAATGGTCTTAAGTGTTTCAAATTAAGTCTAGACAAGAGTATTTTGAATAACCGGAGCAGAAACAAAAAAATCCACACATTTTAATCGCTATCTCCTGCCTGAATGGCATGTCTTTTTGTTTGTTTTTCCTGAGTAGAGCTTAATATTTAGTCTTGTTTTCAGTTTGCTGGTCACACTGACAGTGGAAATACCCCAGCATCAATTTATTGCTTGCTCCAAAAAAAATAACTGGCATCAATGTAGAATCAAATGCAGTAGTCCCCCCTTAATCACAGTCAGCCGCGATCCAAAAAATATTAAGTGAAAAATTCCAGAAATAAACCATTCTTAAGTTTTAAATTGCCTGCTGTTCTGAGGAGTGTGATAAAGTCTCACAAAGTCCCGTTCTATCCCACGCAGGACAGGAATCTTCCGTTTGGCCGACACACCCTGCCCGTTTGTCTCCTAGTAGCTGGCTCGGTGATCAGACTGACTGTGGCCTCGTGGTGCTTGTGTCCAAGTAGCCCTTATTTTACTTAATAATGGCCCCCAATGGCAAGAACACTGATGCTGGTAATTCAGATACTCCAAAGAGAAGGCGGTAAAGTGCTCCCTTTAAGTGAAAAGGTGAAAGTTCTCCATTTAATAAGGAAAGAAAAAGAAAGTATGCTGAGGTTGCTAAGATCTACGGTAAGAATGAATCTTCTATCCGTTAAATTGTGAAGAAGGAAAAAAGAAACTCGTGCTAGTTTTGCTGTCGCACCTCAAACTGCAAGTTATGGCCACGGTGTGTGATAGGGCTTGGTTAAGATGGAAAAGGCACTGAATTTGTACAATAAGATATTTTGAGAGAGAGAGACACCACATTCACATAACTTTTATTACAGCATATTGTTGTAACTGTTCTATTGTATTATTAGTTATCAATGTTAATCTCTTACTGTGTCTAATTTGTAAATTTCCTATGCATACGGGTATGTATGCCGAGGAAAAAACACAGTGTACATAGGGTTCGGTACTATCCTCAGTTTCAGGGACATCCACTGGGGGTCTTGGAACGTAACCTGGAGGATAAGGCAGGGACTTCCAAGGTATGTTCACAGAAGTGCACAGGATCTGCTCCAGTTCCATCCCTTAGGGTGTGAACACTTCAAAGGAGACACCCTTAAGGACCCCTTTCTCTCTCAGTGGATCTCCCACCACCTGCACAAGCTCACCTCTGATTCCTCGTGGCGAGTCTTGGGGTGTGTGCAGGGAGAGGACTTTCTCCGGGGACACCCCTCTGGAGACTGGGGTGCAGTGGGTCTGGGGCAGGGCCGTGGCGGTAATGTGTTCTTAACATGCTCTCCAAGTGATTCTCATGCACAATAAAGCCTGTGACCAGCGTGGTTTGATGGTTTAACTAGGTAACTGACCTTCGAGTTGGAAGGTCAGGTTGGAAGGGGCTACCCACGCATCAGACTTAAACGATGAAAAAGGCAGCCTTTGTTTCCTGAAAAACACACGGTCAGGCTTGCTTCACAGGATACCTACGGCAATATGCCTGGCCTCGACCAAGCACGCGCCTAATAGCCGGGGGAAACCGTTTGCTCCCCGAGACACACCTACTTTTCCAGGCACACACCCCCCCCCCCCCCACGAGGACAGGAACATCTCTTTACATCAGACTGTTTCCACATCACTAGGCGGGGACGACAGTGGGCTGAGATATTTCATACTGTCCATTTAAAAACAGGGCAGGACATTAAATGTCCTCCTCTTTGAAAGTGAGGTCGCCGGGGGATGATGGCCCAGCTCAGATACAGGGGGCCCGGGGGACCCAGGCCCTGCCGAAGGCTGGATCCACGGGGTGGTGACTCCTCTACTCCAGGTGGCTCAAACACAGAGCCTCTCACGACGCAGCTGAAACCGCAGCTGAAACCGCCGACCTTCTCAGATAACAACGGACCACTGAAGAGCCTTCTCCACCCACCTCCTCTCCCCTGTAAGAGGCAACACAATCAGGAAAATCGACTGGACGAATGTGGCCGGGAGCCGGCTGTCCCACAGCAAGGACTGATGCCGCCCGGGCTGGAGGCTGTCCGCAAACCCTCAAACTGCTGTGTGTGGTAGCAAACTATTCCGGGGTTCAGACGAGACCCGGGGGAGGAACAGGATGCTGTGACCGATTTAGAGATGAAGCATCACTTCAGCAGAAACACTGGGCTGGCTTTCATGTTGACTGTGCCCTTGAAAGCAGAGCTGGGCACAGGGGGGCCACCATGAGGACCCGAAGGACACTCGCCTTTTTTGCTCAAAGCGACCACAGGAGGAAGGGGTCCTGCTCAGAAATTTATGCAACAGTCACATGAGGTCTAAAGAAAGGGGTCACCTCACAACCAGAGGGGGGGCTTCCAAGGCAAATGGGGGCACCGGGGCCGGAAGTGGAAGACAGAGAGGGGGGCTAAGGAAAGCCCTGGACTCGCGGCACACGAGCCTTCCACACTCGGCGGAGCGGTTTCTCCTGCCGCCCAGAGCTCCTGCGCTGGGGTCCCCGGTACCCGGGCACCGGGGCCGACACGAAAGCGCAGGAAGCCTGGAAAGTCTGTCTGCTGCGAGAGGGGTGCCACGTGTCACGTGGGCACAGGAAGGTGAGAACACGAGCGAGGCCAAGAGTCCCGAAGTCAGCTTACCCAGTGCATCAAGTTTGGCTCTAAGTATGCATTGCCTTTTAAATAGAATTTTTAAAAGCCTTTTTACAAGTTGCTCTGCTCAAGTTTTAGAAAACATGAATAAAGCCAGTATCATCCATTAAACGGCATCAAGTTAACAAAATAATAAAAGCCCGAGCAGCCTTGACTTCGCCGCAGTTCACCCTAAATTCAGGCCAAGACCTAGGAAGGAGCGGCCTGGCATGCTGAACTGGCACCCCCAAGTGTAGAGTGACAACGGCAGCGGGGAGCTGGCCAAGGCACTGGCTATCCCTCGGATGGGCTGGTGACCCTAGATGATGCCACCCAGAGCTCGCGTTCAGAGAAGGGCACTTTGTAAAGAGAACGCCTGTGGTTCCGGCCCCCGGCCAGCCTCCTCCTTCACCCTCTCCCCTGGGGTCCGCAGGGCCTGCTCCCTCCACCTTCAAGCCCAGGCTCCCCTTCCTCGGTGGCCACAGCCCTGGGCTCACAGCCTCCCTCTCTGCCTGGCTCTGGGGCTGCGGGCCTGACAGCAGACCGCAGAGGTGTAAGAAGCTGGTGAGCGGAGAGCAGCCGGGTGAGCAATAAAGATCCACCCCTCCCGGAGCCCAGCAGGGACGCAGATGCGAGGCTCCTTCCTGGATGCTCAGGGCAGGCGGGTGGGGGGAGGACAGCACGGGTGGAGGGGCCTAGAAACCTGTCTAATTCGGGACTGAGATGAGGGAGGTGAGGGGCAGTGGGGACGTGTGGCCTGTGACCACAGACCTCCCAGGGGAAGGGGTACGAGGTCAAGGACAGAGACCCACGGGCTGAGGGCCGGGCGAGGGCACCTGCGACACAGCCGGCCGGGCCGAGGGGTGAGCAAATCGGCAGACGAGGTGTGGGAGGGACGGGTGTGCCTCAGAACGTGTGACGGGCCAACTGTGCTGACGCGGCTCAAGCACATTCCCTGCCTTTCTCCGTGGCGGGGAAGGAGGTGTGGGGAAAGCACGTGCTCACTCGGGGGTCGGGCCAGTGGGGCTCGGGCACCGAGGAGTCGTGGGATCCTGGTTTTACTGCCCACGTGTCAACCTCTTAAATGTGTTGTCAGCCCCATCTTCTCATGGGAGTTTTAGTTTCGTATCTTGCCAACTTCCATTTTTCACCAGACCGTTCAACATCCCCTCAGACACAGCCCATCACCATCTCCCCAGAAGAGACTCACTTGCTTCCCATTTCCATCCAAGCCCTGTGCACTGACCACGCGCCAGATACGGAGCCAAGAACCCAGCTGCGTCCCGGCTCCGTCATCCAACAGCCCCAACACGGCTGGTGCCCGGACTCTCCCGGTTTATGGGTCAGGAACGCAGGGGTTAGAGAAACGAGGCCACCAGCCCAGTCGCACAGCTTAGCGAGTGGAGGGATGAGGCTTTCCTGACCCCAGAGCCAGTGCCCTCATCTGGGTCCCACCAGGGCAGCGATTCCTAACCCTGGCTGTGCACTGGGAGCCCCAGCGGAGCTGTGACAAACACCCACGTCGGACGCCACCCCCAGAGATGTCGATGACTCAGTTTGTGGGGACTGGGACCTAAATCAGGTTATTCCTTAAAGCCCGCTCCACCCACCGGTGATTCTGACACGGAGCCAAGGGTGGGAAGCAGTAAGCCACAGACTCCAGGATGGCGAGGGCCTTGCCTCTGCTCTCCTGGCTGCGTCCCGGTCCCCAGCGCTGTGCCTGGCTCATGTTAGAAGTGAAATAAATCCTTGTGGAACGAGTGAAGGAATGAAAGCGTCACACTTTCCCACCAAGGGTGCTACAATCCTTCATCTTCCTGACCCCAAAGTTCTCCCACCGCCGGAGGACGCTGACGGGTCCCTCGGCTACGGATCTCCCTCCTCCCATCCCCTTTCCACATGGACACAGAGTCATCTTCTCAGAGCACCACTTTCATCCTATCACCCTCTGTTGTTCAAATGTTTCGGCACTTGCTCCACGTTTACGGACACAGTTGCAACCCCTTCATCTGGTATCTAAGACCCCAACATCCTGGTCCCAACCTATCCTTGCAATCAGATTTTCCATCACCCACGGATTCTCTGTTCTGCCAGGCGGGCGTCCTCCTGGTCTGCAGTGCGAGTCTTGCCCATTCTTGCCAGAGCGACTTCATAATGCGTGTCCCTCTCTCTCCTTCACCCATGTCTGGATTCTACCCGTCCGTGACAACCTGACTCCCCGACCATGCCTTTGCTCTTTGCCCCCAGCCCCCAGGAATCCCTCCCAACTCTGAACCTCTACACCAAGAATCTTACTTGGCTCCATTCTTACATGGCTTCTAATCATCATTTCAACGTGCACGTGTCCTAATTTCCCAACTAAATCGTGATCCCTTGAGAGCAGCAATTTTACCTCCCAGGCAGTGACCAACACCGCACACGCTCTGTGAATGCCGCGGGGCATTCAGCATCTCCTGTCTCGGGGCAAACGGCCTTACCTGTAATATCTGGACTGCAAGTAGGTGGAGCACACAGCCTTGGACACGTGACTGGCTGAACCAAAGTCGATGACCTTGACTCTGTACGGTTGTCTGGATGGATCCACCAGCATGATGTTTTCCGGTTTGAGGTCAGCATGGATAAGACCTAGGCTTTTTAGTTTCATCAGGGCTGTGGCAACCTGCTGGAGGACCGGGCGAATGTATTTGAGGGGCAAGGGGCTGAACTTGTTCTGCTTCAGAAAGTCATAGAGGTTCTGCTCCAGCATCTCAAAGACCAAGCACGTGTGGTTCTTGTGCTGGAAGCACTCGTAGGCACGGACGAAGTTGTAGTCGTCGGCGCTCTCTGTGCTCAGGCGGGCCAGGATGCTCACTTCGATCTGACCTTGGCGGGCGTATGACGGGTGGTTCTTCAGGATCTTGATGGCCACAATCTCATTGGTGCCCCGCTTCCAGCACTTGACCACTTGCCCAAACGTCCCTCGGCCCAAGAACTCTAAGACCTCGTAAGTGTTGGTCATGGAGCACAGCACCTCATGCTGGACCAGCTGATAATCCCCCTCGCTGTTGGAGCCACTGTTTTTGGAAGTGGCAGTCGAGGTGGTGGCAGTGGCTACAGTGGCCCCACTCGCATTATTCTGAATCATGGGTGGATGCTCTTCGATGATCTGCACGCTGCTTGTGTTCTCGATCTCCTCACTCTTCCGCTTGAGTCCGCATTTTTGGTAGGTATCAAGAAGGCTCACAGTGCTGCGACGCATGAGGTTGTGCGGTCCGCCGAGGACTGGCCCGGTGACGGAAGTGCTACTTGCTGATGTCACGACGATGTGCCCGGTGCTTCCTGGGAAGATGATGGTCTGCTCGTACGGTAGGCTGGGGTTTGGGATGGGCAGGGAGGCGCTGACGGTCGTGGCGGCTGGCTGGGATGGTGGCGCGTTCTTGCTCTGGCCGTACACTTTGCTGTGGGAGCCGTACCCGGTCATGTCCCAGTTGGAACTCGGCTCTACTTTCAGTTTCTTCACGCTACAGAAGGCACTTGATTGAAGGGTGTGAGGGGAGAAAACTTGCACATGTGAGGCCATACCTGTGAGAAAGAGAAAGGCGAAAAGAAATATCTTAGTCACCCTTACACGAATGAACGCGACAGAGCCACTTCAGTTCTGACCGGCAGCATGGGTCCTAGAGTATACTGTCTTCTCACTTCGAAACAAGGTTGGAAAAGTGAATCTATTCCACCCAGAAGCACCGTCTGGTCACTCAGTCTGTGGGCTCCAGGGGTTCCAGTGTTCCGCCCGCCACCACCAGAAGGGTGGGAGACTTGCAGGGTGAGAATACAGTCAAGACTCAGAAACACAATTAGAATACCAGAACTTAGTTCATTATGTAGTTTTTTTTAATAAATATTGTTTGTGATAGAAACAAATTCTTCCTCAGTTCTCACTGGGTTGCAATCCTATTAAAACTGAAGACTGTATCAGGTGGCCCAGCTAACTGTCACATACTTAGTTGTCTCCCATGGTCGGCTCCTCTCTGTCACAGGCCCTAAGACTGTCAGGCTTACTCATCTGAGGAAACAGCTTCCATACAGGTCCAATCACAGAGCCACTCGTGATCTGCTAGCTTCTGGATGAGCCATAATTACCCCCTGGCATCTTAGGCACCTTAAATAATTCTGTAGGGTTGAATCGACCAGCAGTTGGTCTGATGTTTTCATTTAGATAGTCTGAATCATTTTATCAGCTTTTTTTTGGAGGGGAGGAGTGGGTAGCACAACTCATGGGCTCTATTCACTCAGTGTTCCTGCTAAATTTATCTGTCAATAAATTTATCTAGAAAGTCATACTATTTCATATCAAAACCTCACCCACAATTTAGATAACCTCAGAAATCTGTGAGACCATAACTCTGGAATGGCTGTACAATTTATAATTATGGTGATAGTGGAAACAAACAGAAATTCATAAAAATGAATTAAGGAAAAGTAACAAGGTGATGAGGAAGGATAAGTCCTTACAGGTAAAAGCAGAAACACTGCCCATCTTCTAAGCTGCAGCTGAGAAACATTTCCTATAAAAGCATAAGGAAAGTGGGGTTTCTATCAAGCACCGTTGGTGTTTAGCGATCCCAGTGTTCGTGTCTCTCTGACCCCCTAGCATTACCTAGGGTGGTTATTTAACATTTTCCTTTTCTCCTCGTCACCCACCACCCTAGTCCACCCTCTCTCTCAGCAACAACCCACCTTCCACTTTGTCCAGAAGCCTGAGGCCAGCAGCCTTGCTGTCCATCTTTATTCTCTTCATTTCAAAACACTCCTGAATTTGCATCCATTCTCCATCCTCTCTTCCATCTTTCTGGTCTCAGAGGAAGAGGTGACTCTCTTTTCCAACACTAAAAGTTCCCCCTATTCTCATGATTCAGCCTCTCTCATTTTCTCTTGAATGCTATGCTCCCGCCGCTGTCCACTCTGATGGCTTTCAATTTCTCCCTGTTAATTGGATCCAAGTCCTTAGTAGGTACTTAATAAAGTTTTGCCAAAAGAATCAGTGACAATCCTTCTCTTCTGCCTTCACATGTGCACATGGAAACTCCCAACTTGGAAGGTAAGAGGAGTAACAGCCGTATTCTTCCTTTTTGATACTTTCTTTCTTCTCACTTGTAATCAATGGTTTATGCTCCCTTTTCTTCAAGGCTCACTCCTTAATCCACCTCCCCCCACACATACACACACTACAGGACTCTGTTCTTAAAGGTAAACGACTTCCTAATTGCCTAATCCAATGGCCTTTTTTCAGCCTCTAATCTCTTTGACCTCTTGGCAACTGACCAATCTGATACTGCTGACCACGACTTCCTTCTTGATGCTCTTATCTGTGCTGTGTGAATCTGTAACCTCCCTATCCCGCATCTGACTGCACATTGTGTGCTGGCTGGTTCCTCTTCCTCTTCCTCCTTTAAAACGTGGGCGTCTCCAATGTTTGGACTCTGTTCTCTCTGGATCGAAGCTGTCACCTCTCTGCAGGCGACCCCGACACGTTCATCACAGGCCAAGTGCTCCCTCGTGCCTTCCAGTGACGTATTTCTGCCTCCTCCTACAAAATCAAGGATGATCTTCCAAAGGTGAACTCCTTACCTTTTCCTAAAAATCCAGCCATTTCACCCTCCATGATAATGTCCCCATGGCTGTTCATAAAATATTCTTCTAGTCACTTGGTTCCAAACCTTTGAGGATTCTTCTTTGCCTCCATGGACAAGAAGATTTGGAGTCTCATTTCTCTGTCCTTCAAAATGTCTCTTGTAACCATCTCTTTGTTTCTGTTCTTGCTGCCACTTCCAGAGTTAAAGCATTTATCACTCTCCGGTAGACAAAAGCAAGCACAGACATCTGGTCTACCTGAGCACTCTTTCTTCCTCTAATTTGCCCATATTCAGCCACCAGATTATCTTCCTAGAACATTTCTAAGCATGTCACGTCTCTGTCCAGAAACTTTCAATGATTCCTTAGTGTCTAGAAGATAAATTTGAGGACTCTTAACACCTTCACATTTTGATTTCAACTGCTTTGTTGGCTTCACCTCCAACTATTAACCTTCCTGGACCCTCAATTTTAATTAAGCTGTTCTACTCACTGTTTCTAGAATGTCTCTTACAGTTCCTACTTCCATGCTCTTACACAATTCCCCCATCCGACATGCCTTCACCACTTCTTTCAGCTTATCCAAAGATAAGACAATTCAGATGCCTCCTCTTCCCAGACAACTCCACCCTATACTGATATTCCCAACTCTCCATTCCTAAGGCACTAACCATGTGCACTGCCCATTTGCCCACAAACTGCATTTCTGCCTTGCAGAATCTCTTGTCTTGAATTGAATTACTTATCTTTTGTGCTATATAACTTTTTATACGTTTAAGTCATGTTTCCATAACCAGGCTATATTCGGAAGGTGCGAGCTACAGGTTATACTTCTTTTTTTCCCCCTAGCATTAAGCCGGGTTTGTTACATATGGGAGGCACTCAGTTGATGGAATAAAGCACTCTAACTGATCAGGCTTCGAGGAGAGCTTAGTTTTCTAGCTATAGAGCAATTACCAGTCACAAGTACCTACGGAACCTGGCCTCACTCTGGAGAATAAAGAAAAACCTGCCAATACTTTTCCACCCAAACTAAGGCAGAGTCCAGGCAGCTCCTGTCCTGGGGTCAGCAGTCATGTTCTGTCTATACTTCATCCTGGATGTGCTCTCACTTCCCAGGGGCAACCTCAACCTGTCTAACACCCAACACCTGCTCTGAACCCTACCTTGACCCTGATCCCATAGATCTGACAGAAGCTTCCTTTCTTGTTTGGTTCCTGAACTCCAATATCTACTTGTGTAATATGACTATACTTCTGTAGACAGCCTTCTGCCTGACAAGACTATTTTGGCTTGCCCATTCAGAATTCACACTTTACCTGTTTCTTCCTACGGTACTTTTTGTTCAAGTCAATCTTGCCTTAATTCTATAATAACACAGAAAATAGCTTTTCTATATTTATCAGTATTAAATAACCACATTGTTCTAGATATTTTATACAATATAGAAATGACCAATCCTTCAGCTTTTTGTAACGTATCCACTGAAGAGGCAAAGCAATAAGCATTTCCTTTATTCTTTGGTATCGAGCTTGCCCCTTACTGCTCCATCCTCAGTGCTTTGTGGCAGGAGGACGGGGAGGGGGGCAGAGAGGGGTCAGAGGTGGCAGAAGAAATATGCTGATGTTACATAAAAGAGATGTAGCTCTATTCTCTGTTTTCACTGTTTCAGAAAAATCTTGGTGGAAAGGCCAGGGTGTAGCAGTGGAATTTTACAGAGGGGAAGAGAATGGCTTATGACTTATTTGCTACTGGGATGACAGCCAAGGGTCATAAAACTGTGGAAACTGTCACTGGGTACCTCTCGTGACAGATTCGCGGGATCAGAGAGGAGACCTGCATGGCTAGGGACACCCTTTGCCGCACCGCCTGCTGCAGACTCTGGCCTGGCCTGGTGTGGCCACTGCTGCTCCTTTATAAGGTCAGCAGCCACTATTCTAAGAACTAGATTAGCAATTCCCGATACAGCCTTATTTCCCCCTCCAGCTTGACTGAGATATAACACATATAAAATCGTGGCAGTTCAACGTGTACAACGTGATGGTTTGATATGAATATATGGTGCAAAACGATGATCATAATAAGGTTAGTTACCACCTCCATCACCTAATTACCTTTTGTGTGTGTGTGTGGTGAGAACATTTAAGATCTACTCTCTTAGCAGCTTTCAAGTACACAATACCCCGTTGTTGACTACAGTCACAGGCTGTACGTTACATCCCAGAACTTATTTATCTTAGAGCTGGAAGTTTGCCATTACAGTCTTATTACCTTTATTCTGTAGCAGAGGCCATTTTGCTCTGCGAAGCAAACTGCTCAAAGAAAATATAGGTCAAGAAAGTCTTCAATAATAATAATAATAGCAATTATTGTTATTACTACTACTACTGTTACTTATTTTTAAATCTCTAAACTATCTTATAAGTGATAAACCGTTGCTGATAGTTGCGTAGCTTAGTCTTAAAACAATCCTACAGGAATAACCAAACTTATTGCCAAACATTTCTCCTTGAGAGTATTTTTCTGGAACAAGTCCTCCTGATTCGTGGAGATCCCAGTGAGCCCAGCCCACACCCTTTGCATTCTATTTATTCAGATCCCCAAGGCTGGGGCCGAGGAAGGCAAGGACCTTTATGTTTTCCACTCTAGAGAGAGCTGTCTCCTCTCACTTCTTTCTGTGTTGACCTTTGTGCTCTTCAAGGCCTGCTGCCCTCCTCATCTGTCAATTTTCTTCTCAGAAAAGGCAGGGGGTTTAATGGGCATTTTCAGTTTGATCCTATGGAACCATTTCAATCCCTTTTTAAGTCATCTCTGCCCTTCCTATTTGGTTCTTGGAAGAGAAAGTGAATTTTTCTCCACCTTCCTTGGGAGACTGGGAGGCTATTACCATATGGGTGTGAGGGCGGGTTTTGAGCCCATGGGGAGTGAGGCACCAGGGAAATCACTGTAGGATAAATCTGCAAAACTCACACCTGCTCCCTAGAGGGGGCCACGAGACCCAGACCATTCCACAAAAGCCCGAGTAGCCTCCCAAAATAACTCCTGACATGACTGCCGCATTGTCACTCATGTGAAAGCACAGTGACTCACCACAATTTAGAACTAAACTTTCTAAAAGGCACATCACTGTTACCATCTGTCTCATAAGAAGGTCAAAATTATAAACACTGTGTATTAGATATTCATCAGGGCCTTGAATGTTTTTTAATGTTACTGATACAAGTTTATGCAGATGTTATAAAAGTGACCAGGAAAAAGCATTTAAAAACTAATTTATTAAAATTTAGGTCAACTTGTACTACACAACTGTATGTAATATGTCCTTCCTTGCATATGGCAAATGAAATACAGCTCCTATAAAATGGGCACTAAAATACATCCTATAGTTGGCAGAATTAAACTCCATTATTTGTAAGAAGTCATTTCTTATTACCACAAAGATGAAAGACTGCTTCTTTCATGCCCCAAACAAATCCAGGTCCCAGCTACCTAGGGTGCATTTCTGACACTGCTAAAGGCAGTGAAAGCACTGGGCCCTCTTTTAGTCATTTTATTCACATGCTCATTTTGCATTTTTAAAAAGATATGCATGAAAGTCTGCATTTCAAAATACTATTTTTAAAACATTTGCCTTCTACTCTTTATTAGAGATGCCATTTATGTCCACAAAATGCTATCACACTTGAATTCAAACCCTATTACTCAGGAGTCTCATGATTCTCCAGATATTAAAATCTTGAGCACCCAGTAAGTACCAGGCTCTGGGCAGGATGTTTTACGAACAGGGTAAACGTACATCTGACTTTGGGACAATCCGGAATCACCCTTGTTATTCCAAACGAATTAGTAAGAGCACCCTGCCCACTTTCATTCTTACGAGGGTCCTAGTTTGAAAACTAGGAAGTCAAGTGATGGGTTAAGGCTCCTATAATTAAGTGGAAAAACCAGACCTTGACCCCAGAAGTTCAAATCTGGGTAATTCTATGTGCCACTTTGTCTTAATAGTTTAAAGAGAAATTTATTTTTCTAGGGTTAAAAATAATATTTTCCACCTTAAAAAAAAGGATAGTTAAAAATCTTCCTGATCTTCCTGAGCTCTTAAGTCACAAGAATTTTTAAAAGGTCATTTGTTAAAGGATTGGCTCATTTAGTTCATTTTTTTCCACGTATTTGCCTAGTTTCTTCATAATTTTATATTTCACAATTAGATGAACTGAAAAGTTGCTTCACATCTGAGTACATTTCCTTTCCATTTCACCACCCCAAAATTATCTACTGGAAGATCAGACTCTGCCGAAACTACAGGAATGAGTGAGGGTTCAACTATGATTAAAAAAATAATTAAGCTGAATTCAATTTCACTGTACCCTATCAAAGCTCGAGAGAAGGAACTATAAGGGAAACAGTGGCACCATTTTTATCAGTATGTAAAGTTTAATTTTGGTGTTGCAGATCACCACTCAGAATCCAGTTATATTATTAAAGAGAACAGAATTATGAACACCTTAGTTTGGGAATTCCCTGGCAGTCCAGTGGTTAGGGCTCCATGCTTCCATTACTGTGGGCATGGCTTCCATCCCTGGCCGGGGAACTAAGATCCTGGCAAGCTGCATGGTATGACCAAAAAAAAAAAAAGGAACACCTTAGTTTAGGCGGTGCCAACTTCCCCACTTCCTATAGTCCTTTGGCCACACACTTCTACCAAATAGTAAGTATTTGATAGAAGCTACAGATCTTTCTTTTTTTTGTAATCCAGAACTCAAAGGACGGATTAATTCCCATACTCAGCTGACTGCTGTATCTCTCTTACATATCACATTATGCACATAAGGTATAATAAAATTATAGAATATTTCAAAAAATATATGAATGTTAGAAATACGCATCTGAATGGACATTAAGAACGCCTAAAAAGGGTTAATCTGTATAATCATTGATTACCATAATTTGATGCCTCAGGGGGTTGAAAATAGAAAAAATTTCTTCATTGATATATGTAACAATATTCATAAAATTTTAATGACAGTAATCCTGCTTGTCAAGTTTATACTTCACAAGGAGTACAAAGATAATTTCAGTTTAGCCCATTTCTAAATACTACATTTCCAAAACAGTGTATACTAAATGTCTATGGGGCTTGTATATCATTTTCCATCAAAGTCTATTTTATCTGCTAGTTGTGTAATGTTAAATGTGTAGTATATTCCACCAGAGCACAGTTTAGGATCAACCACGAGCTCTACAGAATTCTTTATCAATAATGACAATCACAATACTACTGATTCCATTAAGGGCGCTCTATATAAAAAGACTGGAGTTGGGGACAAAAGGAAGCACAAGACATCTAAGACATCGGCACTGCGCTAAAGGAGCTTAAAATCTCATGGGGGTGCCAAGTTCAGTGCAGAGTAAAAAGGACAACTGGCAATTCTGGGCAACGTAAGCAACTTGCCAAAGTAAATGCAACAGGAGTTCAGAGGCAGGCATCACTATGGGCTGTGGTTAGGCAAGGGTTTACAGGGGAGGTAAGACTTGAGCTGCGACTAAAAAGATGTTATACCTTTTGAAGGGCATAAGGACAGTGTTCCAGCTCCTGCTCACTGGGTGTTGGGGGCCTGCAGCCAGCACTGTGGTCTCTGCCCTCAGGAAGCTGAAGCTTTGTTTGGAGACAACAACTTAGGAGCATTTAATACATTAACAAATGCTCACCCCCAACGTAACTACCAGTCTACACTGTGTGCACCAACAGCCTACTTATCCAGAATTGTCCTCTTCTGATAATTTCAATCTTCTAGAAGTAATTTTTAAATCCTGAAAAGGCTGGTGTGAAGCCCTACCACTAAAGCCACTCACTTTATACTGACTGTCATCTAACACTCGATTAACAAGTCGTAGAGGGACTGTCGTTACTGGGTTTGCTCTCTGTGTCAGACTCCAGGTGCGCACACCCCACAACCGTAAGGTCAGGTGCATTTCCCATTTTACAGATGGGTAAGTGGAGTGCAGGGAGATGACACAGTTTGTCCAAGCTCACTTTGCTACTACCAGCAGGGCTGGGATTTGAACTAAGGTCTGCCTGACTACCAAATCTGTGCTGTTAACCCTTCTTCATGCTTTAGGGTCTCGGAGTTAAAGCACCAAATAAGGAGACAGGTACCATAACAGCCAAGGCAAAATGAAAGTTGGTGTGTGAGAGGAGACTGATCTAAAGTATGGGGCACACCGACTGCACGCCACCTGGTAAAACAATGGACCCCACGACAGCACTCCCAAGTCACCTGCATTTCTCTATCCTCTGGTTATGATGACATTTGGGAAATACAACCCCTCAAAACTGTTCAAATAAAATAAATTTACCTCCTGAAAGAGGTAAACTTCACTCCTCTGATGTACAGTGGCACAGTGGACAGAGCACCGGTCTTGGGTGAGCTGACCTGGGCTGTCCTAGCAGTCCAGGGGGGAGGTAATGAGGACCTGGACTAAGGAACTGCCTGAGAAAACAGAAAGGAAGCAGCAGAAACATAAGACTGTGCAGAGAAAAGAGGCAAGACGCACTGACAGACGGGACGCAAGGGCAAAGGCGAGGGAGCAATCGAATACGTCTGGGGGCCTGAAAGGAGCGGGGTTCCACAGACGGTGACATGGAAGATGGGAGGTGGTCTTAAAGCGTTGTTTCTCTTGGGAGATGGGATAATGGAATGGGTTTTGAACAAGATGAATTACAAGCACTGACAAGAGATCCAAGTTGAAACCTTCACTGTTCAGCTATTCATACTGAAACTCTGAGGCAGGGAAGTGCTTAATTTACCAAAGTTACAGTGTCAGGAGCTGCTGGTCATTGACAATCAAGCATCTAGTTCCCATTTGCTGAGTTGAATCCTCAATGAAGATAAACCACTTGGAAAAGACAACGGAAATCAATAAGATGGGCTAAGCTTGCACAGGATGAATTGGAGCGGGGAGAGGGCAAGGTGACCCTGAACCAGTCCATGCATAAGACCAAGGACAAACGGGTGGAGTCAAAAATATGGCTAAACAAAGATCAGTAGGACAGAGTGACAAAAATATGGAAAGGGAAAAAGACTGAAATCAAAGGATCACATCCCAAAGAGACTGGGAAAGGAACGGTGTTGCTCAAGATGAGAGCCGAGTGAGCTGGAAGAGCTCGATTTTTTAAAAATTAATTAATTTATTTATTAACTTATTAACATTTATTTTTGGCTGCGTTGGGTCTTCGTTGTTGCACGCATGCTTTCCCTAGTCATGGCGAGCGGGGGCTACTCTTCGTTGTGCTGCACGGGCTTCTCATTGCGGTGGCTTCTCTTGTTGCGGAGCACGGGCTCTAGGCGCGCGGGCTTCAGTAGTTGCGGTACGCGGGCTCAGTAGTTGTGGCGCATGGGCTTAGCTGCTCTGCAGCATGTGGGATCTTCCTGGACCAGGGCTCAAACCCGTGTCCCCTGCACTGGCAGGCGGATTCTTAACCACTGCGCCACCAGGGAAGTCCCAAGGAAGAGCTCGATTTTGGAGAGATTTTATTGTAGGCATTAGTAACAACAGAGAGGAGACGATGTTCTATATGTACCAATAGAAAAACCAGGATGGGAGAATGGGCGAGGGGTCGTTGACCTGAGGGCTGTCAGCAACACCTAGATGAAAATGGAATCCATGTGGGTAAAGCTGTTTCCCAGGAGAAATGGTGTAGAAAGTAGAGCAGATGGCAAATAAAGTAATCCTTGGGGGCACAGACATTGTCAAACAGTATGAGGAGGACAGTATGAGTCACAGTGAAGAAATCAAGGATAAAACGATGAAAAAAAAAACCCCACAAAAACAATTAAGGGATTGATCCAGGAGAATGAAAACAGAGAAAGCGCTACTGGGCCTGGCTAGGAATAAGCCACCAGCCCTCTTTTCCCACAGGGTCAGGAGGAGAGGAAGAAGGGGCACTCCCCTGGGAAGAGAACCAAGTGCACCATGTTATGCCCCCTGCTTTCCCAAGAAATATGATTCTCTTAAGGACTTTCAAAATCTTTTACGTCATCTTCCTTGAATCTGCAAATTCTACCATAAGCTGTGTTTCTCCAATTGAGAAAACATCCTTTTCCTACCATTTGCAAATTCTCCACATACCTATCTACCTACTGGCTCATTATTTGTCCAAATCAGCCCTTATCCATGTTCAGACTTACTTTCTCTTTCTGAAAGTCACTAACTTCACCTATAACAGAGTCAAACCTCTCTCAAATTCCCCTTCCTGTGACTCTTGCCTCATTGCCTGGGACTAAGCCATAAATCACTATGGATGTGCCAGCCTTTCACTGCAGTGGGTAAGTACATGTAGCCTATAAATTGATTATCTAGAGGCCATGTTACCAAGTGTTCATAAGCAATCTGAAAATTACCAATCCAAGATAATTCTGGTGAAAAAAAAAGATACCGAAAAAACAAACATGCTTTTCAGTTTCTTTCTCCAGGAAACTGGAGAATCAATGAAAGGAAAACAACTGTATAAAAAAAAAAAAACCTCAAAAACTCTGTTTTCAAGCAATAATTGCATTAATTAAGAACATTAATTATTTAAAAAAAAATACTTCTCAACATAGGTGTATGTACTTGCTAGGATGGCCATAACACAGCACCACAGATTGGGGGGCTTAAACAACAGAAATGTGTTGTCTTGCAGTTCTGGAGGCTGGAAGTCCAAAATCAGGGTGTTGGCAGGATTGGTTCCTTCTGAGGACCCTGAGGGAAGGATCTGCTTCAGGCCTCTCCATGGTTTACAGGGGGCTGTCTTCCCTTTGTGCATGTCTCTAGGTTCACATTTCCCCCTTTTAAGGACACCAATCATATAGGATTAGGGCCCACCCTAATAATCTGTAACTTGACTACCTCTGTAAAGACCCTTCCTCAAATAAGGTCACATTCTGAGATAATGGAGTTAAGAGTTAAACATGTGTTTTTACAGGCGAGGTGGTTAGGGAGACAATTCAACCCTTAACGGAAGGTTTAAGGAGACCAAATGCATTTTACTAACGCATAACTTTCTCAGGATATATTGTCATATTTTAAAAGAACTCTCTCTGTTTTTCCCTCCTTGGAGATAAAACATTCCATGTTGTAATTTCCCTATATCTTGCCTCAATGGACCCAGGAGGGGATTTCAATTAGTCAAATATTATACAAGCAAAAGCAAAGTGATTATTTCAAATTAAATTCTGCATAAGTTTATGTTACTTATGCAGTGCTTCCGGAAAAGGCCATGCAGGAATGTCTCTGCAATGTATATCGAGGAATAATTGTAGTCATTCTGGTATAAAAGAGAATTGAAAGTCACATATTAATAACACCAAAATGGGAAAGTAAACTAAGTTTCTAGCTCAGATTCTGAGTGCTCCAAACATTTCTGAAGGAGACATGAGTACACTCAAGAGGCAAATCAGTTGAGGGCTGGGCGAGGATGAGGAACTTTCCTTCTTCAGGGCCACTCTCGCCTTAACAGAGCCTTGGATCGGTCTTTTCTCAGACACACTCTACTTCCCTTCTGCTACCCATGTTGTCCTTTTAGTCCAAAGGTGGTAGAGGCTTACATTTTTCAACTTTGCATCTTCTTTCCAACTGAGGATCTCAAGAAGATAACATTTAAACACACCTGGTGGGATGAAAAAGGTAACACACCCACAAACCGTAAAAACAAAATCAGCTATACTTCTGGGTTTAACCCAGAATTTCATTTAAATACACATTTTTCAAAGATCTAGCAGGCTGCTCACATTGTCCCTGAAATGTTCTAAATGAGGCAGTTAAAGTCTCAGCAGCATTAATTTGCAGGTGTTTGAGTCACAACAAATCTTTACAAAAGCACTGTGTCCCCGGATCTTTCAGCCACTTGCTATCACCGGCAGACCAATCCCCGTCCATTCAATATTGTTTCCAAAGCATACTGACTACCTCAAGAAAGCAGTGAGCTGGAGCGGGGGCAGGTACTGAGGGGTTAGCTACGTGTCTGGCGATGCTAGGGTAAGCCTCAGATTGAATTTTTCTACCCTTCAGAAGTGGTTTATAAGGTCCAAATCAAGACTAAAAATCTGGTAGGCTTGTTTTCTCTTTTAGGCAAAAAAGAAGTAGTTATTCTTAAATTCCTCTTACCAAATTACGTGTTTTATTTAACCTTACCCATCCCATGCCCAGCCCACAACTAATTTGTCTTGTGAATTTAATTAGCTTCTCCTTCAGCAATGTTTGGCGCACTCAGAATCGGAACTGAAAACCTACTTTACTCTTTTCCATTTTGTTGTTCTTATTACCGTGCCACTGTCAACTTTCTTTTACACCAACAAATTATGTAAATCTATTACTCTGTTACTCTGGGTAAATTCTATTAAGAAGTGACCCCTCAAGAGGTATGCTGGAGTCCTAACCCCTAGTACCTGTGAATGTGACTTTATTTGGAAATAGAACCTTTGTGTCATCAAGTTAAGATGAGGCCGTAGTGTGAGTTCTAATCCAGTATGACTGGCATCCTTATAAGAAAAGGAGAAAGGACACAGACACACAGAGAGAATGCCTCATCAGGACAGAGGCAGAGCCTGGAGTGATGTAGCTGCAAAAGCCAAGGAACGCTGAGGATGGCTGGGGGTCACCAGAAGCTAGGAAGAGGCGAGGAAGGGCTCTGCCTTGAGTCTCAGCCGGAGCATGGCCCTGCTGACACTTTGGTTTCAGACTTACAGGCTCCAGAACTGAGAGAATAAATATCTGTTGTTTTAGGTCACCCGGTTTGTGGTGCTTTATTATAGTAGCCCTAGGAAACTATACTCTCTGTGATGTAATTCAGGATATATTTCATTGAAAAAACATGTTTGTACTCAAGCTACGATAAAGTATAACAATTGCAGAGTCACACTGGCCGAACAGCAGTCTGCCCTGACAGCCTGTCTTCGCAGCCTCTCACTTGAAAGACAGGAGAATCATCCTCAGCCTTACACGCCCCCATCTGAGTTCTGAGTCCCGGAAGGGGGTTGCTAAACACCTCTTCTCTTTATGCAAGTATACTTGTTCTTCGTGATCAACATGTGACTTCTCTGGAAGGCACAGAAAAGTTCAGTCTGTTCTCACCGGCTACGGTAACAGTTAAGGAGTCCCGGCCAGCACTTCCTTGGACCTGCCCTCCCTAAACCTCAGCTTCTTGCTGTTGTACAGACAAACCAGGACAAGAGGCCACCATCTGCGTCCTGCTCTCAGTGCAACACCTGTCGCTGCCTCTTGTACTCATGTTTATGTATTTCTTTGAACATTTCTCTCGTGGGCTGCTACCTACCTGCAAAGAAAACTTTGTGAAGATGTCATACAGACCCAGGGATGCCCATGAGGCCAAGTGCACAGAGCTCTTTTTCCTGGGTTCTCTTCAGAGACAGAATTCTTTCATTCCTCCTCTTAAAAGCACAGTAATATAATCCTTCCTACTTGATTTAAATGGTGACTGCCGTTTACAACAGTAACTCTACGTTACAGCTCCTTTGCTCCTCGGAGAATTTTTTCATTACTCTCAGTTGCCTTTAACTGACGTCTGATGAAACTCAACTAGCGATCAGTTTGGGAAAAGGTAGAGGAAGCGCCGCCCGATGGTGTAAAGGGAGGAAAGGGGGTGGAAAGACATAAAGAAAAGCCGGAGGGATGGGGGAAAAGCAGGCTGGGATGCTGGGAGGGAGTAAGGTTGGGGAGGAGGAAAAGGAAAAAGAAATACAAGATGGGAAGAAAGGGAGAACACAGAACGCAAGTGAAATGGTATTGTGAGCACAAGCAGAATAATGAAGGAATACTGTGATGTGTTTTGTAAACTATGAAGCACAAGAAAAATGCTACATGGTATTATTCACAATATTTAGGCATGTATTTGTGTGTGGATGTTGCAGATATAAAAACAAGCTGGCACAGGGATCCCTTGGCAAGACAACCAATAGCCCGTTCTAAGCCGCACAAATTAAAGCGGGCTCTTTGGGCCGCTGCGAGGACATTTTTATGCTGTGAGTCACTGTCATCAAACCAGTCCTGGTGTTGCTGTGACCCAGCAACCCCACAGTGCTGGCCACTGGCACACGGCCTGAGGGGAGGTGCCCACTCTGATGATACGGGGTCTTGCTTCCCTCCCCCGGAGCACAGCGAAGGGGTCAGAAAGTTCTCACGTGTCCTGCTCTGGGGCACAGAGGATGGCAGCTGGTGACATAGCTGGTCCCAACTTAACAGTGGTTTGTGTTCCAGGGGCTCAATTCAGATCGTTTCTGAGTTCCCAGCCACTGTGTCAGATGTGGGCTCTGCCCCTTGCCGGCTGCAAGTCTCAGCAAGTGATGCAGCCTCGGCACCCCAGTTTCCTCCTCTCTGAGATGGAGACAGTATCTCATAGGGTCCTGGTGTGAAGGGAATGAGTCAGTGTCTATCATGCACTTAGAGCAGTGCCTGGTCCAGAGTGAGCTCTACGTAAGTGTCCGGTGACAGAGGAGGAGGGGGAGGTCAGCTGGCTCGCCGAGGCCCATCTAACAAGCAGCACGGCCAACACGCCGGCTGCTTGAGATGAACCAAATTCACAGGGTACCAGGGGTCCCCTCAGCACCACGCCTGGCCGGACGAGGGCCTCGGTACCCTATTTCTGAATGACCGGACAAGGAAAGACAGAAAAGACAATGAAATGGGACAAGAGCTCATTTGTCACTTATCTCAAATGCTGTTCCTGGAGGGAAGGCAGGTTTGGACAGGAGGAAGCAACTTCCAACGATTCTGAAGAGGACACCGGGGAAACTTGGAGGGATTCAGAAGATTCAGATACAGACTCTATCTTTTACCTACTTTACCTTAAAAACGTATGTCCTCCTTTTCTGTGTAACATTTTAATCAAAAGCACTACTCCTGCACACTACTATATACAAAATGGATAAACAAGGACCTACTGTATAGCACAGGGGACTATATTCAATATCTTGTAATAACCTACAATGGAAAAGAATCTGAAAAATACATAAATATATATACATATTTATGTATAATCACTCTGCTGTACACCTGAAACACTGTAAACCAACTATACTTCAATTTTAAAAAACTAAAAAATGGGGCTTCCCTGGTGGCGCAGTGGTTGAGAATCTGCCTGCCAATGCAGGGCACACGGGTTCGAGCCCTGGTCTGGGAAGATCCCACATGCCGCGGAGCAACTGGGCCCATGAGCCACAACTACTGAGTCTAAGCGTCTGGAGCCTGTGCTCCGCAACAAGAGAGGCCACAATAGTGAGAGGCCGGCGCACCACGATGAAGAGTGGCCCCCGCTCGCCGCAACTAGAGAAAGCCCTCGCACAGAAACGAAGACCCAACACAGCCAAAAATAAATTAAAAAAAAAAAAAAAAAAACTAAAAAAACAAAACAAACACTACTCCTGGTCATAAACGGGACCCAGTTTCTATGCACAGTGTACACATTGCACATTTGCATCTACTGTATAAACTATGACCTAAGCATTTCTGATCGACAATCAGTAAAAAAAACTGAAGATTCCTAACACATGTGATAATTATTTTTAATAAATTATATATGTTCTACTTTACTCTTATGTTTATTAAAAACACAAAAATAGAGAATTTAAAAGGATGAGATAAAATATACATATTCTAATATTTTCTTCTACATCCCAATAAATTGTTCTGAGCCCTGCACTTTGAAAATCCCTGTTATAACTCGAGTAGCTAAAGCCAAGTAACTTGGAATTAGTCTTGGCCATATGGTTAAACTTGGCCAATAAAAAGGGAGTGACAAGCGTCGTTTCTGGGCAGCCGGTGTGCAATTTGCCTACTTGGTCCCACTTCTCCTTGCACACGTAACCAGTGATGATCCCGGGGTGGGTGGAAGGATGGAACGAGGGTTAGAAGGAGCGGATACCCCAGCTGACTCAAGGGGAACAGGCAGCAAGATGGTGGAACAAACCTTTGTTATTTTAAGTCCCTGAGATGTGGGGGGGTATCTGCTGCCGCAGTATAACTTAGCCCATCCTAACGAGCCCTGTAACCTTCCTTAATGCTCCTATCCCTAATCAGCCTGAATTAATGAGGCTGATTGTAATTACCTTTTGATGCTCGGCATCCTCACCCACCAAAATCAGAGCACTCATTTTTAGAGACAACTTTAAAAATTCTAAATAGTTCAGTCCCTAGCTTCCATATTTTAGCATCACTTCTGGGCTTTGTGAAAATGCTTCCTGAGATCAGTGGGTCAAATGATGGAACAGCTCTGACCCTCACAGCTATTAGTGACTTCAGGTGTGCACGCATTAATCCCCACCCAATAACTTTCCTGAACAAGTGGAAGGTATAGGATCACCCATCACAAATGCTTCTCGTTTGGTTTGGAAACTTTGAGGCAAATGACTTTCCAGTGACAAAAATGGGAGGCTGCTCTCCAAACCCAAATAGGAGTTTGGCACTACAGAATTTAGGCTTACGTGCCCTCGTGGGAGAACCAGCTGATGCTCTGTGCTGCTGTGTTCTCTGGGAAAAATGGACTTTTCACACCCTGCCCCCAGTTGCATGATGCAATGGTTATGTTCTTGGTAAAGAATAGTCAAGTTCTGACGTCACAATAACCATGGGTATTAGTCACGGGAAGCTCACAAGCCTGGCAAGGCAGTCTGTACCCTCTTTATCACTGAAGTCAGCAATGGGTTTAAAAATAGCATTTCTCACACACCCAGGGTACCACTGATTCATTAATGGCAGAACAAACACTATTCTGGACTCCTTACTTATACGGGAGTTTGGATCGAGATGCCTAGAATTGAGGCACAGCATCTGTCATTCCCCTAGGAGGGGTGTTACGCTGTACTGTCTTATAAACAGAGATCTGCAGATCCTAAAAGAAGGAATCCTCAAAAATTACAAACCAAGATTTAAGATGCCATCTTATTTGTGACCCAAAAATGATGAACCTAAAATATAAATAACCAGAATATCTATAAATTTGGGAACTATAATGTGCCGAACATACCAAAATAAAGAGGGCTGATGTTACAATGATAAGTGACAGATGTCTCAGCGAAGTCTATAAAAAAAGAGTCTGAGATTTTTCATTGTTTAGCGGGGAAAGAAGGTATTTGAACCTAGATGCCGGATACAGGTTCTTTAGAGAGAAATATCCCTGAAGCAGAGAATGTTTTCATAATTTATAGGTATCCATAAAAGCACATAATGCCTTCTGTTCAAATTCTGTGCTTAGTAAAGCAATCGCTGATTTGTAACAGGGACCCCAGGAAGCACCTTCTGACTAAGGAGGAAATGCCCTTGTATATGCATGTCTAGGGTTATCTTTCTTTAAATAATTCAGATTAATCATCTTCCGTAACAGCGGTCCCAACCTTTTTGGCACCAGGGTCTGGTTTCGTGGAATACAATTCTTCCACGGATGGGGGTGGGGCGGTGGGGGAGGGGCAGGAGATGGTTTCAGGATGACTCAAGCACCTTACATCTATTGTGCACTTTACTTTTATTATTATTACATTGTAATATATAATGAAATAAGTATGCAGCTCACCATAATGCTGACAGGAGGCGGAGCTCAGGCGGTAACGCGAGTGATGGGGAGCGGCCGTAAATACAGATGAAGCTTCGCTCACCCGCTGCTCACCTCCTGCTGTGTGGCCCGGTTCCTAACAGATCACAGACCGGCAGCGGTCTGTGGCCCAGGGGCTGGGGATCCCTGTTCTACAAGATCAGTTAGTAGGAATCAGTCCTTCTGAACATCATAATCCTTGACGAATTTATCAAGTCACATTTCCAAATCTGCCAAGCTGAGGATTCTAGAGACCATGGTGGTCACCCAGAAATATTGGCTGAGTGCCTGCTATGTCCAAGCACCACCCCAAGTGCTGTAGGAAGGCTACAGGCATCGTGAAAAACAGTACTACTGCTTTTCAAGAGACCAACAAGACGAGATGGGTGACATGAGAAAAGATAACTGACCAGATAAGGCAGGCGTAACGGTTACCGACTGACTGCAAGGGTCAGAGGGAGAGTGGGGCACAGGAGAGCACCCCAAGAGGAAGAAGGGGGCAAATGAAGCACAGAGGCCAGGGGACACACAGCAGGCTTAGGGAATAAGATGAGACCTGTTGTTTTTTTTTTTTAATTAATTTTTATTTATTTTACTCATTTTTTTCTTTATTTTTGGCTGCATTGGGTCTTCGTTGCTGCGCGCGGGTTTTCTCTACTTGTGGCGAGCGGGGGCTACCCTTCATTGCGGTGCAAGGGCTTCTCATTGCAGTGTCTTGTTGCGGAGCACGGGCTCTAGGTGCATGGGCTTCAGTAGTTGTGGCACGTGGGCTCAGCAGTTGTGGCTCATGGGCTCTAGAGCGCAGGCTCAGTAGTTGTGGCGCATGGGCTTAGTTGCTCCGCGGCATGTGGGATCTTCCCGGACCAGGGCTCGAACCTGTGTCCCCTGCATTGGCAGGCAGATTCTTAACCACTGCGCCACCTGGGAAGCCCGAGACCTGGTTTTATGTAAGCTTTATAAGCCATGTACTCCCCACAGGACCTGGGGTAGTTTGCAGGTACAAGATAAAAATAAGATAACTTAAGATAAAGCAGGACGGAAGCCGTTTAAAGGGAACACAAGGAGACAGAAAGGGTCTGACTGCAGTGAGGGTTCCTGCAGAAAGACTGGAGTCAGGTGTGGAGGGCCTTCGGCGCCAGGCTTCGCCCGTATCCGGGAGGTGGTGAGGAGTCGCAGGGGTGTTTGGTGGGGGCGGGGGAGGATAGGATTAGCAGGGCTTCTGGATGGAAAATGGACTCGTGGCAGAAGCCTAGAGGTAACCTGCTCACCTTGGAGGTGCATCTGGGAGAGAAGATCCTGGAGGAAACGTGGCATCAGTGGGAACTAAAGCAAGGTCACAGACAGGAGACGAAGGGGGCAACTAAAGACCTTGGCAACTAAAGGGGAAGACAGGGTAGGAGAGGAGTCTGGGATATCGTGTAGGTCACGGTGACAGATCGAGGGGAAGGCTGGTCCCTTTTTTGGCGTGGCAGAGGGAGGCATGGCCCAGGCCGGCCGGTCGGTGGGCCCTGGGAACAAAGGGGCTCGCGGGGCACGGCGACTCTGCTGCCAGAAAGAGCTCAGACACACCAGGGACCGGGTGGCTGCAGGGCTTCCCCGGGAAACCCAGACAGCAGGATGCAAGGGGCGCTCGCTGGCGAAGACTGCCCCCCTAACCCCCAGCCTGCCCG
Source organism: Balaenoptera ricei (assembly GCF_028023285.1). Lineage (NCBI taxonomy): Eukaryota > Metazoa > Chordata > Mammalia > Artiodactyla > Balaenopteridae > Balaenoptera > Balaenoptera ricei. The sequence goes on along the minus strand of NC_082647.1, from coordinate 14,508,053 downwards.
GTTCTCGGTGCGTGTATCTCGCAAGCCAGAGGTGACCTGAAACTAATCAGCGCTTAGGCTGGGCCTACGGGTTACTGACTTGTGACGCTGGCCTCAGCTGAAGCTGGGAACACTCTCACAGAACACAGAATCGTAGTCCTTAGGCTTGGGCACCTACGGCCCTGAGTGAGAACACACGGAAACCCTTATAGAAGCCCATGGATTGATCAGAACAACTCGGCCAGTTAGGGCACCTCATATTACACAGAAGATGTGAGTGGAGAACATCCGAATGTGTGTTCTCCTGCTGATGGCCAGAGGCAGCGGAAGTGCTCTGGCTCCTTCACCAGCATCAGATGCGCCCTGTTTACTCCTCCAAAGGGGCTGAGGGGACCCGGTGCTGCAAGTTCGTTCTAAGGCAGCTCTCAAAAGGCGGCGAAGGGCACAAACTGCACCGCTCACGCTGCACCTCATGGCCCTCAGCTGACGCCGTGTGGTCTTGGCCCTGCCACTCAAGCCCTTTGCATTCTTTTTTAGTTAAGCAGAAAATGAAGCTTTCAGCTCCATTTCCACTCTGTCTGCATGAATCCATTTCTTCTTTCTTTCTTGGCTCAAGCTATATGGTTCATATAAGATTCCCACCGAGTTCTTCAGTGACTCTTACTTTGCTAAATATTTTTCTAAGAAACGCTGAATCAAAATAAAAGGTGGAAGAAGGTATGAGAATACATTCTAAGGGGCAAATGGAAATATAAGAAAGGTAAACGAATAAGCCTGTGGATTTCCTGTTTCCCAGCTTTTACTCCCCTCCATATGTTAAGAGTCATGGGGGTAGTGCCCTATGGAAGTGAAGTCAGCAGCCCAGGAATCTGTTTTCCATTCTTACCCCTGCAGTAAAATTCCAGGAAGTCACCAGGAATTCCTTGGAGGAAAAGCTCTAACACCAGTTAGCTCAGAAGTAGAAACCACTCTGCAGTTTCTTTGTCTTCCCTGCATTTCGTCCAAAGTATGGTTGAAAATCACCACCGTCCATTTTCCCCTGGACTGGAGCAAAGTGAGCTGACGATGGGCCAGGGTTGGTAGCACCTGGGAATGTGGGCTGGGCAGCCCGGGCTGTGCCCATCTGGCCTCCACTCCACGAGGAGTCCAGGCAGGAAGGTGCCGCGCCCCATTGGTCCTGGGCCCCGCAAAGCGATTCACAGCCATGGGATCACCACTCAGCCACAACACAGAAAACGAAGGGGAACAAGATGAGCCTTTCTTTGGTTGCAGGCTAAAATTTGGGAAAAGTTATCAGAACAAAGCAAAAGAGCGTGGTTGCCGGGGAGGCCGCTTTCCTTCTTCTCACAGGAAATCTTTCCTGGTGCTTTAAGAGCAGAGCCACACCTGCTCAGACACCAAATGTCAGTGCAGAATGGGGGGATGAGGTGGGGAGCTGCACCTTGAGTTATCAGCCCAGTGACAAAGACACCAAGTCACTCTTGAGCTAAGGGAACGCAAGCCGGCCCCAGCACATGAGTTAGAGAAAGGGTTCAAGTTTGCGAAAAGAAGGGCCACAGCGAAGGAACCCCCGACTCAAAGCTTAACCATCGCTATATATATAGTCTACGTGCTTCCCCTGAGCACAAGCCAAGCTGATGTGGGCCACAAACAAGACTGAAGACCTCATTCCAAAAGGAATGAGAACATCACTGGGTCACCTGACAAAACTGGAGTACGAACCGCGGGCTACGTGGGAGTTCTGAATCAGGGCTAAGTCCTCCTGGGTCGGGAACCGCACGGCGCCCTGTTCTCGGGACACAGAACACACGCGGGGAGGGCGGGGGAGCCAGTGCTGTCCACTCAAACTCCGCGCGATGCTGGAAATGCCCGTAACTCCTTCTGTCCCACACCGTAGCCACTGACCACAGGTGGCTACTGAACACTTGAAAGTGTGGCTGGTATGACCGAGGACCTGACTTTTACATTTTATTTACTTTTAATTTAAATGGTCCTTTGCGGCTAATGGCTACCGTATTGGATGGTGCAGATATCAGGGGCCATGACATTTATAACTTACGCTCAAATCACTCAGAAAAAGTAGCATTTATGTATATCTAGATATGTACGTATACACACACGTGCGACAACAGAGTAGAAGTGAGAGGGAGGGAGCACGCGAGTGGATGCAAATGATAAAGCAAATGGTGCAAAATGATAACCGGTGAACCTGGGTGAAGGTACGGGGCTATTCTTTGTATTATTTTTATTTTCGCAAATTTTCAGTAAGTTTACAATTATTTCCAAATAAAATGTTTTTTCAGTATATGTGGGTGAACGTTTATTCATTAATCACTGAAATCTAACAGGGTCCAACTGGAACTTATGTTCAGGTAGGGGGCTGGAACCAGGAAGTTCAGGGCATCCCAAGATTCTGAACAGAGGTCGTGGATCCCAGACAACACTCGATGTGTCCTCACAGCATGGCTCGTCCACACCCACCACCTGGTGCTTCTCCCCAGCGGCAGGATCTGGGCTTCTCCTCTCTTTGGACCGGGTTCCTAGCCTATACGTCTAGGTCCACAGAAGACTTGACTGCAGCGGCAAGTTCAGAGCAGTGTTTTAAATAACAGCTTTAGTGACCTATAATTCACATACCATAAAGTCATCCTTTTAAAACATACAGTTCAGTGGTTTGGAGTATATTCGGAGTTGGGCGATCATCATCACTATCTAATTCCAAAACGGTTTCACCCCCTCAACAGAAATCCTACACCCATTAGCAGCCCCTCCTGTTCCCTCTCCCCCAGGCCCCGGTAACAGCCAATCTACTTTCTGTCTCCGTGGATTTACCTATCTTGGACAATTCATATAAATAATATCATACAATATGTGGCCTTTTGTGTCTGGTTTCTTTCTCTTAACCTAATTTTTAAAAGTTCATCCATGTTGTAGCATGTATCAGCATTTCATTCCTTTTTACTGCCAAATGTTCCATTGAATGGATACAGCGCATTCGTTTACCCATCCATCAGCTGGTGGACATTTGGGTTGTTTCTAGTGTCTGGCTATATTTATGAACAATGCCGCTGAGAACTCACGTGCAAGAGTCTGTGTGGAAAAACACCCACAATTCTCTTGGGTGTAGACCTAGGAGTGGAACTGCTGGGTCGTGTGCTAACTCCAGGTTTAACCTTTTGAGGAACTGCCACGCTGTTTTCCGAGAGTCATGGCAGACAGCGGTCCCGGTTAAAGCCCACGGAAGGCAATTCCACAGACACGGCTGCCCTCTGTCATCCTGTGAAACAGCACAGTCTCCATTCAAAGCAGGAGTCCGGGTTTGTTTGATTCGAGGTAAATAAATTAGAGAAGCTGTGACTCGCTCGGTGCCAGCAGCACGCTTAGCCTCGTACCGTCCAGAGGCCGAGCCAGCACCTGGCATGGGAGGCGAGGCTGGCACGTCTCGCGCTGGTGCCAGATGAAGAGGCTCTCTGTGCACAGAGCAGCTGCAGCAGGGCGCAAGCTGGCAGTCTCTCCGCCGGTCCCCTCACCATGGCGAGGCTGTCTTGCTACCGGTCAAAGCCCAGGGAGAGTGATTTACTGTCGCCCGCAGACTGAGCTCCTAAAACCGCCCACTGAGAAACTGGCAGAGAGAAAGACGTGAAGAGAGCAAGGGCCACGAGGGATCCAGAGAGCAATCAGACGGGGCGGTGGGGGGGGGGGGGGGGGCGATGTCAAAGAGACAGGGCCTTCGGGGCCTGTTAGTCCTGATACATTCCAGGAGGAGGGCTAAGACAGAAGCCCAGGAAAGCAGCCAGGACCCCACCGATGCAAATGGCGACTCAGTATCAGGCCTGTGGCCCCTCCAAGCTGGCGGTAAACAAATAAATGCCTGAGCTTCATGTTAGGGCACCGGACTAAATTCCCAGGCAGAAGTGCAAATTCCGAAGCCATACCAGCAAGTTTTGAGGTTGGGGTGACGGGCTGGAGAGGTGAGGATGATTTCTGTGGCTCCGTCACAGCCCCGGGGAGCCCCTGGGTCCCTTCTGCCATCCTGAACTCCGGGCCCTGCAGCGTCCCATTCTCTTGCAACGTGTCACTTGTCCTTTACCTTTCCCATCTTGGACAAACTCTGTTGCCAAATGTTTTAAATAAATGGTATTCCAAAGGCAAACGGCTACCTATTTTATTTTATTTTATTAATTGATTAATTAATTAATTCATTCATTTATTTTGGCTGTGTTGGGTCTTCGTTGCTGTGCGCGGGCTTTCTCTAGTTGTGGCGAGCAGGGGCTACTCTTCGTCGTGGTGCACAGGCTTCTCATTGCAGTGGCTTCTCTTGTTGTGGAGCACGGGCTCTAGGTGCGTTGGCTTCAGTAGTTGTGGTGTGCGGGCTTCAGTAGTTGTGGCTCATGGGCTGTAGAGCGCAGGCTCAGTAGTTGTGGCGCACGGGCTTAGTTGCTCCGCGGCATGTGGGATCTTCCCGGACCAGGGCTCGAACCCGTGTCCCCTGCATTGGCCGGCAGATTCTTAACCACCGCGCCACCAGGGAAGTCCCTGCTATCTATTTTAAAAGATAACCTCAACCACATTTTTGTGTTGTGGGGATGGAAAAAGGGAAGGCAGGTGGCTCGAGATCCTGAATGGCTCCTACCTTGGACAGAGCCTGCCCACCAGGCCCCATGCAATCTACACGTTCTAGTCCATCCCTCCATCAGTTTCCCCTCAATTCCATGAATAGTTAGCAGTTCAATACAGCTCTGAATTTCCATAGGTAATTACTCCTATCCCATGTGCCTTCACTCTTTAAGTCAGCATTCAATAAATACCCATTACGATCACCATTATTAATTTCTTGGTGTCTATAATATGCCTAGCCTTTTAAAATCATAGATAAGTGGGTCCCACACCTGATCTACGGAGAAAAGTCTGAGGAAACCAATATGAACATAGACTCGGGCTTTACATTACTGTCTCACCTCATTCTCACACCAACCCTGTGAGGCCGTTATCATTACCCTCTCTTTACAGAAGAAGAAAGAGACTCAGACTCACAGGCTTAGCTGACGAAGGTCATGAGCTAGCAAAAGGACAGAACCAGGGTTCACATGCATGTCACTATACCCTAAAGCCTGTGTGGTTTTCATTAATAACATAAGTGACAACGTTTTAAACATCAGACACCCTCTTTCGAGCATGATATGGTTACTATTTGTAAAAAGAGCAATGGAGTAGTAGTTAGAAGGTTTGGTTTCAAGTCTGGCTTTGTGTTAACTTTGAGCAAGTCACTTAATATTTCTGAACCCAGGTTTCCTCATGTGTGAACGAGGCAACATTTCCCAAAGTGTGCTTTGTGACCTGGGAACTGTTAATATCTGCTATGAAAAAAAAGAACAAAATTTGAGACCAAAACAGTTTAAGAAAGGCTGGGTTAAATCAAATTAAGCTGTTGTCTTTACTGCAGGACTTCTCAGAGCTTTTAATGCACCAGTGCATACTGTGAATATCCAAGAGGGCCACACAATATGCTCCACAGCCCGAAGTTATTTATCAAAGGAAAACTTTTTCTTTTCTGCATAAAGCATTTAATGGTTTTTGGTCAAGATGGGAGATTGGAAAATACTGGATTGGATAATCTCCAAGGAATCGTCTAGCTCTAACAGCCAATAATTTTCTGATTTATCTTACCCTTCCAAGTAGATGACACACTTTCTGAGGGTAGAATGTGCTTTTCTGTGACATCAAGAAGATGGCAGCCAGGTAGAGGCAGGTCCAAATGTTCATCAAAGAAGCAAAAGGAGACAGAGATGGCTGCACAATAATGGACGTGCATTTCTGGAGGGACCTCCTACCCTTTAAAAATAAGTAACCATCATCCAAATGCAACTGGACTGGCTTTGGCCTCCAAAGCAAATTTGCTGGGCATTAAAGAGATTTGAAACTGTCCTGACTGACTTAAGAGGAGGAATCAATAATGTCTGTCCACAACCCTTCAAATCCACATTGAAGGAAAGGCTAAGTCGTCAGGGCAGATGTGTGGTTCGGCAGTTTCACAAATTGGTGGCGCTGGCTCTCTAGAGGACAGTCCAGGTCAGACTGCCAACACCTTCACTTCTCTGGAGGCTCCCTTCCCCTGGTGTGCAGGGAGAAGGGGCCCCAACTATAGAGGCCCCGAGAGGCTTCTGGGAGGGGCAGGAAACCCCGCTGGGCCTTGAGGGATGACCTGGATTTGAACTGGCAGAAAAGGGACGGTTATACATGCCAGGTTGGGGGGATGGAGAGAGAGGATGACGGCTGCAAAGGCAAAGGGGCAGCAAGTACAGGACATGTCTCGGGGATGCTGAGTACAGTTCTCAGAACAGAGAAGAATTCCCAGGTCCTCTTGGTAGCTTCAAGGGTTCCCCATAAAACTCCCTTCTCCTTAAAATAAACCCATGATTTCCCTTGGGACTTTTTTTTTTTTTTTTTAACTTTTTGGCTGCGCTGGGTCTTCGTTGCTGTGTGTGGGCTTTCTCTAGTTGTGGTGAGAGGGGGCTACTCTTCACTGCAGTGCACAGGCTTCTCATTGCAGTGGCTTCTCTTGTTGCGGAGCACGGGCTCTAGGCATGCAGCCTTCAGTAGTTGCGACGTGTGGGCTCAGTAGCTGTGGCTCGCGGGCTCTAGAGCGCAGGCTCAGTAGTTGTGGTGCACAGGCTTAGTTGCTCTGGGGCATGTGGGATCTTCCCAGACCAGGGATCAAACCCGTGTCCCCTGCATTGGCAGGCAGATTCTTAACCACTGGGCCACCAGGGACATTTTTATATATGACTTAAAATTGCCAGATCACTCTTGGAAAATACGTTACTCATCGTGGCAGTGGCACTGTGGAAGGAAGATGATGTTCTCAGGTATACCTCCATGTGGTCTTCAGCCCCGACATCCAGGTGCCCACAGCATGGGGGCAGGATGGAGGATACCCTGGTGCTGCAGCAGCTAAAAAAGCTGTACAATTACCCCCTAAGTTCTCCATCCAGAAAAAAACCAAGACTTAGAAATAGCCACTGCCCTATGGATTCTGCCAGAGCTCCCCTTCCAGACCCTCGCTACCCCTGCTGTTCTAGGTTCCAAATGTGGGCTCTAGGATGAGAGCTTTGTGCTTAGAAGAGTGCGTGACAAGACATAAGGGTAGGCATTAAGACTCAGGACACTGGGCATTCGATATCTGGGCAGTTAGTTCTAGATGTCACCTAAAAGGTTACAGATTTCTGTGAGAAACCTGGTAAGAGCGATTAACATGGACTGCATGCCTATTTAAAAGCCAGGCACAGTATCTAAAATATATTGAGAAGTCTTACAACTCCACAGTGAAAAGACAAATAACCCAATTTTTTTAATGAGCAAAGAATTTGAGTAGACACTTTTCTAAAGGAGACACACAAATGGCCAATAAGCTCTTGAACAACGCTCATCATAATTAGTTGTTAGAGAAACGCAAATAGAAACCACAGTGAGATACCTAGAGAAGGGGAAACACATGTCCACACAAAAGCTTGTACACCAATGTTCACAGCATTACTCGTAATAGCCAGGAAATGGAAACAACCCCATGTCCACCAAGTGATCAATGGATAAACAAAATATGGTGCATCCACACAATGGACTACTGCTTGGCAATAAAAAGGAATGAAGTGTTGATACTTGCTACAACGTGAGCAAAATGTGAAAACATTATGCTAAGCAAAAGAAGCCAGACACAAAAGCCCACATGTTCTAGAATTCCATTCATATGAAATGTCCAGGACAGGCAGATCCATAGAGACAGAAAGCAGATGAGTAGTTGCCAAGGACTAGGGGGAGGGGAGAAGGGGGAGTGATTGCTAATGGGTCTGGGATTTCTTTTTGGGGGTGAGGAAAATGTTCTGGAATCAGAGAGTAGTGATCAATGCACAACTCGGTGAATATACTAAAAACTGAGTTGTATTTCAAAAGGATAAACCTTCTGGTATGTGAATTATATCTCAATAAAGCTGAAAAACAGGCACAAGGGTAAATGCTTGATACATATTAACACCCAGTGAAGCTGAAATGTGTGTTATCATTCGCTCTTCGCAGGTGAGGAAACTTGAGGACTGGCGAGGAACAGCTAATTGCCAAGAAGTGCCCAGCTAAGCCAGGTGACAGGGTGATGGGGTCTAAACTTGGGTCACTGGCGCCAGAGGCCACATTCTGGCCACCTCATCATGCTGCTTCTTACCAAGATGATAAGCTAACTGGCAACTGCAGAACGGTTCCTATGGAAAAAATAGCACTCCCTGGACAAAGAATCACTGACCGACATAAAATGCTAGTGTTGGAAGTCACATTACGGGGCATCTCGCCAAGTCCCTTCATTTTACAGATGAATAAGTAGAGCTTCAAGGCAGTCAACTGACCTGCCCAACCAAGGCGGCAAGGCTGGTGGGAACGTTCACCCCTCTCCTTTTACAGAAGACGAGCTGGCGTATTGTTCGCTGCAATTAGCCAGGAATGAAAAGGTAGATGGAGTTCACCCAGTTGGGGCACGCAGGTCAACAGGTATTCAGCAACCTTCAAACATGCTGGCCTCACACCCGTATCCCAGCCAGAAGATCACTCAAGCCGGTTATAGCTCACACTATTCTACGGTTACCCTGAAATTTCTCTCCCAACCCCAGGAGTGCTCTGAAAAGTCCCACTAGGGTGCAACTGTTCCAAGGATCCCTCGGAGCTTTTGAACTACTTAGCAGGAACAGGGAGTTCTGGATTTAGCATTTAAGTGTGAGGATAAAGCACTGGAGACTTAAGAAACTTCCTCCCCCCTAGTCTGAAGTGACACTATGGGGAACCACTTGAGAAGGGAAGGGGAGGAAAGCTGAGGCCAAAGGAATTGGCGCTGCAACCATGGGGTCTTGAATGCTCTAAGTTGGGGGTCTTTTCAATGCCTGCTTAATGGCTCCATGGGGACGTCCTGTCTCAAACTTAAAATGTCCCAAATCGAGCTCACAGCCCTGTTCTCCATCCCACAAACCTGCTCTTCCTTCTGTTTTCCCTTTCTCCCATGACTATTCTATCATCACCATTCTCCCTGTGGCCCAAGCTAAACAGCCTGCCTGCCTTTCACACAGCCCTGGGGCCTTGCCTGGGGTCCCCTGGCTCTACGTCCCTATCCACTCGGCACTAGAGTCCACCTCCTCCCGCGTGTGCTCACCGCAAGCCCTGTCCTAGACTCAAGAAATGTTCACTGAATTGAGAGGCCAATCCCACCCACGACTAGCTGAGTCCTTCACAGCAAGTGGTGGCCAAGACAACTGAAACGCAGAAAAAGAGGAGATGGGTGACCTCACATGAATAGGTCACAGAGAGGTTATTAAATAAAAGACAGAGCCGGGAAGAGCAGAGCAGATGCCGCTCCTTGCGTGTGTTCCGCTGGAACGGAAAGGCACACCAAGACAGCGGGGCCACTGACCGAACCTGCAAATTATTAACTATTTCAGTGTGGTCCCCCTGAACTCTCCATTCGCTGATGGCTACTACAGTCAAATCATCACATTCAAATGGAAAAACCTGTGACCTATAACTTGTGCCGGCTGGACCAAAGCAGACACCCACCGTCCCCAGCCGAGCCTCGTGCACCACCGCCTGGAGCAAGCTCGGGCTCCCCGCCGCCCGTCCGAATCAAGGCCACCCTTCAAAGACCAGATCAAATCAAGCATCCCTGGTCGTTTGGGACCTCAGGGTTTTTTCTTTGTGTCTCGCTGACGGCGCTCATCACATCTTACCTTGCATCCCTTGATCTCTTTTGCTGCTTCGTTTAATCTCGTCTGCAATGAGTTGATGAGTTCTTGGCGAAGAGCAAGCGTGTGCTTCGGTGGGCACTGTCACCCTGTGTGCGCATGAGCCACGACGAGCTATCACTACTTACTGCTGCCCCCAAGCCCCCGAGCATGAGGCCGTGCACATGGTACAAGCTACCGAATGTGCTGTTGACAAACAGGTTTCCCTCAACCCCGTTTCTCTCCCTAACCTCTTCTCAAACGAAAACCCCTGCCCTCTAAGGCCCAGACATTCCGGCTGAAGGTCCACCAGCTCACTGCTCAATCGGGAGAGTCCGCCCCTTCCTTCCACGACAGCCCCTACACTGTTAAGAGTCCAGTCTGCTGGAGTGAAGGGGGCAGGGCGAGAGGCAGGCACCATCCTGACATAAAGCGTCTCCGCATGACGCCCCTCCTTTGACTCAGGGTTTAGAAAAATCACAAGACTTGATGAACCATTTGCTTCTCTGTGAAATCAAAATGATAGCTAAGCAGAGTTGGAAAAAGGAGCAATTTTTAAATTATATGGGGCCCTGAGCCAAAGCCAGTGGTGAGCAATGACAACAGTCATTTGTCCAGGGCTGGCCAACACAGTCGTGGGGACCCGTTCTTGTTCCGTGTGAAACTGCATCTGAGAACGCCCGACTGTGGTTCCATTTTAGGTTCTGAAACCTCCCACGTGCACTCTCTCCAAACCAGCATCTTCTGGCCACACGCTCCACGCGGCGGCCGTCAATGCAGAGGGGTGGGGGTGGGGGCTGGGCTCCAGGAGCTCCTACTGGGCATCTGCACACAGCAAATCTAGCACAAAATACTCCAGGCGCAACCTTCTGCCGTCAGAGAAGGTGGTCTCACCTGGGCATCCTTGGCTTCCTAATCTGCGACTACGGGTCCCTCAGGACAGGTCGAGGGTCAGCACACACAACCTGAAGGCAACTTCTCGGCCCATCTGGACCCCTCCTCTCCTGTTCGTTCACCTGCCCCGCCTCTCTACTGAGTACTGAACCGTCTAAGATGATTTGGGCTCCAAAAAGAAGCCCTGTATTAAGCGTCTTTTCAGCAAAGCATCTAGAAACGTCTGCTTGTATTACTTCACTTTTATTCCCACCAGTGCTCCGTTAGCTGAGGACAAGGCCACGCTCGGGGGCACCAGCAAACCCAGGGTGACCCGTTAACCCAACCTTCCCCTGAACCTCAGTAAAGAGCCCACACCTCAGTCTTCTCCTCTGGGTCCTTTCCCACTGCTGCCCTTATGTTCTGGACCCGCACTGTCCAACTGTACACTAGCCACGAGTGGAAACTTAAATTAAAATTTTAAAAATTAAAAATTCCGTTCCTTAGCCACGCTAGCCACATTTCAAGTGCCAAACAGCTACACGTGCAGCACGTGGCTACCAGGCTGGACGGCGTGGATCCGGAATACCATCATCAGTACAGAAAGTTCTTTAGACAAAGCAGTTCTACAGAGTGAAATTTAAACTGAGAGGTGGACTTTTTTTTTTTTAAACCATCACCTTGTGGTCTTGAAGAAAATATATTTCCAACCCTAATGGACAAATTGCTTTCCTTAAAAAAAAAAAAAACCCAGCAAGGCAAAAGGTCACCTCAGAGCAATGTCCCTCATACAACAAAGACTCACATTCTTCAGAAGGTGGTCTGCTTGTCTGTGCTTCTCTTCTTTCTACTTCCTGACCACATAGCCTTACATCCAGCTCCCACTCTCCAATGGAAACATTAACCAAAGCACATGAGTGATTCTCATTCCTCTTCTGGAGTTTATAAGTCACTATTTCTCCATGGGCCCTGTATTAGCTTGCTAAAGCTGCTGGGACACAGTGCCAGAAACTGGGTGGCTTAAAACAACAGAAATTTATCATCTAGACTACATGTTCAAGATCAAGGTATCAGCAGGGCTGGTTCCTTCTGAGTCTCTGAGAAAGAATCTGTCCCAGGTCCCCCTCCTAGCTTCTGGTGGTTTCTGGAAACCTTTGGTGTTCCCTGGATTGTAGACGCATCACCCCGATCTCTGCCTTTATGTTGACATGAAGTACCTGCGTGCATGTCTGTGTCCAAATCTCCCCCTTTTTACAAGGATACCAGTCATACAGGATTAGGGTCCCCCCATTCCAGTATGAACTCATATTAATTACATCTGCTGTGACCCTATATCCAAATGAAGTTACATTCTGAGGTACCGGAGGCTAAGACTTCAACATATGAATTTGAAGGGGGACACAATTCAACCCATAATGGGCCCTCAAGCCTCCAAGGAAAAGCACTCCTCCTGGCACACTATCTGTTTTCCATTATTCTATTAATATGAGACAATCCGTAAGGAGCTACTGGCTACTGAGCTTTGTGGGGGCAGGTGGCGACCCAGGCAGAAGCTCATACTACATAACACTGTTTCCATTATCCATCAAGGCGATTCAAGCTCACGATACTAGATTTAATAAGGTCCAAAAGCAAAACCAAAACCTGGACTTTGCCAGAAGTGCTAGAGGAAAACTGTCACAACTGTCACGATCCTAAAATCAGTGCTGGGAAGTCCCTCCACGTTCATTCAATCGAGCCACCTCCCTGTACAGGTATGATCTCCAGGTAGTATGACAAACACAGATGGAAAAAAATCTCTCCTCACTCAGACTCCTTAACATAGTGCTGCTTTTCACAATCATCATACAAATCACTGTCCGAGCTTAACAAATGTGATCATAAAGGACAGAAAGTCATCCACCAGCACATGGACCCAGAAAGGCGCTTTGGTTCATAGCCCACACATCTGAGTTACAAGATACAAGAGGGTTAGCTACAAATCCGGACAGCCTGGAGCAGAGAAAAACAACAGGCTTTAGTGCTAGAAAACCTGGTTTGAATCCCAGCTTCAATACTTATGAGATGAAAGATCTTGGACAAGGTAATTACCTCCTTAAGCCTCAGTTTAGCCATCTGTAAAAGGGGGAGCACGAGACCCACTTCATATTACGTTGAGAAGGACCTGCTGATGGCCGTCATTCTAATAATGACTTTTACTGAACACTGGCGATGTATTCATGATGCCTCCCAACCGGTCTGTGGGGTAAGATGCCGCCGTTATCCCCATTTTTGAATGAGCAAACTTAGACTTTGAGCCTAGAGCTAGGTCTCTCTGATGGCAAAGCCACGCCCCTAACCATTTCATGATAGGTCTGGTACACAGTGGGAGCTCTATAAATGCCCGTTCCTTCTGCATCCCACCCCTACTCTCTTCTGTGGTACTGAACACACTGTGTAACAATCCATGCTGTGCTGCCATCCACCACTCCTCACACCTGCACAAGGGTACAAGATCATCAAACGTCAGTTAGAATAAATGTCACCTCTGTCAGGACACAATTATTATCTCATTTGCCACTTCCCCAAACCCTCCCTCCTCTGTAACCTCCTACTCACTACAGAACATTCCTGGCACTTAGGGGTGGCGTCTCTGCATACTCCCCTCTCTTCCGCACAGCCTGCTTCAGTCTCCCTACTCATTCCCACCCTTCATTCACACACCTGAGACAACAGGATGAGACCGCATGGTATGGCTCTTGACGTCCCCACTCTTTTTAACTACTTAGCCTGAATACAGAGGACACTGGCCCTGGGTGAATGGTAGTTTCTTGGTTATAACCTCATGGCTTTAACTGCTAGGCTTCGTCCTTGGGAGTGGTTAAATAAAGACAGATATTAGCACAGTTTTCCACCCAATTATCCTATTTACAAAAATAGAACTCTCCTCCGTGAGTGTTTCAAATAGAATCCTTAATTTCTACAAAAGATGTCAACCTTACAAGGTCGATTCCTGAAGCCTCAATCAGTGAGCTAGAATACAACATGGTAGGCAATGGAATATAACCTCAAACTATCTCTTCATATATATATAGTATTTTATATATGTATACACACACACACACACACACACACACACACACACACCCCAGTTAAAAGAAGCAATGGTTGTAAAGACTGTCTGATAGACACCCAGACCAGCATTTCCACTGGTTGTTTTGGGCACTGCATCACACCACACCAGAAGGCTAGAATTCCATTTGCCGATTCGCATTCTGATGTTATGCCTCGCGCTTCTGAAAAGGACTGATGTGAGAAAGAGCCGTAAGAGCTCAGCTGTCCATTTGCTGTGGGGATGTGGAACACCCCGATCGTGATACCACTCAGTTCTTCCTAGATAAAAGTTCACATGCAAAATTGAGTTTAAAAGACAAAAAACTCTTTGCTTCTCCTGAGGACGTGGTATGTCTTCCTTCTCTGGCAGCAAGAATTACTGAAGTGACCACTTCTCTTTGATCCTATGAAGCTCAGAGACAACGTGATCCTCAGCTAAAGCAATGCAGGGGTCTCACGGTTGGCACATCTGTGATTCTTCTTTCCTCCTGGCTTTGAACTTCTGTATTGATTTGCATTTTTCCTGGTCCTGTTCTTAAATTCTTTTTTGTATTGTATGGGTTATTATAGTCTATGTGTTTATACTATAAAACCAATCAGAATTTCCAGATCAAGATGAGGTATAAATAATTAATTGGATAGAACTCAATTGAAATAATTACCATAGTACGTATAGCCAAATTTAGAGAATGCTTTAGTTAAAAAAAAAAAAAAGTGACACAATCAGAACAAAACATTAAAAAAAATTAACATGTTGAAGCAGACACTGTAAGCTGCCTTCCTTAACAGCCACTTCCACTTTTTCCTCGGGCACAGCCCAGATCTGGTTCAGATGTCACCACCCCCATGCCCCCAACGGTCACCACCGCCAACTACCTCCCACCTTCCCCCTCGTGACTCAGAATCCAATCCTGATGAGTCCAGGCTGACCATTTCCTGTGCCTGCCAGTCAGGGATCCGGGCGGGGCACACACCTGGTTCTACCTGTAAGAAGGGAGAGGAGAACAGCTGGGGGCCGTGTGGAAGGCTCCTTGTTTGATGAGTGGCTTATCGGTGTGGCTAGAATCACAGACGGATGGATGGATGGGCGAATGGATGAACAAACATGGATTTCTCCTGGGCCAACCACACATACTAATTTTTACCATCACCAAGTGTTGGACACTAAAGCACACCCGCTGGGAGATACCGGGATGAGTGAGAAACGAGAAGGGGCTCAAGGAGGCAGACGCCCTAAGGACAGCGACACTCCAGAGGACGCTGCTCCAAACGCAGCTCTCCTGATTCTCCCTGGAACCGCGGGAGCCCTGAAGGGTCACCTCTGATCAGCGCTTTCAGGATCTCTACACAAGCACCAAATTCCCCACCACTAACAGAGGAGCAGCTCTCGCTCTTGCACAAAAGGAAAACAGAGGAAAGGGATGGCGGAGGCCAGGGGAACTTAGTACCCCGCTGGAAAGCGCACTCTGTGCGTTCTCTGGACCAGGTACCACTGCCCCCACGTTTACATCAACTGCTCTCAGGTCACCAGTAACGCTGCCTTTTCTATCTTTTCCACACCAGACACCCATGGGCGGCACACACACCCTCGCAAACATTCCAATATTTTAAATGTTCTCCAACCCACCCATGCGCCCGCCCCCTCCTGCACACAGATGCGTCTTCCTTTGGTTGGGCAGGGGCTGTGTCTCCTTCCTCGCCATCGCCCTGCGTCCTCTCCCCCCAGGTGTCAGTCACTTTCCACCCTGCGTCTTTGCTCCTCTCGCGGTCCCGAGGACGCCGTACCGCTGCCCCAGAGACACCTGAGATGTAGCGCATCACACAGCTCTTCCCCACTCCCCAGACGGCCTTGCACACGGCAGAACAAAGTACCGTTCCTATATATTCCAGTAATCCAGTAATCCCCGCTGCCAGACCCTCCCTGCCCTTCCCCTGGTGTGGAGTCTGCACGTGATTTTCTCACTTCCACACTCACCTCTCTCCCTTCTGCACCAAACCACGTCCGCTGCCCTTCTGAACCGCCAAAAAGCCAGAAATCTTCCTGAAGGCACTCAAAGCTAACTCCTTGGGGTCAGGACCACTACACCCAATAGCCCCTCAGTGCTCACACCTTAAGGCTTTTGCTTTGGAGGAAATGATTCTCCAAAGTCATCTTCTGCAAAGCAAATCCTACTTCTCACTAACCTGTATTTCCTCACAGCAGAAAAAAACAAAACAAAACAAAACAGTAAACTCTGCCGAAACACGTGGGGTACTGGCCACACCTGCTCGGCTGAGATGTGAGGGGTTTTACTTTGCCAGGCTTGCCAGGCTGAAAATTACTTAACTTACAACATGAGTCCAATGCCACTGCTACAGGCTGAACGTCTGCACAGTTGATTTAATCACAAGGGGACCTAGGTGACAAACAAGGCAGAAGTGAGTACAGGTTTGTCCCCACGACCAGGAAGTCAACTCCAAGTCCATGTCCCACAAGAGGGTGTCTCCATCTACGTTACTGGGAGAGCACAGGTGGGCGTCTGCCCCGAGGTTCTTCTGTCCCTCTTTACGTGACCCAGAAGGTAAGGTGGTGTCTTCTGTTCCCAGCTGAACCACTTAACGCAGGGCTCTGCACCCAGTGGGCCTCAAATGGTGCTGAAAGGTTGACTTCTGAGGGTGAAGTGCTGGCAAATAACTGGTTGCCTTCATGGCACAGAGGGTAGCAAAGCAGTCACCGGCATGCCCTGATAGAAGCCTCTGGTTTAAGCCGAGTGGCAGGTAATAAAAACCAGGTTCCAAAGGAGCTCAGCTGAACAGGGGTTGGCTTGTTAGCTGAACTGGGAATCAGAGAGAACCCAGAGCAACCACAGGAGGCTTCTCCACATCATGCTGAGAGCAGCCCCGACTCTCTCTCGGATGGTGAACGGTGAGTGCAGGAGGAGAAAGGGGAGAGACTGGAGAAAGATGCCCAGTGTCATGAGTGATAGAGCAAATTCCGACTTGGGACCATGCAGAGAGAAGGGTATCTCTCAGCTCAGCAGAAGGTCTTCCCAGCGAGATACAAAAAGCCTTGTGCATCACAGTAGCCAGTCTGCTTTAAAAAAAATTTTTTTAGGTTGAGCACAATAGGGAAAATGCAAATGCAGGGCTTATCTGTGACTCTTAGCACTTCTGAAAAATGACCATTTTGAGGGTGGAAGGATGACGTGTTGGTGCACATGGGCATGTACGCACGGGCAGGCAGGAACACACACACACACACACACACACACACACACACACACACACGGCCCACAGCGATCCACCCAATCTAGCACAGTACAGGCAGTTAAAAAGGTGAAACTGTTGCTTTAATTGTGCCAATCGTGGGATGGGGAAGGCGCCAGCCGAGAAGGCATTTAAAGCAGATTGGCCCATTTAGGGAGATATGATTCTTGGAAACGCAGACTGGCACTTTTCCTAGACTAAAGGTTGCACTGAATAACCAAGGAGCAGGAGGGCAGCAGCCCGAGCTGCTGGGCTTCAACCGGACTTCAGAGGCGGGCGCCACGCCGGAGCCAGAACCGCTCGGGGCCGTGCTCCCTGCTCCAGTTCAGGGTCGCGTCCTGGTTATCTCTGCGTCTACACCCTTAGAAAGTGGGGAAAAGCTGCAGGTCAGGCCTGAACTGAGGGCTGGAAAGAGGACACAGCACACCAGGCTCTGTCCTTTCATTTCAGAACCATTTTAAGAAAAATAGTTACTTAATCTAAGTCTCTCCTGATAGACGGAGCATGAACGGGAGGTGCTCGGTGCTGTCACCTGGCTTTGGGTCAAGGAAATGCCCAACTGAAGCTTCATGTGCGCTGGTGGAGAAGAGAACCGATGCATCAGGTTTGGTGGAGGTCATGAGAAGAGCTGGACCCACACACTTCAGACACATTCCCTCCTATCCGGAGTGTATACCTTCTCTCTATAGTCCTGTATATCAGGACTACACCTTCTCTCTCAGAAGGAATTTTAAAGGTCCCTTAGCCCAACCGTCCATCTTACACTGGATCCTATTCCCCAGCAGTCCCATCAAAAGGCGCTCATCTTGAACACCTCCAGCACGAAAGGAGTCTCTGATCCCCAGGACTGTCCATTTGTAGAGAGATTTCGGCATTAAAACGTTCTTCCTGACAGTTTGATTAACTCTGCTCCCTGTAGCTCCTCAAATCACTGGTTCCAGGTGGGTCCACAGCTACCTTTTTTGATCCATCTGCCCTTCAGATACTGCTTCTAACTCGTACAGTTCAATTCTTAATTAGTGCCGCCTTTCAGACGAATCTTTTCTTACAGCACATGCAGATGCTTTAGAACAATATTCTACCATCCCTGTTCCTCAGGTTCAGGTGCTTTAGGAAAATCTATCTAAATGAAGAAATGAGTGAATTAATCAATCTCTCTCTTTCTCCTACCCTCAACCCAAACATGTCTAATAATAATACGAGGGTAATAATCTTGTTAAAAGTCACATCTTTTGAACAAAATTGGAGCAATATAAAAATCCAGTATTGTCAGCCTCTAAATCCTTGGACGGTGATCAAAAAGTCTCCTGCAAACACACACACACACACACACAAGATCTCACCTATTTCTGTAATTAAAATATCTTTCTTCATACACTGACATTAAAGAGAAATAATTTCGTATTCAATCTTATTTTTGTGACATTGAATTATTTCCCTTTTCCTACAAATTATATGTGTTTCAGCTATGCTATTTTTTCAAAATTTTTATTATACTTTATTTTTTTAAAGGAATTCCTTTATTTTTATTTTATTTATTTATTTTATTTTTTATTTTTGGCTGTGTTGGGTCTTCGTTTCTGCGCGAGGGCTTTCTCTAGTTGCGGCGAGCGGGGGCCACTCTTCATCGCGGTGCGCAGGCCTCTCACTATCACGGCCTCTCTTGTTGTGGAGCACAGGCTCCAGACGCGCAGGCTCAGTAGTTATGGCTCACGGGCCCAGTTGCTCCGCGGCATGTGGGATCTTCCCAGACCAGGGCTTGAACCCGTGTGCCCTGCATTGGCAGGCAGATTCTCAACCGCTGCGCCACCAGGGAAGCCCCTATACTTTATTTTTTACAGCAGTTTTAGGTTCACAGCAAAACTGAGCAGAAGGCACGGAGACTTCCCACATACGCCCTGCCCCCACCCATGCATCAGCCACGCGCTCTTTAACGTTCTTTAAGGCTAGCTTGAGACCCTGATCTTAACTAATACCACTTTTCTCTATTGTTAAATGTGATCTGTGTCCACACAACCACCTTCTAAAAGAAATTCTGGAACACAGTCCCCCGGTAAACTTAGGACTTCTTAAATATACCTGAGCTGATCTATCTCACTCAAAACTCCCTGTTCCCAGGCTCAGAACACCTTTCCCTAATTTCTCATGTTTATCTTATGTATCTTACCAAGGAGTCTCCAACAACAATAGAATCCAGGGCTTAAAATCATCCTCCTGCAAAGATAACGAGTCTCCTAGACATATGTTCCAGCAACTCTCAGTCATTCATTCTAATGTAAGAGAAGGTAGCATTGGCCATCACAAACTATATATCACACAAAATTGTTTTTACAGGGCTGTTGGATATAACACATGACTTTCTCTCCTAGAGGAAAAAAACCCCCCACTCTCTAATTATATTCTGCCTAGGGTAAAATAATTAATTTATGTGTGCCAAACCACACAGTAATTTTAAAAAGTAGAGGTGGTCTAGAAATACAATAGATCCAATCATTCATTCAATAAGCATCTAGTTGCACCAAATATTTGCCAGGCATTATTCAAGCATTGGGGCTTTAGAACTGAAAGCCCACTCCCTGCCCTCATGAAGTCTCACTAGAGTGGGTGGCAGCAAAAGGAAACTAAATACATAAAGAAATCAGCAAATCAAAGCCACAATGAGATACCACTTCACATCCACAAGGATGACTATGATAAAAAAAAGATGGACACAGGCTACAACATGGAAGAACTTGAAAACATTACGCTAAATGAAAGAAGCCAGTTGCAAAAGACCACGTGTTGTATGATTTCAACTATATGAAACTCCATATCAGAAAGTATTAATAGATTAGTGGTCTCCAAGGAATGAGGGGAAGATGGGACTGGGGGATAACTACTAATGGGCACAGAGTTTCTTTTTGGGGTGAGGAAAATGTTATAAAATTAGATAGGGGTGATGACTGCACAATGCTGTGTATGTCCTAAAAACCACTGAACTGTACCCTTTAAATGGTGAATTACAGCTCAATAAGGCGCTAAAAATATATATGAAAATCAAAAGTCTTCATACATGCAAACAACAACCAATTAGAAGGCAATGAAAAACTATAAGCATAAACTTAAGATATATATAAACTATATACAGTAAACTTTAAACATTACTAAAGTACACACACAAAAAAGAACACATGGAAAGAAAACATGATCTTAGATAAGACTCAACACCTTGTAAAGATGTTAATACCCCTGAGCAATTTATAAATTTAATGTGATCCCAATGGAAATACCAACAGATTTCTTCTGAAAACAAGACATGCTGATTCCAAACTTCATATGGAAAAACAAACAGGGGGAGTAGCCAGGAAAACTCTGAAAAGAAATAGCAATGAGGGAGAACTAGTCCTTTCAGATATTAAAAGACAATATAAACCCCAATAATTAACAACAGATCGACCAGTGGAAAAATACAGAATCTGGAAATAGACCCCTGGGCCTACACGAATTTAATATATGATAAAGTAGACATCATGATACTGTGGAAAAAATATAAACTTTTTAATAAATGGTGTTTGGACAACTGAATATTGGAAAAATATAAAGTTGGCACCAAAATCTCAGAACATACCCTAGTATAAACACCAAATAAACCAAGATGTAAGTGGAAAAATAAAATTACAAAAGTACCAGAGGGAACTTAAAACCTGAAATAGGAAATGTCTTTCTGACTCTGACTCAAAATATAGAAGCCATAAACAAAAAGGTTAAAAGTGATTACATAAAATTAAAAAGACTTTTGGAGGGCAAAAGACACCACCATCAGTGAATCAAAACATATATGACCAAGCAAGAAGAGCTACAATCCTGCAGCCTGTGGAACAAAAACCACATTCACAGAAAGACAAGATGAAAAGGCAGAGGGCTATGTACCAGATGAAGGAACAAGATAAAACCCTAGAAAAACAACTAAATGAAGTGGAGATAGGCAACCTTCCAGAAAAAGAATTCAGAATAATGATAGTGAAGATGACCCAGGACCTCGGAAAAAGAATGGAGGCAAAGACTGAGAAGATGCAAGAAATGTTTAACAAAGACCTAGAAGAACTAAAGAACAAACAAACAGAGATGAAGAATACAATAACTGAAATGAAAACTACACTAGAAGGAATCAATAGCAGAAAAACTGAGGCAGAAGAACGGATAAGTGACCTGGAAGACAGAATGATGGAATTCACTGCTGCAGAAAAGAATAAAGAAAAAAGAATGAAAAGAAATGAAGACAGCCTAAGAGACCTCTGGGACAACATTAAACACAACAACATTCTCATTATAGGGGTCTCAGAAGGAGAAGAGAGAGAGAAAGGACCCGAGAAGATATTTGAAGAAATTATAGTCGAAAACTTCCCTAACATGGGAAAGGAAACAGCCACCCAAGTCCAGGAAGCGCAGAGAGTCCCATACAGGATAAACCCAAGGAGAAACATGCCGAGACACATAGTAATCATATTGGCAAAAATTAAACACAAAGAAAAATTACTGAAAACTGCAAGGGAAAAATGACAAATAACATACAAGGGAACTCCCATAAGGTTAACAGCTGATTTCTCAGCAGAAACTCTACAAGCCAGAAGGGAGTGGCATGATACACTTAAAGTGATGAAAAGGAAGAACCTACAACCAAGATTGCTCTACCCAGCAAGGATCTCATTCAGATTCGATGGAGAAATCAAAAGCTTTACAGGCAAGCAAAAGCTAAGAGAATTCAGCACCACCAAACCAGCTCTACAACAAATGCTAAAGGAACTTCTCTAAGTGGGAAACACAAGAGAAGAAAAAGACCTACAAAAACAAACCCAAAACAATTAAGAAAATGGTCATAGGAACATACATATCGATAATTATCTTAAACGTGAATGGATTAAATGCTCCAACCAAAAGACACAGGCTTGCTGAATGGATACAAAAACAAGACCCATCTATATGCCATCTACAAGAGACCCACTTCAGACCTAGGGACACATACAGACTGAAAGTGAGGGGATGGAAAAAGATATTCCATGCAAATGGAAATCAAAAGAAAGCTGGAGTAGCTATACTCATATCAGATAAAATAGACTTTAAAATAAAGAATGTTACAAGAGACAAGGAAGGACACTACATAATGATCAAGGGATTAATCCAAGAAGATATAACAATTATAAATATATATGCACCCAACAGAGGAGCACCTCAATACATAAGGCAACTGCTAACAGCTATAAAAGAGGAACTCGAGAGTAACACAATAATAGTGGGGGACTTTAACACCTCACTTACACCAATGGACAGATCGTCCAAACAGAAAATTAATAAGGAAACACAGCTTTAAATGACACAATAGACCAGATAGATTTAATTGGTATTTATAGGACATTCCATCCCAAAACAGCAGATTACACTTTCTTCTCAAGTGCACATGGAACATTCTCCAGGATAGATCACATCTTGGGTCACAAATCAAGCCTCAGTAAATTTAAGAAAACTGAAATCATATCAAGCATCTTTTCTGAGCACAACGTTATGAGATTAGAAATGAATTACAGGGAAAAAAACTTAAAAAAAACACAAACACATGGAGGCTAAACAATATGTTACTAAATAACCAAGAGATCACTGAAGAAATCAAAGAGGAACTCAAAAAATATCTAGAAACAAATGACAATGAAAACATGACGATCCAAAACCTATGGGATGCAGCAAAAGCAGTTCTAAGAGGGAAGTTTATAGCTATACAAGCCTACCTCAAAAAACAAGAAAAATCTCAAATAAACAATCTAACCTTACACTTAAAGGAACCAGAGAAAGAAGAACAAACAAAACCCAGAGTTAGCAGAAAGAAAGAAATCATAAAGATCAGAGCAGAAATAAATGAAATAGAAACAAAGAAAACAATAGCAAAGATCAATAAAAACTAAAAGCTGGTCCTTTGAGAAGATAAACAAAATTGATAAACCATTAGCCAGACTCATCACGAAAAAGAGGGAGAGGACTCAAATCAATAAAATTAGAAATGAAAAAGGAGAAGTTACAACAGACACCGCAGAAATACAAAGCATCCTAAGAGACTACTACAAGCAACTCTATGCCAATAAAATGGACAATGTGGAAGAAATGGACAAATTCTTAGAAAGGTATAACCTTCCAAGACTGAACCAGGAAGAAATAGAAAATATGAACAGACCAATCACAAGTAATGAAATTGAAACTGTGATTAAAAATCTTCCAACAAACAAAAGTCCAGGACCAGATGGCTTCACAGGTGAATTCTATCAAACATTCAGAGAAGAGCTAACACCCATCCCTCTCAAACTCTTCCAAAAAACTGTGGAGGAAGGAACATTCCCAAACTCATTCTATGAGGCCACCGTCACCCTGATACCAAAACCAGACAAAGATACCACAAAAAAAGAAAATTACGGACCAATATCACTGATGAATATAGATGCAAAAATCCTCAACAAAATACTAGCAAACAGAATCCAACAACACATTAAAAGGATCATACACCATGATCAAGTGGGATTTATCCCAGGGATGCAAGGATTCTACAATATATGCAAATCAATCAATGTGACACCATATTAACAAATTGAAGAATCAAAACCATATGATCATCTCAATAAATGCAGAAAATGCTTTCGACAAAATTCAACACCCATTTATGATAAAAACTCTCCAGAAGGTGGGCATAGAGGGAACCTACCTCAACATAATAAAGACCATATATGACAAACCCACAGCAAACATCATTCTCAATGGTGAAAGACTGAAAGCATTTCCTCTAAGATCAAGAACAAGACAAGGATGTCCACTCTCACCACTATTATTCAACATAGTTTTGGAAGTCCTAGCCACGGCAATCAGAGAAGAAAAAGAAATAAAAGGAATACAAATTGGAAAAGAAGAAGTAACACTGTCACTGTTTGCAGATGACATGATACTATACATAAAGAATCTTAAGGATGCCACCAGAAAACTACTAGAGCTAATCAATGAATCTGGTAATGTTGCAGGATACAAAATTAATGCACAGAAATCTCTTGCATTCCTATACACTAATGATGAAAAATCTGAAAGAGAAATTAAGGAAACACTCCCATTTACCACTGCAACAAAAAGGATAAAATACCTAGGAATAAACCTACCTCGGGAGACAAAAGACCTGTATGCAGAAAACTATAAGACACTGATGAAAGAAATTAAAGATGATACCAACAGATGGAGAGATATACCATGTTCTTGGATTGGAAGAATCAATATTGTGAAAATGACTCTACTACCCAAAGCAATCTACAGATTCAGTGCAATCCCTATCAAATTACCAATGGCATTTTTTACGAAACTGGAACAAAAAATCTTAAAATTTGTATGGAGACACAAAAGACCCCGAATAGCCAAAGCAGTCTTGAGGGAAAAAAACGGAGCTGGAGGAATCAGACTCCCTGACTTCAGACTATACTACAAAGCTACAGTAATCAAGACAATATGGTACTGGCACAAAAACAGAAACATAGATCAATGGAACAAGATAGAAAGCCCAGAGATAAACCCACGCACATATGGTCAACTAATGTATGACAAAGGAGGCAAGGATATACAATGGAGAAAAGACAGTCTCTTCAATAAGTGGTGCTGGGAAAACTGGACAGCTACATGTAAAAGAATGAAATTAGAACATTCCCTAACACCATACACAAAAATAAACTCAAAATGGATTAGAGACCTAAATGTAAGACTGGACACTATAAAACTCTTAGAGGAAAACATAGGAAGAACACTCTTTGACATAAATCACAGCAAGATCTTTTTTGATCCACCTCCTAGAGACATGGAAATAAAAACAAAAATAAACAAATGGGGCCTAATGAAACTTCAAAGCTTTTGCACAGCAAAGGAAACCATAAACAAGATGAAAAGACAACCCTCAGAATGGAAGAAAATA
The DNA here is from genome assembly GCF_028023285.1 of Balaenoptera ricei. Taxonomy (NCBI): domain Eukaryota; kingdom Metazoa; phylum Chordata; class Mammalia; order Artiodactyla; family Balaenopteridae; genus Balaenoptera; species Balaenoptera ricei. The sequence goes on along the minus strand of NC_082647.1, from coordinate 14,483,153 downwards.
TCTGCAAACGAATCAACGGACAAAGGATTAATCTCCAAAACATATAAACAGCTCATGCAGCTCAATATTGAAAAAACAAACAACCCAATCCAAAAATGGGCAGAAGACCTAAATAGACATTTCTCCAAAGAAGACATACAGATGGCCACGAAGCACATGAAAAGCTACTCAACATCACTAATTATTAGCGAAATGCAAATCAAAACTACAATGAGGTATCACCTCACACCAGTTAGAATGGGCATCATCAGAAAATCTACAAACAACAAATGCTGGAGAGGGTGTGGAGAAAAGGGAACCCTCTTGCACTGTTGGTGGGAATGTAAATTGATACAGCCACTATGGAGAACAGTATGGAGGTTCCTTAAAAAACTAAAAATAGAATTACCATATGATCCAGCAATCCCACTACTGGGCATATACTCAGAGAAAACCATAATTCAAAAAGACACATGGACCCCAATGTTCATGGCAGCACTATTTACAATAGCCAGGTCATGGAAGCAACTTAAATGCCCATCGACAGATGAATGGATAAAGAAGATGTGGTACATATATACAATGGAATATTACTCAACCATAAAAAGGAACGAAATTGAGTCATTTGTTGAGACGTGGATGGACCTAGAGACTATCATACAGAGTGAAGTAAGTCAGAAAGAGAAAAACAAATATCATATATTAACGCATATATGTGGAACCTAGAAAAATGGTACAGATGAACCGGTTTGCAGGGCAGAAATTGAGACACAGATGTGGAGAACAAACGTATGGACACCATGGGGGGAAAGTGGTGGGGGGGTGGGGGTGGGGGTGTGATGAATTGGGCGATTGGGATTGGCATGTATACACGGATGTGTATAAAATTGATGACTAATAAGAACCTGCTGTATTAAAAAAATAAAATAAAATTCAAAAATTCAAAATAAGTAAATAAATACACACACAAAAAAAACATATATGACCAACTAGGAAAAAATATTTGCAACTCATATCACAAAAAAATATATAAAGAGCCCTTAGAAATAAAGAAGAAAAAGACCAACAACATAGTAGGAAAATGTATAAAGTTCAAAACACAGTTTGCATAAAATAAATATCAAATGACATTTAAACAAATGAAAAGATGCTCAACCTCACTTATAATAAAAGAAATATAAATTAAAACTACATTGAAATACCATTTCTCATCTACCAGCAAAAATCCAAAAGTTTCCCAACAGATTCTATGGGCTCTGCTCTAGGGAAACAGGCACATTCGTAGACTGCTTGTTCTAGTGAAACATGGTACAAATCCTAACTGGAGGAATTTGTCAATACCTTTTAAAAGTTACAGATGTATTTACCCTTTGACCATACAATCCCACTTATAGGATTCTATCCTACACATGCACCTGCATGAGTATGAAATGCCATGTTTATAAGGTGACACACTACAGATGGTTTGTAAATAGCAGAGGATTGGATACAATCCAAGATTATGTTAATGTTCCATAAACCTGATATGTCAACAAAATAGGTACTCTGTGGCTGTAAAAAAGCCTGAGGATAATCTCTATGTACTAATATAAAGAGAGCTCCAGAATATATTGTTAAGATGTAGAACAATATATATGGTATGTTACCTTTTGTATATACGAATAAGAGTGTGCACACACACACACACAATTTGAATATACAAAACGAAAGACTAAAAGGGTCAAGACATTAATAAAAATGGCTATCTATGAGGGAACAAAGTAAAGACTTCATTGTGTATATCTTTCTATATGGTTTAAATTTATAAATTTTAAAAAATTAATTAATTAATTTCTTTTTGGCTGGTTGGGTCTTCATTGCTGCACGCAGGCTTTCTCTAGTTGCGGCCACGGGCTTTCTCTAGTTGCGGTGAGCAGGGGCTACTCTTCGTTGTGGTGCGTGGGCTTCTCATTGTGGTGGTTTCTCTTGTTGCGGAGCACGGGCTCTAGGTGCACGGGCTTCAGTAGTTGCGGCACGCGGGCTCACTAGTTGTGGCTCGTGGACTCTAGAGCGCAGGTTCAGTAGTTGTGGCACACGAGCTTAGTTGCTCCGTGGCATGTGGGATCTTCCTGGACCAGGGCTCAAACCCATGTCCCCTGCATTGGCAGGCGGATTCTTAACTACTGCGCCACCAGGGAAGTCCCTATATGGTTTAAATTTAATTATTTTAACTTTCAAACAAAAAGAAATGTAGAAAGAATAACTTAACAAATTCCCATATACCTGTCATCTACGTTTAACATTGGTGTAGTTTTGACGTTGCGGTCATATAAACGCATCACCTCTCTCAAACAAAGCTAAATTTAAAAATTTCTTAAACTGAAAAGAAGCTGAAAGATATGAACCTAACCGTATGTCAAACTGGTGACACAGTCACCCTGAAGAAGAATTTATTTTTAGAGATTTTAGAACGCAGCTTTTAATTATACAGTTGACCCTTGAACAACACAGGTTTGACCTACGTGGGTCCACTTATACACTGATTTTTTTCAGTAAACATACCGGAATTTTTTTTTTTTTTGGAGATTTGCAATAATTTGAAAAAACCTGCAGATGAACTGTGTAGCCCTAGAAATATCGGAAAAAAAAAAAATCAAGAAAAAGGTACGTCATGAATGCATAAGATATATGTAGATATACATGTAACATACAAAATGTGTGTTAATCAACTGTTTATATTGTTGGTAAGGCTTCCAGTCAACAGCAGGCTATTAGTAGTTAAGCTCTGGGGAAGTCAAAAGCTGTATGTGAATTTGTGACTGTGCAGGGGGTGAGGGTTGGTGCCCCTAACCCCTGCACTGTTCAAGGGTCAACTGTATATCCTTAGTTGGATGCATGCTAAAGAGAAGACAAAATTACAAAGATGTGTTAAAGTTTCTTTTGTAGTTTCAGCATTTGTAATAATATAAATGTTGGTGTTTTGAAACTTTATTCTTATATTTATAGGTTATAGAAGAAATAAAGATTTTTTTTATAGAAAAGAAAGGAGTTACGATGATAAAATTGAGGAAAGTAAGCGAATGCACAGGGTAATTAAAACTAAACTAAAGATGTATCTGAACTCTTAATTTTTAACAACACGTATTTTCTAGCTCTGTCCACTGAAATTCTCTAGAAAAAAGTCACCTCTGTAGTAATAACCACCCCTAATGCCCAGATCGTGGTCTCTAACACCACTGTCCAATACCACTACAAAGTCCAAGATGAGCCTGGGGCCTTCGTACCATTTAGCAAGAAAGCTTTTCAAGATTGTGGAGGTCCTGTCAAGAGGTCACAGGAGCTAGCTGAAGGGGTCTCACTGCCTAAAGTTGTAACAAAAAGATTAATGATCAAAACATACCAAATCAATAGAAATCCATGACTACTTAATGATAAAAAAGAAAAGGCAGAAAAAACTCATTTCTCATTATTTGAAATGGCTACTGTGCAACTCCTTAATTTGAAAATTAATCATTAAAGGGTGAGTATTAGCAAAGATCCTGCTTTTCCAGTGAGAACTATTATTTTGGGGTAACCAGTTGGCCCCACTTGAAGAGGAAAAGCTATACTTTATATAAGAATTAAGAAAACATCATTTTACAAAACCTAATGAAATGTATAAGTTCAGGCAAGAATTATCATTTGGTGCTAAAACCATTCAGTAAATGGTATGTACGCCAAAGTTATACCTCACAGATCACTTTTTGGTCTCAAGGGGGAAAATGGAACTGGACAGGGAAGGGTTCAGGCTGCCATAATAACCCTCATCCAGGGGTCAATCTGAGCTTCACTAATAGTGGGTCCCTGGAAGGTGAAGCAAGGGCCCAGAATCAACTCTGGGGTATTCTAGCCCAAAATGATGAACCTGAATTCATTGAGCCCCTAAGACACAGGAAATAAAGGAGATGAAGAATCAAGCTCGGCACCGCCCTAAGGAAGCAGCCCCACACATCGAGAAGGTGATAGCTTCTATGGGCAACTGGCCCATTTCTTTAGAGAGAGACTGCCAGGTTGGGAGATGAAAAGAAAGTTACAACCAGATGCAGTGCGTAGTCCTTGATTAGATATTGATTTCAACAAACTGGCTTCAAAGGACATTTGAAGGCCAATAATGGAAATCTGAATATGGACAAGGAACTAAAGGAAATAAAGTTTACTGAAATAAAGGCTGTAAATTGTTCATTGAAAAAAGCAGATTACAAAACAGTACTACATCATTTTGGTGTTAAAAAAAAAAGTATGTGTACATATATATGCACAGAAAAAGACCTACAAGGATAACAGTGGTAATCTCTGGAGAAAGGAAAGAGAAAGGGTATGTGTATGTTTTGCTTGCCTTTATCTTCTAATTTTTGTAATGCACAAGTGGTGTTTCTATAATACATCTCTTGAAAAAATAAAAGTTAAATAAGGCTTTATATTTCATCCCTGCTAATCTACAAAAGACCATCTAAGAAATGATGTATGATCTTCCTAAAATATGCTAAGTGGTCTGTCCACCGAGAGCACGCAGGATTCTTGGGATGTTCTTCAATTTGGAGCTTTGTTACTTGGATGATTCTCTGACAAATCAAAGATTTTCTTCCCCAGATGACGGCAATGCTGTAGGAAAAAACTAATACCAGTTAAGGTCTCAGAGGCATGAGGTGATGGTTTGAGATAAGAAACGAAAGTCAGTTTTTAAAAGGGGTGCCAAAATGCCTCCTCAAGCACTCTTCACCTCCACTTCCCTGTGTGAAAAACGTTACCAGCAAAGTTCAAAAAAATCTTTAGGAGAAAAGGGAGACCAGCAGGACTGAACACAGCACTCAAGTCCCAGGGAGAAACCCCTGGACTAGGTGTACCTGATGGCAGAATCACCCTCTGACAATAAAGACACATTCACACCCATTTACAAACTCACTTATCAGGATTTCTTTTCTCTTTAATCATCACTCTCAAACTGAGAAGATATACTAGAGGCTCTAAAAGGGTGACTTTTGCAGGTTTCTATATTGCAGCATCATACAAAGATCTGTACGAACAAAAGTGTGCTGTACAATCATGTGCTGAGTTAACAAGTCTTGGAAAGTGTCTACAATGCATGTGAAGGTGACACGAGCAGAGAAGACAGAAATGACAGACTCGGCCCATCTTCCCGGAGCCTGCAGTCCGATGGGGGAGGCAGGTGGAAAACAAATACACCCAAACACACAGGCACCTGAACGCTCTAAGTGTCACGAAGGAAAAGAGCGGCGTTCCCTGAGATCAGAACAGGGGCATCTAATTTACAGGAGGAAGTGACATTTCAGTTGTGACTGCAGAGTGAGCAGGTGCTGGCCAGGCAGAGGGCAGACGAGCATTCCAAGCAGGGAGACTGTGTGCAAAGGTGCTGAAGCAGGAAGCAGCAAGGGACAGTCACAAAGGGGACAAAGGGGAAAGACTGACCAAAAGTGAGATTGCAGAAATCAGCAGGGGCCGTGCTGTCACTGTGTTACTCAGGATTTGGGATTTTACTAGAAGTGTGATGGGAAGCGGTTGGCCATCTGAAGTAGGAGAGTGATCAGATCTAAGTTACACTTAAAATCCACATGGAAATCGGCTGGAGGCTCAAGAATGGATGGGGGGCGGGGTGGGGACAGGTCAGGCATGTAGTGCAGACGAGATACAGAGGTGGGTTAGACTAGGCTGCAAGGGTCCAAACTACAGCCTGAAGGCCGAATTCAGCCCAAAGCCTGTTTGTGTAAGTAAAGCTTTACTGGAACACAGCCCCACCTACTCATTTACGTCTGGTCTACAGCTGCCTTCACTACCACGGCAGAATGGAGTAGCTGTGACAGAGACCATTTGGCCTGCAAAGCCTAAAATATCTACTATGTGGCCCTTTACAGAAATCCTGCTGACCGATGGACCAGCGGATGGCAGTGGAGAGAGAAACAGGCTCACCATACAAAGCAGATCGTATTTGTGGATTCTGTATCTGCGAATTCACCACCTTGCTAAAAATTTATTTGTAACTTCAAAACCAATCCTCAGCAGGTGCTTCTACAGTCATCCCTGGGCACGCGCACGCTGCCAGGAAAAACCTGGGCTGCATGATGCCTGATGCCTGTGTTCCCAGTTGAGGTCAAACGAGGTCGGGCTCTGCCTTCTTGCTGCAGCTCTTATACTATAAGCAAGCCTACTTTCCGTGGTCTATTTAGTACCACGTTTTTCACATTCTTTGGTACTTTTTTGCTGGGAATTTTTAAATGACCCCCAAGCATAGTGATGAAGGGCTGTCTAGTGTTCCTAAGTGCAAGGAAGCTGTGATGTGTCTCATAGAAAAATGCATGTTAGGTAAGCTTCATTCGGGCATGAGTTACAGTGCTGTGGGCTGTGATTCAATACTAATCAATCAACGATTTATATTAAATAAGGTGTTTTTAAACAAAAACACACATAAAACAAGGTTACGTACTGATCAGTTGATGAAAATAAGAGCAGAGGCTCGCAGGAAGCTAATCCTAGGAGCGGTCGTCCATCATCCCCTAATCCAGCCTCTGCGGTGACTTTATAGAACATAACTATAGCAAAAAACAAGAATGGCTATATTTGGGAAGCAAAAATCAATAAAATTCGGTGATGGATTAAATATGAAGTGAAACGAAGTCGAGGATGACACTCAGGTTTCTGATGTGAACGACCGGGTGGAAGGAGATGCCATTTATGGAAATGAAGATTTCTGGGAGAAGCACATATTTCAGGTGGTTGACCAAGATTTTTTTCTTTGTACACATTAAGTTTGAGATGCTTGTGAGACATCCAAATAGAGATGTCGTGTAGATTGTTGGCTTTCTGACTTTGGAGCTCAGAAAAGAAGTCTAGGTAAAGGCACAGCTTTGGGAGTCACTGACATACAGAGACAATGGTGTTTGAAAGCCCTTGGGAATGGTATGTGCCCCCCAACCCGACCCCCGAGCAGGAGGAACTCTGTGCCTTCCTGAATCAACAGGCAGGTAAATTTAAATCTTTATCTAGGTGGTTTGATTTGTTTAATATAAAAACACTTAGGGGAGGAAATTAATCCAGTGGTCTATAACTAGAACTGGATAAATGTTCATACCCCTTGACCTAGTAATGCTTCTTAGAAGAACCGATCCTAAAATTCAGACACCCCTTAATGTTACACTGAATGACACTAAGAAATGATTCATGATAGAAAAACCAGAAACAACCTTACAATTGGGGAATGCTACACTAATAAAACTACCGATATTCTCCTCTGCGATTTCTTCAACAGATCCTAAGCTTAGAAATTTCAACCCCTCCAGAGGTTTAATAAATATCCACTTCTGTTTCCTTCAAGCTTTCTTAAAAAAGGATTTTTTTAATCCATTGATAAATTTACCTTTATCCGTTAAAATGCAGGCTGCTTCAGGGTAGGGGTGTACATCTGTTTTGTTCGTTGCTGCACCTCTGGCACCTAGAACAGTCCCTGGCATACTTAATGTGCTCAACAGACTTTTGTTGAATTTAACATTTTAATCACATAGAATTTATCTTGGTATAATGTTGTGAGGTGATAATACCCGTTGAGATTTTTCAAATTGCTATCACGTGGTCCCATTCCCATTTGTTAAATCAGGTTTCCTTGCCCCACCGCTTCATGGAAACTCCTTCGTCATCTATTAAATGCTCACAGACAACAGGATCTTAAATCTGGCACACCTATTCTGCCCACTGATGGGTCTGTCAAGTTTCGTGCCAAATCTGAACCTTTATGGTTTGGTTTTAACACATGGCAGAGCTGGCCCTTCCGCTGCTCTTGTCTTTCAGACCTGACTGTTCTATGCCGGCCACCTTATCTTTCAAGAAGACCAACAGAAATCAGTTTCTCAAATTTTAAAACATTCATTCAGATTCTGATTGAAACAAAGAACATTTTACATTGGGAGCAGAACCAGCATATTTACCAATTTCACTCTCTTATCAAGGAAGGGATTGGGAAGACTTCCCGCTTCGCAGCTAGAGCCTGGTGGGCAGGGGTGGGAGCTCTGGATCCAGGCTGCCGGGGGGGGGGGGGGGGGGGGCCAACCTCAGCTCAGCCGCCTGTGAGCGCCGACCCTTCCAGTGCCTCTGCAGCGTCACACAGCTGGGCAGAACCTACCCTGCAGCATTACTACAGGAGTCAGTGAATTAATACAACTGAAACCTTAGAACAGAACTGGCAATACCAAGGGCTTGATAAGTATTAGCTGTTACCACCTTTTCATAACTTTTTTTCTTAGAGGTCTCAGGAAGATTATTCTCAGATTTCTGGTTTAGCTGCTCACATGGGTTCATGGCGTGGCTGTCCCTTACTATATACCCTCCTACATGCCAGCTCCCGGACTAAGTGCTTTACACTCACCATCTCATCTGTCCCTAATGGATGGAGAGGAGGCCAATGGGACAGCAGAGCGGGGGTGAGCGTGGGGTGGGAGGATGTGTGTCTGCAACATCAACGCTCCAGCACCGCCAGCCCCCCGCCGTGGTTGCCCTGCTCCGAGAAGGATCCCGGATCCTTCCTACTCGAGTTAACTGTGGCTCTCCATGCCGCATGTTACCCCGACCACTCCAACTGCCCCGTGAGGAGCCGGGCGGCCGGCCGGCCGGTCAAGACGAGAGTACGCTCCGGCATCAGGAGGGCTCAAGGTCTGGCTTATGAGACTTTGGACAGGTTCTTTAATATCTCTAAGCCTCGATTTCCTCTTCTGTAAATGGAGACAATCACAGAGCTCTTTATGTCGATTAATAATAATATATTATTACTGTGAGAATGATATCTGCCCATTCTACTCTGAGGCCCCAGTGCCAAACTGGATGAACTACAGACTGGCCGGCTCTGGAGAGAGAACAAGAGAAAGTAGCCCCTGCATGGACGGGCCCTGGAGCAGATGGGGCCTCGTCTCTCCCGGAGCTGAGGCAGAAAGGCTGGAGGCTGGAGGCCGTCTCAGCCACCAAGAGCAGTACAGCACATAATACCCTGGCCAGGTCTCCGACTCCCACATGCCCAAGGAAAGTTTTCATCAAAGCAAGTACCATCTGATTTTAAATATACACTGATTTCTCATTCTGAATGCATTCCTCTAAAATAGGGGTTCTCAATCAGAAATGCAAATTCTCAAGCCCCACCCCAGACCTACTGAAACAGAAACTCTGAGGGTGGCGCCCAGTGATTTGTTTTAACAAGCCCTCCTGGTGACTGACGGTTTCCAAAGCCGGAGAAGCGCTTCTCCAAAACAGCTCCCTACACAAACACTCCCCAAAGTGAGCCCCAGTGTACCTGCACTTGGACCCTGACACCTACGAGTATAACAAGGCAGAGACACAGCCAAGATACGCAAAGTCAGACGATGAGCAGGCAGGTAAGGAGCCTGGCTCGCTGTGGGTAGCTGAGTGGGGAATAATAAGTAGCTGGAAGCAGAGAGGTGAGATGACGTCAAGGGAGGACAGAAGTAGGAGAGGCTGCGAATGTCAATGGCTGAAACAGACAAAACGGAAGAGCTGCTGGACTGACTAGGCTCTCTGTCAAGTTTCACTGCGGGAACAACATACTGGTTCCCGAGCTTTCCTTAGCCAGCAACGGGAAATGGGGCAGTTTCATCAACCACGCTTTATGGAGCAACTGTAAGTACAACGTCAAGGTTGAGGAGGGAAAGAAAGGAGCAGAGTATCCAGTGAAGCAATCACCAGCCATGACTTGTATAAACACAAAACATTTTGAGTTGCCTTTGTTGCCCAAGTTTTTATAGCAAGAAGTCCCCTTAGCAGCACTGCCCTTAGAACAGGGTAAAAGGGTCTCCAGCCCTGAACCCCACACTTTCAAGACCCCCAGCCACACCCCTCCCCAAGGGGAGAGGTGTCCCCAGGGTCACCAGCTGGGCCCCTGTCCTCTTCCGGACCATGTTCTGGATCCCTGGGACCCTGGTAATCCCCGTCCAAAAGGCCTTGCACCCACTTGTAGGCCTTCCCCAGGCAGGGCCTGTGGGGTGCACAGAGGGGCCAAGCAGGTGGCCAGGAGGCACCCCTAGGTCCGCGGGGAGGTGGAGGTGGTCGTAGGTTGGACACACAAACCAGGAATCGGTGGGCTGCAGGCTGCCCTGTACCATCACCCTGGGATTCAGCAACGTCAAGTCAAGCCACCCCTTCTTGTGAAAGTCTGTGTGTTCAAACACTATGAAGGGTTACTCATTGGGATGGAAGAGCTGCCAAGGGAGGTGGGAAGCGCAAGACAGAAGGGACCCCAACAGGATCCTCTGTGGGGTCAGAATGACACGCCTGACAACAGGGATGGGGTTCAAGTTTTGGTCACATCAAAGAGAAAGAATGAGTCGAAGCTCTACCTTGGGAAATCAGCATTTTTTTTAAATTAATTAATTTTTATTTTTGGCCATGCAGCGCAGCTTGTGGGATCTTAGTTTTCCAACCAGGGATCGAACCTGGTCTCTCTGCAGTGAAAGCGTGGAGTCTCAACCACAGGACCGCCAGGCAAGTCCCAGCATTTTTTTTTTTTTTTAAAGCCACTTAATGACTGAAAAGTGCTCTGAGGTTCTGTGAAACTCATCACAATTGTACCGATTTCTGTGATTTTTTTCTTGTTGTTGTTAATAAGTAGTTCGTGGTGACAAGCTGTGAACTTTCTCAGGGAAACATAAGGAACAACTTCCTAACAGAAGACTCTTGAAAAACCAGAGCTGAGGGCATATGGCCTTGCTTTGCTCTGGACAGTGGGAAATAGCCCCCCGGGGATGGGCTCGGGGAGGTACCGTGGGCGGCAGGGCACCCAGGAGGACCAGGCCCAGGACCTCCCCCAGCTCTGGGAGAAGGTTCGCGGCTGTGACAGCCTCGTGGGACGCACACCATGGAGCTCCCGCTGGCAGGGCGGCCCAGTGAAGCCCCACTCAGTGGCCACTGTCCTGGAGTTTCTGCGCCCACGGCCGGAGTGACTCTCAAGGCAACGTTGAGGCAGCCTCTTCAGTGCTCTGGGCCTCAGTTTCCTCAAGTGTCAAAGGTTGATACGAGTGTGTGAAGACTGACCCAGTAAGATCCTGAGATACTGTGATCCCGGGGTAGAATGTAAGAGAGCCTACCAAAAGAAGAGAGTCTTTAGAAAAACAGAATCGGTCGTCCTTTGGTATCTGAGGAGTGCTGCTTCCAGGACCGCTGTGGATACCAAACGCCTAGTATGCTCAAGTCCTTTACATAAGACAGTGTAGTATTTGCACATAACCTACACGCATCTGCTTGTTTACTGTAAATCATCTCTAGATTACTTGTAATATCTAATACAATGTAAACGCTATGTAGATAGTTGCCGGGTGCACAGCAAATTCAAGCTTTGCTTTTTGGAACTTTCTGGATTTTTTTCCCAAATATGTTCAATCTATGGTTGGTTGAATCCATGGATGTGCAAGCTGTGGATATAGCGGGCAGACTCTAAGTATCATGGCACTGCTAACACCAGCAAGCTTCCCTGGTCCTAGATCATGGCCACGAGGGGTGGGGAGGAAACTGGAAAGGAGCAAATATTTACTGAATGCCCGGATCAGGCATGCGGCTAAGTGCTCTGCCACGCTCTCTCGTGTGACCCCAGCAACAGCCCAGCTCCATCACCAGGGCGAGCTCGCCTCCCCCCTGCACCACATGGCTCACCCTCCGCTGCCTCATCCCCTCTATTACATCCAGGCCAGGAAAAAAATTACCTTGTTCAAGTATCATTTTGATTATATTGGTTCCCTTTTCCACGCCATAAAGTGTCTCTCGAATTAGAACCCGTTTTAAGCCTTTCAACAACTGATCCCAAACACTTACCGTTCTCGGCTGCTGGTCTATTTTGTGCTTACCACTCCAGCCAAGCAAAAATGACCTTGCAAATGAATTCCATTATGCACTCTGCTTGTTCACCTGGTTACACCAGCACAAGAGCTTTGACTGTTTCTGTTGTCGCTCTGGAGAGGAAAACCTCACTTATCCGACATCTTTGGAAATAGGCCGATCCACAGAATTGATCTATATAAATTAATTTTCCCTCTTCCAGTAACTTAACCCTTTAAGAGGCCTTAAATCCTTTTTGGGGAGTAAGTCGTGGTATAATTAAATGAAAGAGTTTCTTTACTTTAACCATTTTCTTATGGAAACATTTCTATAATACATTAGAGAAACTCCCAGTCTCAGTTAACAGAACATAATGAATATTGATTAATCTTTGCCTGATGGTGCAGGTCATCCTTAATGAATCACAGTGATCACAGTGTGCTGGAGCTTCAAATGTACCTGCCTCAGGGGTGTGTGCCCCCCGATCCCCGCCCCCATTACGAGTTCCCCTGTAATTCACTTTCCTGCAGAAGCTCCTGCTATCAGCCTGGATTCTGGTTGACTAGGTGCAGTGACACAGAACTCGGGAGGGTGTAACTTGCTGCCTCTCTGCACAATTTTAAGAACTTACACGTTGCTTTTTGTCAGAGCTCTGTAAATTCTTCATTAGGGGAAAAAAGATCAAACTTCCATAACAAGCAATGAACCAGAGTTTTCAAAATTGCTTTACCATGTGACTTTTAAAAGGATTCCAGACACACATATTAAAATTTGCTTCCTTAATGCCATGAAACTAGAAGTTCTATACAGAACTGGCATGATGGATCACTTTTCTTATGATGAGCCCTTGGAAAATCATTTTATATTGTGAATAACAATTCCATAGGTTGAATCAAAAGGGTAATATTGATCTAGAGGAAAATGGTAAAAATATAGGGGGGAAAAAACCTTATTTCATCAGAATGTAATCTGTAACTATGTGAATCCAAAGTGTCATAACCCAATGTTATGGCAGGTTCTACAGTGATCTTTCACTGAGCATGCACAGTACAACCTGGGGGGAAACGCCCTTGTCCACTCATATATTAAACTGCATTCTTTCTGTGACAATGAAGGTTTTATAAAGTCTACAGCATTAGCACAGGCAAGAGTCAATCAATCTTAATTCTACTTAAACACAGTGGCATTTAATTAATCAGAACCTACTAGAGCAAAATAAGTTAGGCAAGAATTGCTAAAACAGGCTACTTTCAAAAACACTACAGATCTCTTCAATGCCGTGTTTAGAAATAAGTGGCTGTAAAACCGCAAAATTATTTTGCAGTTTTACAGGTTTGCTGCTAAGGAAACCATAAACAAGACAAAAAGAGAACCCTCAGAATGGGAGAAAATATTTGCAAATGAAGCAACTGACAAAGGATTAATCTCCAAAATTTACAAGCAGCTCAATATCAAAAAAACAAACAACACAATCCAAAAATGGGCAGAAGACCTAAATAGACATTTCTCCAAAGAAGATATACAGATTACCAACAAACACATGAAAGAATGCTCAACATCATTAATCATTAGAGAAATGCAAATCAAAACTACAATGAGATATCATCTCACACTGGTCAGAATGGCCATCATCAAAAAATCTACAAACAATAAATCCTGGAGAGGGTGTGGAGAAAAGGGAACCCTCTTGCACTGTTGGTGGGAATGTAAATTGATATAGCCAGTATGGAGAACAGTATGGAGGTTCCTTAAAAAACTAAAAATAGAACTACCATATGACCTAGCAATCCCACTACTGGGCATATACCCTGAGAAAACCATAATTCAAAAAGAGTCGTGCACCAAAATGTTCATTGCAGCTCTATTTACAATAGCCAGGACATGGAATCAACCTAAGTGTCCATCGACAGATGAATGGATAAAGATGTGACACATATATACAATGGAATATTACTCAGCCATAAAAAGAAACGAAGTTGAACTATTTGTAGTGAGGTGGATGGACCTAGAGTCTGTCACACAGAGTGAAGTAAGTCAGAAAGAGAAAAACAAATACAGTATGCTAACACATATATATGGAATCTAAAAAAAAAATGGTCATGAAGAAGCTAGGGGCAAGACGGGAATAAAGACACAGACCTACTAGAGAATGGACTTGAGAATACGGGGAGGGGGAAGGGTAAGCTGGGACAAAGTGAGAGAGTGGCATGGACATATATACACTACCAAACGTAAAATAGATAGCTAGTGGGAAGCAGCCACATAGCACAGGGAGATCAGCTCGGTGCTTTGTGACCACCTAGAGGGTGGGATAGGGAGGGTGGGAGGGAGGGAGACAAAAGAGGGAAGAGATATGGGGACATATGTATATGTATAACTGATTCACTTTGTTATAAAGCAGAAACTAACACACCATTGTAAAGCAATTATACTCCAATAAAGATGTTAAAAAAAAGTTTGCTGCTTTTTTTTTTTATTGGCAACTATTTCACTAGCTTACTTTCTAATGGCAAAGTTACCCATCAGAAAATCACAAGTTGAATGGCTTTGCCCATCATATCTTTTGCCTTTTCCATTGGCTCTAGACCAAAGATGGAGGAATACGGGCTGTAAGTCTGACTTGTAGCCACTCTCATGAACACCTCACTTACTCGTAGAGAACCTGGAAAAACAGTCACGGCTTTCACAGACTCAGAACCTCTAAAGAATCTGACGAACTGTCCTTTCTAAACCTGGATGAACCAATATTACACCGAATCATCAAGATTCTTCTGTGCACTCTCTCCTCTTCTTTTGAGAGTAGTTCAACTTTTTTTTTTATGACTTATGTCAGCTGCATTCTGTTTGTCAGACTAAATTCTCCCAAGGTCCTTTCCTGCTCTGGGCTCCACACTCCCAATAGGTGGAGCTAGGTTTTCTTCTTCTACAACTTCCTTCCCTGAGGGATCTGCTGAGTGACCACCAGATCTATATCCCCACCAATAAGTACCACAAAACTACCTGGAATTAAAGATCTCAGCCAGGCAGCAAAGCCAGGAATTAATTCTCCAACAGCCATGTAAGATGAATGGGTCCACTGGCGACGGAGCCGGTAATGCCAAATGCCAAAAACAGAAAGTCTCTGAGCAGCGTGTGCAAATTAGAAGTGTAATGTGTTTACAAAGATATAAGATGTAAGTAATGAAAGAGGAAGAT
Source organism: Balaenoptera ricei (assembly GCF_028023285.1). Classification (NCBI taxonomy): domain Eukaryota; kingdom Metazoa; phylum Chordata; class Mammalia; order Artiodactyla; family Balaenopteridae; genus Balaenoptera; species Balaenoptera ricei. The sequence goes on along the minus strand of NC_082647.1, from coordinate 14,468,144 downwards.
GGACTCTTCTGCAAATGAGAGATGGTAATTTCCAGGGATGGTAATTTCCAGGGATATTTCTAAGGAAATTTGTAATAGGTATTTTCTACATTCAGAAATATTTTTTTGATTCCAAATAAAGAAAATATTTCAAGAGAAAATAGGGACGTGGGGTCTTCCCTTTATACCTCAAGAAACATGAGCACGTAAGAATTAAGAACCGATGCGAGGGTGCATGCATGCACACACACACATTAAAGGCATTCCATCTTGAGTCAGACCACGGTCCGGTGAGCTCATGCTTAGTTTTGACTTTCACTTCCCATGCAACCTGAACTCGAGGACAGACACCCTGCATAAACGTCTGTGAAATGGATGTGTTAAAGAAGAGCCCTGCCTGTAAAGTGGGCGTGACGGTGCCTATTTTGGGGCTGTCAGGAGGACAAGCGAGTCAATGTGGGTAGAGCGTGTGCCACAAACTAAGTGGGGTCTAAGTCGCAATTACTGCCATGAACTTCAGGCATCTTGGTTTCTTTTAGAGGAAAAAAAAAGACCTTTCTATATTCCAGGTTTTCCATTTTCTTTCTCTACCTCCAATCCCTCCCCCACCCCCAATAGGGTATTGCCATACAAAATGGAACTATTATGAGTTTGGGCCTTTCAAGTTCACACTCCGTCAGAGGTTATATGACATCTGCTGGCATTATTCTGAACCTCGCCTTTGATAGCAACCCAAAGAGCTTGAATTGTCATCGTAAGACCACCAGAAAGCATTGGCAAATGACACGTTCAGAGAACAATAAAAAATGTTCATGTATCATACCCTCCTGATCGTCACTATTTTGTTCCATATACACCTCAAAGGCGGTTCCTTTAAGATTGGTCTCTACAGGAGGAAGGAAGAGAGAAATAAAGAAACAAAAAATAAAACATAGGGACTTCCCTGGTGGGCGCAGTGGTTAAGAATCCGCCTGCCAATGCAGGGGACACAGGTTCGAGCCCTGGTCCGGGAAGATCCCACATGCCGCGGAGCAACTAAGCCTGTGCGCCACAACTACTGAGCCTGTGCTCTAGAGCCCACAAGCCACAACTACTGAACCCGCATGCCACAACTACTGAGCCTGAGCTCTAGAGCCTGCGTGCCACAGCTACTGAAGCCCGCGCGCCTAGAGCCCGCGCTCCGCAACAAGAGAAGCCACCGCAATGAGAAGCCCGCGCGCAGCAACTAAGAGTAGCCCCCGCTCGCCGCAACTAGAGAAAGCCTGCGTGCAGCAACGAAGACCCAACGCAGCCAATAAATAAATAAAATAAAATAATAATAATAATAATAAATAAATAAAAATAAAATACGAAGAATATGAGCAGCTGTAACTTGCATAAAGCACCAAATTTTCCTCTGTAGGAAAATTATGTTTGGTGCACTGATCCAGAGCTTGGCTCGTGGTGGGGCGGGTGCCTCCCCTCTGAGGAGCCCTTGGTAGGGAAGCCACCTCTGGGCGCTCCCTCTCCTGGCCTGCTGCCTGGGTTACGAATGGATCCTGATTAAGGGCAAAGACTATCTTTCATACTTTGGGATACTTTCCCAGAGGCACAGCTGCAGACCCTGAAACTCTGTTCTAATGGCTTGTTGCCTCATTTTTAAAGTGGCATAGAATGTGTCACTAGAGAAGAGAAATCCTCTACCTGAAACCAGCAGAAGCTCAGTGGGAATAAAGAATCTAGAAAAGTCACAGAGGGGGTCAAAAAAGGCTCTTTCTTCTGTGGCCATAGGGGGTTTATTGTTGCTGGTGCCCAAACTGGAAAAGGAATAGCAGGAGATCAATAATTGGAATGCTGCTATTATTGGTTTTCTAAACTATTTGTGGGTTATTCTTTCCCTGGAGTTGTCATGCCTGTAAGCAGCTCAAAAGCTAGAGGGATTTAACACGCACTGAGAAAATGCCTACTACAGCCAAGCGCTTTACCTGTACTCGCTTCTAATGGAGCCCTGGCACAATCGAATAAGGCTTTAAAAAAAAAAGCTCAGAGAAGTTAAGTAACATGCCCCAAAGCCATATAGCTAGATTCAAACCCCAGGTTTCTCTGATTCAAGTATCGTACCACACTGTCCAGGATCAGGAATAAAATTAATGAGCCTTGATTCACTCTTCAAATGTGGTGAGAATGAAAACAATATTTATACTTCCTCATTTTAAAAATATAAAACATAAACACAGGAAAAGATATTTTTTGAACATGTGTCATCAAATTCTTTTAATGGAAGATGATTCAGAATCCACTTCTTGGTAGGTGTCTTCAGGCCCATCTGATGATAGACTTCAGCGCTACAGTTTTGGGAAGTCTGACTGTATAAGCCAACACTAGTGGACATGGCACACAGCCCAGGGACAGTGGAACACAATTAACGTGGGATTTAGGGTCCTCCAATTCAGAACCTATGGCACTATAGACCTTTGTGGTTGGCCTTTGCACTACATGTTGGAAAAAGCCTTGCTAAGCAAGTTGATGGAGTAAACATAATTGCAAGGCGAATGTTTAACATTCTAAAGAAAATAAACCTTTTTAAAGAAGTTTAACTTGATCAGTACCAAGCCATTGAAAACTAATGTGCTATTTATAAACCTACCCTTAAAAGCAAGTCACAGAAGACTGATTATACTTTCCTACCCATTAATTTGTATTATCAAACATACCCTGTTTCCAACTGAGCATTTCTCTCTAAAAACCTGGCAGCTCAGAATGCTCCACTAATGCACTCGGGCCTTCACACCAAGTCCCAGCTTGGGGCAACTGCACCCCATTTAAACAAATGAGTACACCCCTGAATTCCAGCTGAAATGCCTCGCCTGTCATTATCCTTCTCCTGAGAACTCCATGCTCAACCTCTCAGTAGCTTAAAAACTATCAGAAATCACTCTTCTTGGAGAATTCCACAGGAAAAGCCCTGCTCCTTCAGGATGCACACAAGGAGTCCATATGCTCTGATGGGGGTACGGTAAAAAATCAGGTTCGCTAAATCAAGCAGACGTCACCAAGGAGGGAAAAAGGAGGTCACTGGAGTCTTAGAGGAACTCACAGCAGGACGGGAATGTGGGTTCCGCAATACACTGCCTGATTATAGAGGTCACCTGTCTGTTTTAGAGCACGACCGACAGTCTCTTTCAAAAAAGACGCAGACCTAAGCTTGTGCAGAGTGAAGCTGGGACTGCTTGAGGAGGGGTGAGAAGACTAGGAGAAGAATTACAAAGGTATGCAGAGACTCTCTCAGAATCAAAGGGCACAAAGCACAGGAATAATTAAGAGAGCACACAGACAAGACTGAGGGAAACCCGGGGTGGACCGGGGTGACCACGCAGGTCACCTGGGACACAGACGGCAGGCTTGCAAATTTAAAAAGTGAGCTCCTGAGACCTTTGAGATCGGTGCTGATTCTTACACCACAACATCTTACACACCCACAGGTCTTTATCTGGTGTCATGCACTAGAAGAGCACTGTTGGAAGAACAGGAGTGCCAAGTCTTGGCCTCAGGGGTATGGCCTACATTCCATCTGGATTTACAATGCGAGGGACAGGAGGAGAACAGCACGGTTCCCAGGATGGCTTTCCACAAAGTTGACTAAATACATCCCAACCCACACACCCAGCCCCTTGTGAAAAGGGAAAGCAGCCCTTTACTATAGTTCTGAATTCAATGCCAAGTTCCTTCTCCAATGCTCACCCGGAGTGTCCAGCAGAGGGAGTCTCAAAAGAGGTACTTAATAAAGAGAAAATTGTTTCATTTTAACACTCCACAGACAGTGGAAGCATTGACTGTAGCCCCCTCCCAGAGACACAGACAAACAATGAACGCCCGACTGGGTCCTCCTAGCGTGTTCACAGAGCCACCGGCTCGCTCTTTTCTGCGTGGTGGAGTGATCAGAAATTTCGTTTTGTTTTGTTGAATGGTTAAATGGACCTTGTGTTCTTCAGAATCAAAGAGGAAAGCCCCTGAAATAACATCTCTCTGTTGCCTTCTAAACAGGCCCCTTTGTTTCTAAGAGAGTCTGAAAAAAAAATATTTACAGTCCATAGGTTATTTACAGCCTCGTTATCCAGGACCTGACTGGTAACTTTATTCCATCCAGAAACCTAATTCATTTGGAGCCCTGGAACTAATAACAGATTTTCTTTTCAGATAAGTTTTTTTTTTAATCTGCCTTTATAATAGAGATAAAACTATTAATGCGTTCCCTGTCTCACTCGCCAGGACTGCTCTCCGGATTTACAGAGGATTAAAATCTCCTCACCCCTCCTCTCTGTTCCCCCACAAACCCGTGCCCCTCTCATTTGCTATTTCATCCACAGAATATCTGAACAAAACCGAAAGAAAGCCGGATGGACTGACGCTAAAAGTATGTAAAGGCTGCTACTTCAGTGATTGCACGAGAAAACATTTTCACGATGAAAATGACTGAAAAAAAATCAAGCACCCTTTGGTTCAAAATTCCTCCTATTACAAGCACACAAAAAACACACTGGAGTGTAAAAACTTAGTTGATTCCAGTTTGATTTCTGCCTGGAAGCTGACAGAACTGACTGAAGAGAAACGAAAGAGCGAGGGAGTGCAGGGGAAAACGTAGCGCTCGTGCCTTCCGTTTCTTTCTTTCTTCCTAAAGACAGATGAGAAAAAGGACCCGACGCCAGGTGAAGGTGCACGACGCAGGTTTACCCAGACCGATCGAGACGAACAGACGTCTTGGCTGCCTCCCCGACTTGAAAACCTAAACTACATTTTTCCCTTACACACGCTAATGCGGGGAGATTTTAGCCTACTGCATTGTTCTGCCTGGGTCTGAAATGGACTTTTCCTCTCTATCCCCTCTCATCACCTAGCCCCGTACATTCCGATCCGACAGCCCCCCCAAATCAGAGGCTCGCGAAGAATAAAGGAGCGTGGGGTGGGAGTGGAGGGAAATGGGAAGGGAGCTGCGAGGACAGAGAGTGGAAAGCACATCATCTTAAAGGTAATTTTCTTTGGGGGAGGGGGGAGGAGGAAAGCTACACCGTATCACCTTTATTTATTCCAAATAAATAAAGAGCACCGTCATGGGTCTGTCTTTTCCCCGGCGCCCCCCTCCTAATTTCTTTTCTTCGGCCAGGAGCCCACCCTCGCACCCACAGCCCCCCCCCCCCCAGCCTCTTTCTCCACCCTGGAAATAAGATCTGTTCGATTCCGGATCCCGGCCGCTCGCTGGGCGAGGGTGGGGGCGGCGTGGAGGGGGCGGGCAGCCGGTTCGAGCCCCGGGGGTGGGGCGCGGAGGCCGGGCGCCCGGGGGCGGCGGGCCTGGGGGCTGCCCGGCGAGGGGCGGCGGGCAGAACAAAGCTGCGGGGGCCGCGGCAGCCAGGCGGCGCGGGGCGAACGGGGTCGGCGGGCCGGCGCCGCTTACCTTCGTACACGGGGGCCATCGGGGCCGGGGTGTCCGCGATTCATGGCAACGGAGAAGGGAACGCGGCGCGCGAGCTCGGCCCCCCCAGCCTCAGTCGGAATCTGCCATCTTGAGCCTGTGTCTCCGCTCTCCGCGCAGCCGGGGCCGCCAGCGCCCGCATCACCGCCTCACTTGGCCGGCGCCGGGGGAGGGGGCCGGGCGCCGCCGCCGCCGCCGCCGCCGCGGCCCGGGCCCTGCGCGGGGCTCCGGGGCGGCCGGGCGGGCGGGCGCAGCGGCCGAGGCCGAGGGCCGAGCGGCCGCGGCCCCCGAGCGGGTCCGCGGTGGGGCGGGAGCCGGGGCGGGCAGCGCGCGGCCAGTCCCCGGCCGGGGCTCAGCTCAGCATGGCTGTGTGTGTGGGGGCTTCGGCAAAAGTTGCACGGGAGGCGGAGGAGGGGCGGGAGGAGCCGGGGGAGGGGCGGGGGGCGGGGGCGGGAGCGGCGGCAGAGCGCGAGCGAGCGAGCGAGCGAGCCCGGAGAGCGGATTCCGCGCGCAATCGAGCGCCGATGGCACGGATGCGAGGCGGGGAAGGCCGAGCCGAGGGCAGGAGCGGGCGAGGCCAGGGAGGCTTGGCGAGGCCAGCGAGGCTCGGCGCGGCCCGGTGTGCACACGCTTCAGCTCTGATTGGCAAAGGGGAGCCGGTCCGCAGGGGTAGCAGCCAGAACTTTGTGTGCGCGCGCGAGCTGGGCGGGAGGGCGAACAGACTAGAAGGGGAGCCCCGGCCGGCAGCGGCTCGCCCTTCTCGCACCTGGTTGGCGCTCCCTGAGATCGGGGTGCGATGAATGAATGGAGGAGTGGGCGCACGCCGTCCTCGGGGGGAGGATGAGTAAGCGGAGGAGCTTTTGAAATCCAAATGAGGTCAGAGATGCAGAAGCCATTCCGAGCACGCTTAAGAAATGCAGCCCCCGGGTGGTCGCTGGATTCCTGTGGGAATCAGGTTTCCGCCCGGTCCTCACGCCTACGGTGTCCTGAGGGTACCCCCCCCCCGACCCCCATAATCTGGACGCGTGGTTCCCTCTACCTGCCTCAACGCTCTCTCCGAACGGGTCTTCAACTAAACACGCTCCAGACTCTCCCCAGCCCGAAGCCTCGCCAGTTCACTGCTGCAGCTTCTTCTTGGATTCTGTGATGGGATGCCCTGCCATCGCCCCCAACTTAAGAAGACGGGAGCCTCCTCTTAGTCAGTGACACATAGATTGATCATAAAAGATATTCAGTGGATGGCAAGCAGCTTTTTAAAAAAAATGAAGTGTACTAGAATAGAAAAGACTAGACCCATTGCCCTTAGTAAGAGTAACTGTTTATTTCATAAACCTTTTTTTTCGGTTATATATACGGGACAACTGTGCTGGACCACGATACAAGTTGTATTTCCTGCTGTGGGTCATAGGTCAGAGTTTAAAATCTGTATTTGGGGAATATAAAATAATGAACAAACCCATTATTTTCCCACTACCTCTTATCCTTTCCAACCTCCATACCCTGTCACCCACCTCCCCCCCCAAAAAACCCCCAAAGACCAGCCCTTTCACACTCTTACCTAGTTTTGTTAGTAGCACATCATTCCCCCTTTGTCTCAGGATGACCTTTGACTCTGCCGGCTTCCTTGCCCCCATATTCAGTGCTACACTTTGCACTGCTTCTCTTAGCCTAATGTCACTCACATTTGCAGAAGCCTAGATTACCATTGCTAAAGGGGGTCTCAGAGATCATGTGGGCCAGCCATGCCCTTTTAGAATTGAAAAGATGAGGCCGAGGGAAATGAAGTATATTGCCCAGTGTTAACACAGTATTAAATCTTAGAGTTCAGTATGGAGATTCCTTAAAAAACTAAAAATAGAACTACCATATGATCCAGCAATCCCACTCCTGGGCATATATCTGGAGAAAACCGTAGTCCGAAAAGATATATGCACCCCAGTGTTCATTGCAGCGCTATTTACGATAGCCAAGACACAGAAGCAGCCTAAATGTCCATTGACAGAGGAATGGATAAAGAAGATGTGGTACATATATACAATGGAATATTACTCAGCCATAAAAAGGAATGAAATTGGGTCATTTGTAGAGATGTGGATGGACTTAGAGACTGTCATACAGAGTGAAGTAAGTAAGAAATAGGAAAAACAAGTATCGTATATTAATGCATATATGTGGAATCTGAAAAAATTGGTATAGACAATCTTATTTACAAAGCAGAAATAGAGACACAGACGTAGAGAACAAACATATGGATACCAAGGGGGAAGGGGTGGGGTGGGATGAATTGGGAGATTGGGATTGACATATATACACTATTGATACTATGTATAAAATAGAAAATGAATGAGAACCTACTGTATAGCACAGGGAACTCTACTCAATGCTCTACGGTGACCTAAATGGCAAGAAAATGAAAAAAGAGGAGATATATGTATACGTATAGCTGATTCACTTTGCTGTACAGTAGAAACTAACACAACGTTGTAAAGCAACTATACTCCAATAAAAATTTTTTTAAAAAAGGGAGAAAACAAAAATCAATCAATCAGTCAATCTTAGGGTTAAGCTCTTGGCTCCCACTCTGGTGTTCTTTGCTTCATACCATTCATTCATTCCCTTTCTTCTATCCCCCTGCCATCCTTTACTGGTCCTCAACCCAGTTCACCCTGAGCACTTCCACCTTCAAAACATACAGTTTGGACCATGCCATGCTCCTGCTAACAACCTTCAAGGAGTCAACCTGTGCACGTAGGGCTGAGTTTCCTAGCTCCTTGGCTCTGAGTCAAGGCAGGCAGGCTCCGACTTACCTATCTAAGCACATGAGTTCAGCAAGTCCCTGCCTCTCCAGCCAGACTGGTTTACTCGTGGTCCTCTCTCAACCTTGCCCAGCTGTGCCTTTGTGCCTTTGTCCAAGCTGCTGCTTTCCCACCGAGGATGCCTTCTCCATCTTCTCTCTTTAACCAGATTCCACCTGTGCCTGACTCATTTCCTCCACAAAATGGCCTGAGGTAGCATGAGATTAAGACAGACCTGGTTCCGATCCCAGCTCTTCCACTTAGTAGCTGTGTGAACTTGATCAAATTATTTAACCTCTCTGACCTTCAGTTTCTGCATCTTGATTATAATGAGAATAGTAATAATAATAATATTCTTCCCTTGTACCTATAAGTCTCTATCATGACCTTTACCATACAGGTATCATCCCTCGTCCCCTTTCCAGCACTATCTAATAGAATTTTATGCAGTGCTGGGAAGGTAACCATTTGTGACTCTGGAGTGCATTAAATGTGGCGGGTGTGACTGAGGAACTGAATTTTTCATTTTAATTGATTTTGATAGCCAACATATGGCTAGTGGCTACCATATTGGATAATGCATCTCTAAACTGTAAGCTCAATGGGGGCAGAGACCATCTTGGTTGACATTATATCTCCAGCAGTGAGCACACTGCCTGACACATGGTAGGTACTGCAAAAATATTTGTTCGATGAATAATAGCCACCATTTATAGCATGCTCCCTTGTGTCAAGCACAACACCAAGAACTTGGTGTAACTTATTTCGTACAGTCCTCCCTACAGCCCCTGGGGTGGGATTAGATTAGAGACAGAGTTTGTATAGAGGGCTGGCAGATGGTAGAGTTCCATAAAAGGTGGTTTTTATTAGCATGAAAACCTCCCTGTGACCCATCCAACTGATTTTTTATCTCTTCTTTCTCCTGCCTGTCACACACACTCTGTTGGACTCGGGATACTCCAGTCTAGATGGCTGAGTCTCCTTTTCGGTATTGGCACCCTGTCCCCACAACTGGGTTGGCTGCATCTTGGGGCAGGGTCCGTGGCATACTTGTTTGGATGTCCCTCGGCTCAGGTCTTGCACTGATTCATGTTTAGTCGTTGCCTCTAACTTCGTCCCCGCTGCTGTCTAGCCATGAGTGATTCTAGGCAGTCTCACTCTCTGCAATACCTCCTCTGTCCTCCCAAAATTCATATGTTGAAACCCTAACCGCCGGTACCTCAGAATGTGACTGTATTTGGAGATGGGGCTCTTTAAAGAGGTAATTAAGTTAAAAGGAGGTCATTCGGGTGGGCGTTAATCCAATATAGCTGGGGTCCTTATAAAAAGAGAATTAAGACAGAGACACCAGAGGAAAGACCACATGAAGACACAGGGAGAAGGAGGCCCTCTGCAAGCCAAGCAAAGAGGACTTAGAAGAAACCAACCCTGTCTACCCTTTGATCTCAGAGACTCCAGAACTGTGAGAAAATTAATTTTGGTTGTTAAAGCCACACAGTTTGTGGTACTTTAGTATGGCAGCCCAAGCAAACTAATATACCCCACTAGAAGGCAAATTAAAATGAAGAAAGAACACTTGTGTCAACTGAAAACATCTTGAGGGTGGCCTCCTTCCCACCGGAAGGGAACCGTCTTGGGTGTGGAAATGGAGTCCCATGAAAGAAGAAGAAGATGGAGCCAAATAGACAAGCCCCCCCACACCTGCTCTTCAGATCACCATGACCAAAGCTGACCCATGTGATGCACATCTTCAGTAGAAAACATTCAGCTGCGCTAGCATACTTGGCATCGTATAGATGGGAAATGTTATTTAAATGAATTCAGATACGTTTTCATGATTTGGCAGATTGAATCTGCTTGCCTGTCTCCCTTCTCTCCAGTGACAGCAGTCAGGTGAGAGGGGGATATAAACCCAACAGCGAAACTCCACTGAGGGAGAGCGGGAGAGCAGGAAGGGAGAGAATGTGAGGCGGAGCCCCAGGGGGCACCAGTATTTGAAAGATGGGCAGAGGGAAAAGAACAGGAGAGAGCAGGGAAGGAGGAGGACAACCTGGATGGATGGTCCCTTGACATCCTGGGGCAGAGACCATTGCAAAGGGAGGTGAGGTCAGCAGTGCTGCGTGCTAATCAGGGGTCACACAAGACGCGCGTGGGGAGCATCCAAAGGACTGAGCAACAAGCGTTACATTAGTGCCTTTAGTGAGGCTAATTATGGGGCATACGTAGGGTCCTTAAATTCAGCCTCCAAAGAATGCATAGTGTTTGATAGAGGGAGATGGGAGGAAGGGAGGAGGGTCAGGGAGGCACCAGAAGAGGGCACTAGAGAGCATTCCAGACCCAGAGCACAACCAAAGTCCCGGGGTGAGACGTGAGGTGGGCCCAGGAGCTAGCACATTTGGCTTAGAGATAGTATGCATTGTATTTTATTTGTTTAATAAACACATTAGCACCTAGGCAGTGTTCTAAGATGTTTACAAATATTAGCTCATTTAACAAATCCAGTATTTTACACTACATAGAACTCTAGGTTGCCGAAAGACCATTTAACTTCGGTATGCTCTGAGAAACATAATAAAGGCAAGAGAACCGGAAAGGATTTAGTAACCACCTACAGCAGTTACCTCTTCTGAATCTGCCTTTCTACAAAATGGCACGAGTAATATCTTTCTCAGGGATCAGTAGAGTAAACATGGGGGAGCTTGGACCTCATTTCAAGTTCATTTTGCTCACAGGACAAGTGACAAAGGGTCTTTTCTTCATTTATGCCTGCAGTTGTGAAAATGCACAGCATCACAATATCCTCAAGGCCACAAGATGGAGATATTTTTCTTTGTGGTGTATACATTCAGGTGTGCAAGTCTTATTCTCACTCTCAGGGTTCTCACCGTCTGATGCCCCTGCGGGTTGCACCTCATTCAGACTTGGTGTGTGTTGCCCTCATTTGCCTTCCTGGGCCTTATTTCTGGGTCGGAGGCTGTGGCTTTGTCTTTGAGGATGTGGCCAGCGGGAGGCAGTTCACTTTTCAGGATTCATCTTTCCAGATTTCACTTCTCTTTTGGCGTTCTGCTCTTTTGTGTGTTTTCCTCTCTCTCTTTGACAATGTATCTGTCTCATCTTCTTTTCCTCTGTATCTTTCTACCTCTTCCACACATTATTTCTTCTCTCTCTCCTTTCCCCTTTATTATGATTCTGTTTCTTAACAAGTCACAATGCAGGCCTATATTTGTTTTAGTTATTCTTAAGAAATTACTTCCTATTTCTGCTTTAAACCTTCGATCGTCTGAAATGATACATTTTGCATGGAACTGGTGTTTAATAACTACAGGACTCCTTAAACAAAAGCTTCAGGGGCAGGGCATTATACCACGGAGGATGTGAAAGCCTGGACACTGCATTCAAATCAGGAAAAACAGGAGCTATGGCTTTAAGGGCAAAGGGTAGAGTGAGGCTTGGCAGGGTGAAGGGAATCTGATTGTGGAAATGGCAGCCTTGGAGGAATTACACCAGCAAAATCAGGGGAATAGGGAAACCATTCATTTTCTGCTTCCGCTCCTAGAAGAAAAATGATCAGACACCTGAATGGGGATACGGGAAAGGCAAAGAGAGGCGGGAATGGCATTCAGCAGAAAAGAGTTATAGAAAAAAACCAAACAAAAACATACAAAAAACCCCAAACCACAATCAGCCTGTGAATGCAAAACAAGCTGTGATGTAGACACACAGAAGACAGGGTGATTTTGTTGGAGGTTTCAGGAATGGCAGATTAGGGTGGATATGCAGGAGAAAAAGAAGCAATCCAGCCCTGCAGGGAAATTTCTGTGATGAGGGAAGATGGGTAATAGCTTGGTTTGCCTGACATGCAGTCCAGGCTGAACTTGGATAAACTAGGCAGACATGGCACAGAGAGAAGCCTCTAGTACAAGAGTGGATGCAGAAAGGAGGGCAGACACAGGAAGAGCTCTTTTAAAAGCCCGAGGGTCCTGTTAAGCCAAGTTAAACCTAGCTCAGTGATTAATCAGCGGGATTGAGCATTTCTGTGCGGTGCACAGTTTGTATCATAAAGTCTCCTCCCCCGGCATGAAAGAGCCTGCGCCTATGTGGCAACCCCCAGAGGGAGATTGACTGGAATGGCAGAGGGCTGTCAGGGCTGACTCTGCTCTGATGTTGCCGTGAACTCTTCGATGCCAAATCCAGTGCCCTTTTCCAGCTCCTCCCCTGGTTGATCTCTAGACGAACATCAGTTAGATGCTGTTAATCCCTTCATTGTTCTTGAATCAATCCCCTCCCTTTTCATAACAATGCACTTCTAAAATTTCCCTTCAACTTTCCTGGTCATTCCTTCTCTCTCCCTTTCTTCCTTCCTTTCATTCTTCCTTCCTTCCTTCCTTTCTTTCTTCCTTCCTTCCTTCGTTTCTCTCTCTCTCTCTTTCTTTTCACCAAGAAATTCCGTTCATCAAATGTTCAGTGATTGCTTACTATGTGTTAGAGTCTATAGCACGAGCTGGGAGTAAAAAGGGAATAAGCCACAGAACCCCTTTTCAAGGAGCTCAAGTTCAAAACTACCAGGTAAAGTGTACAATACAGTATGGTGACTACAACAATTAAAAGATGCACATGGTCTAAAGCTGGCACAGAGGAACAAATGGCAAGGAGTGTGTTTATAGGACGGGGGGAGATGGGCGTCTGTGCCCAGCAGCAAGAATTCTGGCTTGGGGACAGTATGTAGAAAGGCATGTGTGTCCAGGATCTGTAAGAAGTCAGAATACTGCTAAACACAAAGAGCAGTGGTCAGGGAGGGATGCCAAGTCAAGGAATTTGGGTACATATTCTATTATGTGCCAAGTGTGGGGAGAAAATGAGTTCAATTTTGAACTGTTGAGTTTAAGGTTCCTATGAGATATTCATATAGGAATGCTCAGTTGCCAAGTGGGTGTAGGGGGCTGGGGGATAAAAAATTTTTGAGTCATCAGTATATCATGGGTGGCTAATCCCATGGGAGCAGGGAGATCACACAGGGAGAGGTTATATATACATGGTGGTGTTTCTCAAAGTGTGGTCCTTGGGGCACCTGCATCAAAACCACACAGGGGCTTTCTAAAGATGCAGATTCCTCAGGGGGAATCCCAAACCTGACTCAGGAATCTCTGGGGGTAGTGCCCGGGAATCTGCATTTTAAATTCACTCCCTAGAGAATACAGTTATAACAGGGAAGTTCAACAGCCACTGGTCTGGGGCAGCCACTGGTCTGGGGCAGCCACTGGTATGAGAAGCTAAGAATTTAAAGGATGGAACTCAGAAGGGGAAGACCTAATCCTTCACGAGGAGGCTGTGTGATTTTCTCTAGGATTAGCTGCTACCCCAGAGTCCTGACATCTTGGAGATGAACTGACTTGGAACCACTAATTTCTAAGCATCTTGTTAAGTGGGAGGAGTGAGGTCTTTATTAAGCCACCTTCAGCTGGGGGGTCCCGTAACTTACAGCTAACAGCATCTTAATTTGTATAAGGAAGAATTTAATTTTGTGATTTCCAGATAGTTTTTTAATCATAGACCATGTATAGATTTTGAAAAACTATTTCAGCAGCCTCAAAGTGTAGTTGTTTTTTTTTTTAAAAAAACAAAGTTTCTTTTGTCACAGAATTCTGGGGACTTTCACTGTATGTGTGAGATAAATTTGAATTTTTAAAGAATTTCTTTTGAAATATGGCAGTATCTTCAGCTCACGTTCTGTTTGCTGTGGGTGATACACTTAATCAACATTCAGAAACTGCTGATTTGCTTATCTTTTCTTGAGGAGACATATACTGCCTGGCTGATTTGAGCTAGTTTGTATGATTGAGTTGGATGTTTCAATAGAAGGCAGAACAACAACAAAAAGTAAGATTTCTTTTTAATATTCTTAAATTTCCTTGTGTTCTTTCAACACTGTTTTGCTGATTCTAACTCCTGAACGTTAAATCCTGTGTTAAATAACCACTGAGAGGGGAAGGTGGTGAGCAGCAGGGAGGGGTCAGAGTTCTTTCTTCAGGAAAATAGGCTGGTGAATAACAAGAATACATCACTGGGGCTTCCCTGGTGGCGCAGTGGTTGAGAATCTGCCTGCTAATGCAGGGGACACGGGTTCGAGCCCTGGTCTGGGAAGATCCCACATGCCGCAGAGCAACTAGGCCCGTGGGCCACAACTACTGAGCCTGCACGTCTGGAACCTGTGCTCCACAACAGGAGAGGCCGCGATAGTGAGAGGCCCGCGCACCGCGATGAAGAGTGGCCCCCACTTGCCGCAACTAGAGAAAGCCCTCGCACAGAAACGAAGACCCAACACAGCCAAATAAATAAATAAATAAATAAATAAATAAATAATAATTAAAGGTGCTAATAATTAAAAAAAAATAGATGAAACTTACAACCTTTAAAAAAAAAAAAAAAAAAGAATACATCACTGGGCACCTGAGTCTGAACTTTGGGCAAAGCCAGGGCCATGCCTGGAGAGCATGTGCTAGAAACGGGCTCAACAGGGCATTAGGTATGAGATCAACCCTGCCCACCTTGTCCCCCAACCCCCGCTGTCCTTCACTGCACCCCATTTCCCTTACCCAGTGTTCTTAAACTTTTTTGTTGCATGAACTCCCTGGAAGTCTGGTGGAGCCTAGGTACCCCTTCTTAGAGAAATGCTTTTAGATGTATTAAAAAAATACATAAGGTTACAAAAGAATCTAATTACATTGAGATACAGTTACTAAATATATGTTTCTTTATTGATACATTAAATAACAAGATCTAACTGAAGGCCCAATAGTTACAAAGTAGTGATGAATATGAACAATAGTTCAAGATACCCATAACAACTGTCAATATGATATAAAAATACCTGTGGCTTCCATTGGTAACAAAATCACAGGTACTGCAAGTACTCCTGTGCTTGGCTGCCTACAGTCAGATTTGAAGATTTAAGGTCCATGAAAATAAAGAAGTTATTTTTTTTCCCCATCTAAGTTCACAGATCCTCTGAATTCTATCCACGAACCCCTTGTGGGTATGGAACTCCAGGATAAGAATCCCTGCCCTTATCCTATTCTGCTATCTTTCTTCAGAGTATTTTTATTATTTTCTAACATGTATTATTTACTTATTTTTAAGTTCATTTTTTTACTGTCTGATTCTCCTTATTAAAATGTAAACTCCAGGAATTCCCTGGCGGTCCAGTGGTTAAGACTCAGCGCTTTCACTGCAGTGGCCCAGGTTCAATCCCTGGTTGGGGAACTAAGATCCCACAAGCGGCATGGAGCAGCCAAAAAAATAAGTAAGTAAATAAATTAAATAAAATGTAAGTTCCAAAAAGTCAGGAGTCTTTGTCTGTTTTGTTTGCTGATGTGTCCCAAAAATCTAGAACAGTATCTGGCACTTACTAGAGGCTCTGTAAATACTGGTGGCGTGAATGAGGCCAGAAGGTAACAGCTCTGAGTCCAGGCAGGTGGCAGGGAGTTCCCTTGTTTTCTCTCTTATTTCCCTTCCTCCTCTCCTCATTCTGTTTCCTATCCTCGTTCTTTACCTTTACAATCTCTCTCTCATTTCCTTTCTCTTTTATTAGCCTCTTTTCATTTCTCTCTCATTCAACAAGTATGTACAGCTGCCCTCTATATCCACGGGTTCTTCATCCTCGTATTCAAACAACCACGGTTAGCAACTTCTATTTCTAAGGGACTTGAGCCTCCCCAGATTTTGGTATCCGTGGGGGGCCCTGAAACCAATCCCCCGCGGAGACCGGAGACCGGAGACCCAGGGATGATCGTACCGACAATACAACTGTGACAAGGCAGACCCAGGCCTGGGGCTCCTAGAGCTCATCACCCTCTGGGCAGTGGCTAAGGACCTTTAGGCCAACCCATGTTCAGTGCCTGCCTTTACATCCTACTTGTGGTCTGACCTTGGGCAAATCTCTTAACCTTTCTGTGACTTAGTTTCTTTTACATCGTTTATTCATTCACTAGTCAATCATTAGAGGGCTCACCATATGCCTGGTGCTGTGATAGGTATTCGTGGTCTAGTGGGGAGAGAGGCAAGTAAACACACAACAGTATGGTGTGATTAATGCTCTGATGGACAAAGGGCAAGAGCTGTAGCAGGGTAACTCATGAGATCCTGAGGCCCATGAAATTCAGTCTTAGAGCCATAGTCAAGGACAGTCCATTGGCTCCAAGTACTTTCAATTTTTTTTTTTTTTTTGCATTTCTGGAACAGCACAAAGGTGGGTTCAAACTCATAGTGCATGACAAGAATAATTAAATCTCCTTTTATTTTACCCCCAGATTTTATTTTCTTCTCCCAGGCACTCTAGGATTTTGTTGTACAGATTGACAAACTTTTGCCTTCCTTTTGGGGTTGAAGGAAGAAGGCAGGGCAGAAATTCCATGGCTGGCAATTTCAGGGTTCTCTTTGGTAGATAATGAAAAAGAGAGGGCTGTGGATGCCCCCTTACTGCTAATTTTGCCCAGACATCCCAGGGAAGTGATTTGTAAGCCAAACGCTGAAGGATGAAGAGGGCAGGGGAGTGTCCTGACAGCATGGGGTCTGGAGATTGAGAGATCATGGCCCTTAACTGGGGGAATTCAGTCTGCCTGGAACATAAGGGATGAGTAGGAAGCTGGCAAGAGGAAGAGTGATGAGGAAGGTGGAATGGAGGGAGATCAGAGGGGCAGCGGAGCCAAGTCACACAATGCCTTATAAACCACATCAAAGCATTGGGATGTGTCCAGAGATCATGCGAAGTTAGGGAGTGACAAGATCAGAGTTTTTAAAGCACTTATTGGGTGCAAAGTGGGAATAGATCAGAGGCCATAAGATTAGGAGGCAGAGAATGAGGCAGACCTGGGCCATGGTGATGGCAACAGTTAGGAGAAATGACTGGTTTTAAGAGACATTCCAGAGCTGGAATCTATAGGCCTTAATGACTAGTCATATGGGGAGGAAGGGGGAGTGTTACGGGTTAAATTGTGTCCCCACCAAAAAAAAAAAAAAAAAAAAAAGACATATTGAAGTCCTAACCGTCAATACCTCAGAATGTGACCTTATTTGGAAATTGGGCCATTGTGGATGTAATTAGTTCAATTAAGATAAGGTCGTAGTGCAGTAGTGTGGGCTCTACTCCAATATAACTGGTGTCCTTATAAGAAGATGGCCGTGTGAAGGCAGAGACACAGGGAGAAGGCCATGTGAAGACAGCGAATTGGAGGGGTGCATCCATGAGCCAAGGAATGCCGAAGATTGCCAGAGAACCACCAGAAGCTAGGAAAAGGCAAGGAAGTATTCCCTTCCAGGTTTCAGAGGGAACACGGCCTGTAGACACCTTGATGTCAGACTTCTTGCTTCTAGAACTATGAGACAATACATTTCTGGTGTTTAAGCCACTGTGTCTGTGGTACTTTGTTACAGCAGCTAAAGGAAACTCGTACAGGAGGCAGTTAAGCCACACCAGAGCGGTGAACATGCAGGCTACTCTGAACTTTTATTATTACAACCATTACAGAGCAAGAGGAGCTGGAAAATATGAACATAAAGAAAAAAGAAAACCCCAAAATGCTTCAAATCAATTCAGAAATGCCTAAAGACCCACAGCTGCTGCTGGAACTCAGCCTCCTCACTCCCTGGGTTTGCCTGGTGGTTTAGATGAGGCGATGCGTGTAAAATTGTTTTGTACACATAAAGCGCTCTGGGTGTGTGAAAGCTCTGTCTTCACTCTAATTAAATAAAAACACAAGGTCATGTGTTGGAGTTGTCCACACAAATAGTTGCCACCCACAGGCCTGGTGACATAATTTGTGGAGCCCAGGGCAAGCTGAAAATGTGAGCCCCTGGTTCAGAAATTATTGAGAATTTCAGGACAGTGTCAGCAGAGCATCAAGCCAAGCACATGGTCCTGTGCACCTGCCCTTGGAAAAGGGGCAGCCAGACCTATGGTGGGGGGGGGTTAGAATGCTGAGCTGTGCCCAGAGCACCATAGGGTTGGACTGGGGGAAGAGGAGAAGCGGGGAGAAAAGGCTCAGGGTTGAGAATGGAGGGATGAACGTAGTGCACTGAGTGGAGAGTGCCCTGCCCAACAGGGGACAGAGGTTAGGCAAGAGTGAATACAACATACATGTAGACGGTTAGATTGGGCCTGCATTGGGGACAGCCTTTAGTGCCAAGCACAGATGTTCGACTCTATTTCTAGAAGCCATGGAGAAGCACTGAATATTTTCGAGCAGGAGTCCAAGTTGGTAGAGAGTGAAAAACGGAAAGGAAGGGTTGGGAAACAAAAGCTATAAGGTTTCGAGTCCAGGTCAATCCTACCTTGTAAACTATTATCAGAAGAAGACTTAACCCCTCTCCCCAGCTCTCTATGCATGACACCTGCCTATATGCTGAATGATGGTCCTGGGGGTGATGGTGTGTCATTCTGACCGGGTTTAGCACACCCACACCCCAGACATACAGACTCACCTTTTGGTCTGCTTTGTAATAATTTGAGAAATTACAGAAAATGCCTATACTTTTAGTATCTCTTTATTAATGAAATGGCCAACCCAGTGACTAGGATTTGATGATCTTTTTACTATGGTCTCAGCTCACTGTACCCTGTAAGAGTATTTTTTTCTAGAGTATTTTTAGGTCTGTATGTGTAGTTCTAGGTCAATTCCTCCTTCGACTGACACTGAGCTTTAACTGCTGCTTCGTAATCTGAACAGTATGGTTAGTTAGGCCCATGGGTGAAGTGCCAAGGCATCTGTTTATATGTTCCATCATTTCCTCCTCATCATCAAGTGTACATATCTCTCTACAATAACTTCCCCTTTATCCCACATACCTGTGACCACGTGGCAATCATTCTATCCCAAACAGCTGCATCAAGATCTTAGGCTTACTAAATAATTTGTCTTAGCTACAGAGTCAGTGGAGTTTTAATTTAAAATGCAAGTAGGGACAGGAAGATCCTTTGGGTTTCATGGTTGAATGAAGTATTCAAACGTCCCCTACTTCTGCTACTACTACTAACAGCATGCTGATGATTTTTGACAACTGGAACAATTCAAGTCCTGCTAATTTCCTTTCATCCTCCTTTCTTTTTCCTCCCCAACTGTTTTCTATTCATCTTTTATCCTACTTTTAAAGCAAGAAAAACTGAAATAATTATTTAGAAAACCTCCCCTCCTGTCAAGAGCAATTGACAAAAAGTGCTCCAAAAGAGAAATGATTCCTTAAACTTCTGGAGAAAAGAAATCAACTTTGCACTGTGATCAAATTAAACTAAGTTACATGGTAGTAAGGAACATTTTTAATGTCAGACCATTTTTCCCCTTGCTCCTGTGCATTCATTCTCATGGATAAGGTGGGAGGTTTAGGTCTCTATATGAAGTTTGTATGAGTTAGTGGATGTTAAGAGAATGGGTAACAATGATGGCGCTATTGATTGATACAGGTTCTGGATTTCATATCTGGTTATTCATTTTAAAAAACCCAAACAAACAACAAACCGAAACCCTAATACATACAGTGGAAGCCATGGCCTCGGTTACATCACACACCTGCTGTAACAGATCAAAGCTAACAATGGCCTAACACAATGGAAGCTGATTTCTCCTAACAGTCCAGAGTGGTTGTTCAGCAGGTGACCTTTCGTGCAGTGATGCAGGGACCGAGGCTTCCCCCACTGGTGTGTGGGACCTCAGAGCCCTTTGCTTCCAGCTGGCAGACAGGAGAGAATGGAGGGTCCCAACGGGAGGTTTTCGTGGGCCAGGCCTAGGGGTGGTGTCCCTGTCTTCCATCCTCACTCCAAGGGCTACAACTCAGTCACGTGGCTCTACCTAACAAGAGTGGGCTGGGAAACAGATCTTCTCCAAGAGAAGGAGAGCAAGTTACAGGAACACCATACAGTCCCTGAACCGCCAAGGGCCCAGTTCTGCACTGGGTCATGTTCAAAGAAACATAGGTTCAGCCTCAAGAAATCATCACAGTAAGAAAGGTAAATTTAAACCCTGGCTGCTGTCGCTCAAGAAAACTTCAAAGAAGGATTATGTTCTAAACGCACAAACTCTGTAAGTCTTCTTGCGTCTCGACCTTTGCATGTGTGTATCCCGTACACATGGCAGTCACCTCCCAAAGTCCTCTCCTCCCTACTCCAAGCTCCTGAATCTCTTTGCAACTTAGATCGCTCGGACTTTTCCCTCCCTTTCACCTTAACTGTGCCTCACTTACTCCTCTAGGCTTCGATTGCCCCATCTGTGAAATGAGAAACTTGAACCAGATGACCTTCATGTATTCAACACTCAGTGAATATTTATTAAGTGCCCACTGGGCTAGGCCAGCTCAGACATTCTCAGATGCTATGAAAAGGGCAAAATGCTTAAATCAGGGACTTTCTCTCAAAGTGGCAGAAGTCTTATGAGAATCCATACCCCACCGGGTTGTTTAACAGCCCCTTCATATAATGAGGAAATAGATTTTTCTGATAAAAATAAGGTCCTTATCTTTGTGTCATTAAGAAATGGTCAATGAAATTCACTGCAATTCATGAAAAACAGCTTCTAGAACTGGAACTACCATTTCTTTAAAAAAGGCATTCCCAATTTGGGGAATCCAGTTTATAGAAGCAAAAATATCAATATCTAACAATATAGGCACAGAAGTATTTAACAATTTATTATTTAATACTTTATTGTGATTGTAGTGGCCAAAGACTAGACTTGACTGAAGCAGGACACTGGGCATATCTCCCCAAACCAGAGGATATGATGCAGCTATTAAAAGATAACGTGTTTGAGTTATATTCATCAACATATCAAGTGAGAAGAGTAAGTTTCAGAGTAAGGTGCCTCATATAAGCCCACATGTATAGAAATAATTTGGAAATCCCTAACTGTGCTGTGTGTCTTAGTATGATCCTGGTGAAAGGTGTAGAAGGCTGCTAACCCCAGTCTTTCCACATCTAGTATGACAAGGGTCAGGAATGGAGATGTGAGATTACTAACTTTTTCTTTACTCATTTTTGGAGTGGGTTTTTTTTTTTTTTCCATACCTTGCAATGATTGCATACTTTGGAATTAAAACAATTTAAAGTATGATTTAAAGATGCTAAACAAAGATGCATTTTATAATGACATATGTAAATGGGTGGTAGTTCTCATGAAATTTAGAAAAAAGAAGTGAAGAGGAAGAGTGTGTCTGTGTGTCTCCACATTATAATATTCTTTTCCCTGGGAAGGCAGTTTCCAAAGCCAAGAAGGGCTGGTGTGTGTATCAGGCGATGCTATTCTCCACAGCAAGTGCAGCCCAAGACTCTGATTCCATGCTTAGCAAGCTATCTCTTCTTTAGAAATGTCATTTACCAGTTTTGTGTATATCAGAAGGTAAGTGCCCTGGACCTAAATATTTGGACTGTAGATCTCTCACTCTAATACACTCGTGCTGTGATTTGGGGGAAAAAACCAAGCTAGTCTGTGGTTTGGTTAGAAAGCATCAACTCATCAGATCCTGATGACTGTTTGGTAAACTGAAAAAATAGAGTTACCAAAACCACAAGGCTGAGACCTGGACCATGGCTCCACAAGATTCTGCAGAGATACAATCCCTATAAGGCCAAAGAGCCAACCAGCCTCACCCATGATCTGTTTGGTGGTTGGTTTCTGGCCTGTGTTATCACCCACTCTCGTCTTTATTCTCTCTGCAGTTCCCAGAGGTTGAAGACGCTCTCTTTTAGGTCAATTTACTAGAGAACTTAGCCCAGCATCTACATATAGTTTATTGACAAAACAAACAAATTAAAACAGTGATAGCCACGTAGGTGGTTATCCTTCAGGAACTCCATGAAACAAAGTTGGATGAATGGTTAGCTGGTCCTCTTCAGCCATCAGGGATGTGGGGCAGTGAGGGGGGTCAGGCACCTCACCTACTTACGCAGTCATAGGAGCCGAGTTTGCTCTGAGCCAGGGCTTTGGCTACTAGGTCAAGTCTGCTGCAAAGCATGAATGAGGGAAGAGAGAAAGGATTACTGTCACTCCTCTCCTCCAAAAGAGATGTCTTGGAAAATGCACTTTTTAATTTGTAAGCATCATTTGGTATTATTTGAGGCTCAGATGAGAGACCATAAATAAGAAATAAGGCAAAACAGTAAAGGAAAAGAGGACCGATGTGAATGTTTGATACGACGTTATCTGACTTACACCAAGAAGGGTCATGTGGGCTGTTTGCCTGCAGCCTGCCTAATTCATGGCTAACTATGGCAAGATGTTCAGATCAGATCACCAGTTTCTACACATGTAATCGAATGGTTATCTACCAGGTGGATGGCATAAGTTAAAACTTCTTGAGGAAGAAAAATATCATAAAACATTCCTGCAGGTACCCTATTAGTCATTGGTACATTTTGAAAGTATTTATTGAACACCTACTATGTGCCGGACACTGTTTTAGTGCGTGGCATACATCAGTGAACACCTCTGTCTCACAAGCTTGTAGTGCAAGACAAAACAGAAACCCAGAAGAAATGAACAAACAAATAATATCCAGGCGGTATGTGATACTGGCTGAATGAAAGATTCATATTATAAATTCTATTGACTTTTAAGGGATGGAAAGATCACAGTCTGCTGAAATAGTCAAGAAAAGCTTAAATTTTGAGCCAAACATTTAGGGATAGATTTGATTTAGAAAAGCAGAGAAGAAAAGGAAACATATTTCACATGAGATGGGACAGCATTAAGAGCGGGAACATTTAAAAGTGCTTTACAGTTTGCAGAGCATTTTCTCATCCATGCTGTAGAGGTGAAAATGAGCAAAATTTTTCAGAGTCAAGTGCTGAGATGAAGCTGACTTATCAGAAGGGAACCATCCCTCCTTTCCCCTCTACCCTTCCTTCCTGATCAGGGCTCATGGTTTCATATGGACTTGCTATCTAAAGCCCTTCTACAGGGGAATTTCTCCCCACAGATGTGGCAAAGGGAGCCAGGAAGCTGTATTCTTCCGGATATCTCGCGTGTGTGTTGTGTGCCAACTAACAGTTGGCATGGGACACTTTCTATTTAGGGTGAACACGACATTTTACAGCTTATAATCTCAAATTAAGTAACTCCTGGACTTTGAAGGACTTCTCTTTCTTAGCCAATCTTACTTCTCATCCCTTCCCAGTTCAAAGTAGATCTATTCTTCCTCCCTATTTCACAGCCCCATCTGGCTTTTCTACTTCTACTCTTGCTATATGTTGCTCGCTCCACCAAACCAGGTCCTACCATCACCCTTCAGTTTTTAGATCAAGCCCTACCAACTTCACTAGCTCCTCTCCATCTGTAAGTGCCAGTGGTGATTATTTGCACCCTCCTCATCTCTGCAATGCTTCTTACTATTGGGAGGAGGTGTAACGTATCCCTTTGAGAATCTGATGAACGCATATACACATATACACAAAAAATGTACCTAATTTCAAGAGACTCATGTTTCTCTGAAAACATCACTTTATAGAACACATTTGTTTGGTGCAAACCATATACTTCAATGCTTTCAAATATACTTTTATATTATTTTGTCTAACGTATGTCTTATTGGCATAATTAGACTAAACTTGAAAATAAAGCTATTTTAGAAATTATTGGTAACCCTCTTAGAACTAGGTAGAATATAGAGCACATGGGAGGTATATAATAATACAAAACAGAATGGATAAACAAACTGTGGTACATCCATACAGTGGAATATCATTCAGTGATTAAACCAAATGAGACATCAAGCCACAGAAAGACATGCAAGACCTTAAATGCACATTGCTAAATGAAAGAAGCCAGTCTGAAAAGGCCACATGCTATATAATTCCAACAATATGACATTCTCGAGTAGGCAAGCCTATGGAGACATTAAATAGATCAGTGGTTTCCAGGGATACAGGGGGAGGGAGGGATGAAAAAGTAGAGCACAGGGGATTTTTAGGGCAGTGAATCTATTCTCTCTGATACTATAATGGTGGATACATGTCACTACACATTTGTCAAAACCCACAGAATGTACAAACACAAAGGGTGAACCCTAGTATAAACTGTGGACTTTAGTTTATAATAATGTATCAATATTGGCTTGTCAATTGTACAACGTACTACACTAAGGTAAGATGTTAATAATAGAGGAAACTGGGGAGAGGGTAATAATGGGAACTCTCTGTATTTTCTGCTTATTTATCTGTAAAATTTCTAAACTTCTAAAACTGTCCTAAAAATAAAGTCTATTAATTTTTTTAAGAAAGAGTTTCAGATTTTGACTGTAGCCTCTAATGACTATTAGGATAAAGAATAGGCAACTCCTAATGCAATGCGTGTATTTTAGGTTTTCAAAGGTTGTATCTATTGATGTTAAACTCGGTTAAACTTGTTGCTTGACATCATGTCGACACAATATCCAGGACTTTTAAATGAACTAACCGAATTAGTAAGATATGTTCTCATGATATAGACTCAGCCCAATCCTAATGTCAATGAAAAATTCAACATTTAACACACAAATTTCAACGTGAAAAATACTATTAGCATATAACTAGTGAGTCTTAGACATAAGCAGAAAGAAACCCCACCAAGACATGGTAGTTATTTAAAAGAGTTCTTTTTTCTTGGTCTGTCTCTCTATTCCTAACAGAAGCTTTGAGGAAAAGCCATATCTATCTGGAACAAAATGAGTATTTGGAGCCACAGAACATCAGTTTAGTAAGTAAAGGGCCGAATTCAGTGTCTTGTTCTCAACTTTGAAGGAACATAGTTAGGGGTGACTGACCCGGGAAACTTCTCCCCCGAGGTTGTTTATGCCTGAATTGATTGTTCTGAGGTCAGCCAAGGAGGTTGGCCACAGTATTAGCCATTTACCCCACATTGATTCTTACATAATATCATCTTGTTTAGTTTTTAAAAAGCTCGAATTGATGGAATGAACCATTCCAAAGTCCTAGTATTCTGTCCATCTTAACAAATAAAGTTAAGCATGTAGTGATTCAGCTGGTTGGGTAGAAAGTAACCCATTATGAAAGTTTTTTCCCTCTCCTTGGCCATCCTTTTCTATTCCAAACAAATCTCCCAGCTCTTGACCTTCTTGTTTGCTGTTTGGCCTTGTGGGGAATGGAGGGAAAGAGAGAAGAGTTAAGGCAAGGGTCAGCAAATGAAGGCTCCCACATGGTCAGTGGGTCGCTCTGCAGTCCCCTGGGGCCACTCACAACAGAGGATACAGTGGACACAGTAGTCAAGCTTTCCAAGAAGGGCCACGCTGCCCTCCCAGTGACTCTTTTGACCTCAACCACGGCTCTGGCCGTGCGAAGCATTAATTTGATTCTGCTTATTATCTTCTTCAATAATTATAAAAATAATGTTTTCCAGATAAAACAAAGAGACTACTTGCTTCAACTCTTCTCAATCATTTGTGATGTGCATTCAAAGTGCGTAGCCTGGGGGTCGCCATTGTGTACACACAATAAATCTTAGTTTATCTGGAATCCAGGCAGTCATGAAGCTTGGATGATGAGGATTTTTTTTTTTTTTTTTTAACAGACAGAAGTCAGGGGGAGCAGTCATTGCTCAGACAATGCGATTCCAGCAAGTGCTGTTCTGAATCTCTGAGCTCTGTAGGGGAGAAGACAGATGAGCAGACAAATTGAGAAGACAAGTGAGCCAGAGGGAAAGGAAGAAGTTGCTGAAGCAGGAAGAGAAAAAAGGCATTAAAGGGGAGGAAGATAAGAAATGGAAGCTAGGGGCTTCCCTGGTGGCGCAGTGGTTGAGAGTCTGCCTGCCAGTGCAGGGGACACGGGTTCGAGCCCTGGTCTGGGAAGATCCCACATGCCGCGGAGCAACTGGGCCCGTGAGCCACAACTACTGAGCCTGCACGTCTGGAGCCTGTGCTCTGCAGCAAGAGAGGCCGCGACAGTGAGAGGCCCGCGCACCGCGATGAAGAGTGGCCCCCGCTTGCCACAACTAGAGAAAGCCCTCGCACAGAAACGAAGACCCAACACAGCCATAAATAAACAAAAAAAATTAAACTTAAAAAAAGAAATGGAAGCTAGCAGAGGGGGAGAAGTGAATTGTCAGCAGGGGAGGAAAACCAGGGAGAGACCAGGGAGACTGAGTGGGTGGAGCCAAGTTTTCCGTGTGCTGTGAACAGGGGCAGCCAGGTATATTGTTCTGCAAACCACATTATTAGCTGCCTACCATATGGCTTCTGAGATATGTGGGGAAAGCAAAGGCAGAAAATAAAATGTTAGTTGTTCTAACACTGAAAAAGAATCTGTAAATTTTGAGAGGTGTGAGAATAGGAACCCTCAAAGTGGGAGATCAGTGTCTTTGTACATTTCATATATCGGGGTTCAAAGAGGACATTTCCCAACACCATGGTAGTTCTCTTTCAAATAAAGTTGTTTCAAACCAACCATAATTAATGTTCCTAATGGTAACCCTGAAGCATGTCAAGAACCTAAAGGAAACTTCTGAATTTTCAAGGATTGGTTATGTTGAGTGCAGTTTGACTAGTGAATGCCAATTGAATGTTAAGTGTATGTTGCTATATTCTAGTTTTTGGAAGATTGTGAATCGCATGTGAAAGATAGAATCACCCTCAATTACCTAGCATGCAGCTCATTTGGCAACCAGTCTGGACCTTAGATCCTAGTTCCAATTCTGTAACTATGTCTATTGTCTAGTGGACATTTCTGTCTGAGAGCCCTGTCGTCATTCAAAAACATTATCAGGAACAGCCTTGGACTTCCCTGGTGGCGCAGTGGTTAAGAATCCTCCTGCCAATGCAGGGCACGCGGGTTCAATCCCTGGTCCAGGAAGATCCCACATGCCACGGAGCAACTAAGCCCGTGCGCCACAACTACTGAGCCTGCATGCCACGACTACTGAAGCCCGCATGCCTAGAGCCCGTGCTCCGCAGCAAAAGAAGCCACCGTAATGAGAAGCCTATGCACCGCAACGAAGAGTAGCCCCTGCTCACTGCATCTAGAGAAAGCCCTCACACAGCAATAAAGACCCAAAGCAGCCAAAAATAAATATAAAATAAATAAATGTATTAAAAAAAAAAAAAAAGAAGTAGCCTCATCTCTCCACCTGTCCTTTTCTGGAACACTGGCACCATTCATCTCTCATTGCACCTTTTGATTCTCTCTTCTTTATCTCCATGGGCTGCCAAATATTTCTTCAAAATCTCTCAGTGCCTCCTCACCATTCTCACTGCCCTGAATTAAGCCCAGGTCCTTATTTACTGGCCTCCCTCTCCACTCCTTTTATTCACAGCACACACGTCCTAGAACAACTTTCTCAACACTGCTTTCATCTGGATCCGATCTCAGAGCCCAGGAGGTTTCCCAGTTGCCCTGGCCGCAAGCCTAGCCTGTCCCACCAACTCATTATACGTCTTATCTGCTCATTTCTGGGCACCCTCCAACCGCATCTTCTCCAGCGGGGAGCGAGGTTTCATGCCAGAAACTTGTGGATCAGCCTGTACCTCCCTCTCCCTTAAACCATCCATCACCAAGCCCTGCAGATTTCCCCCCAGTGCGTTCACCCATCTCCCCCTTTGCATCTCCACAGTCACCACACCTGAGTTCAGGCAATCATAATCATTGATAGCTCCAACTATATACCAGGACTTGTTCTGGACATTCACCTGTATTTCCTTATTTAATCCTCACAATAACTCCATGAGGTGTATTTCATCATTATCCCCCTTTTATAGATGAGGAAACTGAGGCTCAGTGAAGTAAATTACCCAAGCAAGTAATTAGTAGAACTAGGATTCAAACCCAAAGAGTTTGGTTCAGGAATCCATGTGCTTAACTTCCATTTTATATTGCCTCACTTCTGTATATTTTCTTCATTTATGCCTGTTTCTTTTCTGTGTCTGTTGTTTCTGGTACATGGAGGGCAAAGAGAGACTGAAGAAAGAAGCAGATTGGTAGGTAGCAGGGTGAATAAACGAAGGAACTTACCCGCAAGGCTTGTCTTGGGCTCTGCAGGACCAGTATGTCTCCACACCAGCCCACCAGAAACTCAAGTTTATAGAGAAGCCTTAACGGGGCTCATTTACATATTCAGTCCAGATGGTTTCAACAACACCTTACTGTCTCAAGGCTGCATCCTTGAAAGAGCTCTTAGTGTGGGAACAGTGGACAAAACATTCCAAGGACAGAGGAGGTGGTAAGGAGCCTCCCATTGCCCTGGTCCAGCTTATGGGTCAACCTGTGGTCACATCCTCCAGCAGTGTTGGTTGAAATCACCAGGTCCACTTTCTCAGATGGATTTAGGGAGGGTCCCTGCCACATCTGGGAGGAGCCCAGCTGCCCAAGGCCTTCCCTTTTGGGGTGGCCAAGCCTCATTCCTGGGCCTGGGACACAAATGCTGCTGGTCATGGGGTAGAAGGATGAGTCCTTCTCCAGCGGCTTCTCCCTGACACCATAACTCAGCTCCAGCACCAGGAGGGTCTGTCCCCTGCCATCTGCTGACACACATCACTTTCTGGTGAGTCTAATTTTAGGTCTTCCTTCTCATTTTGGTTCCCCTTTGCCTTAATATGTAGAACAAATCCCTAGTTTTTTTTGACAATTACATAGAAGATTTTAGTGCTTCTCTGGCAGGAAGCAGGATTTCCTTCTTTTTATTTAAAAGAATCTGGGGGTCCTCTCAGTGGTTTCTGGGGGCTGGGGGTTGACTGCCTGTGCTCTGCTCCCCTCTTTCCAGGTCTCCCCCTCCTTCTTCCTTTTCTCCCTCTCTCCTGCTTTTTTATTTTTCATGTTAATCGAATCTTTATTTTTTATTTATTTATTTATTTTTTTGGCTGTGTTGGGTCTTCGTTGCTGCGCACAGGCTTTCTGTAGTTGCAGCGAGCAGAGGCTACTCTTCACTGTGGTGCGTGGGCTTCTCATCGCAGTGGTTTCTCTTGTTGCGGAGCACAGGCTCTAGGTGCGTGGGCTTCAGGAGTTGCGGCACGCGGGCTTCAGTAGCTGTGGCTCACGGGCTTAGTTGCTCCGTGGCATGTGGGATCTTCCCAGACCAGGGATTTAACCCGTGTCCCCTGCATTGGCAGGCAGATTCATAACTACTGTGCCGCCAGGGAAGTCCCTCTCCTACTTATTGAGACACTCTTCTCCTTTGCCTTCCATCATGCTTGGTTCTCAAAAGAGATTCTCTGGATGAGCCTCTCCCTACACTCCTTTTCCATCTGCACCTTGCTTCTCCCCTTTGCTGCATCCTCTGCCTGTTGATCTTTCCACCCTAGACACTCTCCTTGGTGAGCTCACACGCCCTAAAGGTTTCACTATTATCCCCACGTCGATGGTGTCCAGCCAAGGGCCCCAGCCCGGATGCCTCTGAAGCTTCCTTTAAACAGCCAGTTGTCTACTGGATATTCTCCCCCGGTTCTCATAGACCAGACATCGCAAACTCAGCATGTCGGAAGCTGCACTAGTCACCTTTTCTCACAGAATGTGCCTCCTGCACGGTAAGCGAGTCCATCTAGCGCAGCAGACTCTAGTTCGGCTGGGCTCCAGCCAGACAACACTCCCCACTTCTGCGAGGATGATCACCCCTCCTAAAGCCCTTTGACGCCTCCATCCCCAGCTCCTCAAGGTGGCCTGCAAGGTCACGGGGGATTTGGCTTCCTCGATCCCTGCTCCCTGCTGCGTTCTGTTCCCAGATCTCTGCACAGCTTGGAGGTCCCTGCCTTTATCTTCTGTGGCCTTGTCCTTGCCTGCTGGTAAATGGCCTTCTGGGGAGGAAATCATCCCTGATCTATAGCATTTGTGACTCTTCTGGTGTAAATAATACCACCACGGCCGATTTCAGACTAACATGACGTGGGACTTTCCTGGTGGTCCAGTGGTTAAGAATCCGTCTTCCAATGCAGGGGACAAGGGTTCGAGCCCTGGTCGGGGAACTAAGATCCCACATGCCGCAGGGCAACTAAGCCCTCGCGCCGCAACTAGAGAGAAGCCCACGTGCTGCAACGAAAAGATCCCACGTGCTGCAACGAAAAGTTCCCACATGCTGCAACTAAGACCCAATGCAGCCAAAAATAAATAAATCAGTAAATATTAAAAAAAAAAAAAAAAACTAACATGACGTGAAGTTGGGAAAAGTAGCAATCATTAGACAGTATTTCCACCATATATGTACAATAGCCCTAAAAAAACCTCAAGGCATAGATAATAGTAAAATGTAGGAAAATAATTAGGAAGTAATATATTTTTAGTATTTGTTACCTTTGCTTTTAATGTGATTTATTTAATTGTAAAAGAATATAATTTAAATGTTACTAATGATCACGTTTCATAACTAGCTTGCAAGATTGAACATTTAACGATTGGTCCTCGTGAGCTGGTTTGAACCAGCTCCAGGGCACCACTGACCCCTTTCCCAGAGATCCCTCCGCCTCACTGACATCTGGTCAAGGGTTATTAGGAGTCAGCTCTGCTCACGCTGGGAACGTGCCTCTTTTTTGTCTCCATCATTGTTCTTACCACACTGAGTCTATTTATACACCTGTCTCCCCTCCTAGTCCACGAGCGTCTCAAGGGCAGAGGCTGTGCCTTTGTAATCCCAGTACAGTGCCTGATACGTACTAGACACTCAGTAAACTATCATTTAAATAATTGATGATGCCTTTCCTATTGGTACCATCCTATACTCATCCATATCCCTTCCCACCTACTATGGGAAGGGCCTTTGGCTGCAGATGGAACAGTGTTCCACGTCTCAATGAAAACAATGCTTGTTGATTGGATTAGCTGACCGAGTAGATCAGAACATTTACTGGTAAGAATAGTTTACCCACACACATTAGAGGTAGGAAAGGGTGTGCTCTCCCAACAAGTCCCCAGACACGGGGTCCCCATGCCCTTGTCCATCACAGCTCATGTCTATAGGGTGCAAATTCATCACTTGTGGGAAAGTGGTCGTTCAAAGCACTTGTACACGTTTGATGTTCTGCAGACTTCAAAGCTCAGATTTAGTCTTTTTTTTTACTGAATGAAAATTAACATTCTAAATCATCATTCTGACAGAAAATCAGACCAGTCCACCAGGAAGACAGAATGAAACAGGGCCTGAGCATTTTTACATTAACAGGTAGTGTATTAGCCACGGGGATGGATCAATGGAAGAGGAATCTGTAAATGTCCCGATGGTATTGATGATATTTTTTCAGTTTTTCAACCGAATGCTTGTCATTTTAATGAGATAGACTCTAATTTCTCAGCATTTTTAGAGTCATGCATATTTTTTGTAGCCGATTAAACACATAGACTGTAATGTAGAGTGACACATCTGTAGAACGTAGCTCCAGCCTGAGAAGGGTTAGCAGTGCATTTTCTAGAATTGTGATTTTATACTTCACTAGAATGACTTGTCTATACAAAGGAATCTTTCTGTTTTCCAAGAAGATTCAACAGTTCCATTAAGCAGCAGCAAAAGCAGTAGTCACTTCTCCCTAACAGATTTCAATCTTAGCAAGATTTATATTCCACAAATAAATATTTAAAAGCAAATCAAAACAGAGTGAAAACCAACACTACCACACATACCCAAACTACACCAGTTAGTCTGGGTCCACTTCTAGGAATTAGGTGTTTCTGAAACCTATGTCGATTTCACTGTCTCCCTAAAGAAAAGTTTGGTGTCTTTATGATTCTATCTATACACACACACACATCAGTCTGAAAAGCAAAATCAAAAGACTGAGCTCACTCAGATTTAACTCTAATGCAAGTAAGTAGAATTTGAAAAAACAAGCTTTTCGACTGGATTCAGCCTAAAGAATATTGAGATTTCTTAATATCTCCTTTTACAGGTGAAACATTATTTCTTGCCTATGAGGGGCACAAATCTATATATACTCTGCACATACGTCACTCTTTGTCACCTTGGATAATGAGTCCCATCTGTGGTGGACGGATGTTTCCAAAGAGTCTAAGATTCACGAGCAAAAGGTATTTTGCAGGTGACAGTGGTGCCTGTTCTGAGTATATGTGTCAAAAGAGAGCTGTGCCCCACAGCTTGTCTGGCAGCCAAATGAGCCCCATCAGAGGAGGACAGAATGGCATGGGCAGGCTCTTTTCGCCAGTCTTTGAAAAGACCAGCATCTTAGGAGATTGAATCTCTCTGTTCTTGATGATTCTGGACTAGACATGATTCCCTGGCATGATTGAGGCTCTTGGAACTATGGAACTCACTTCCAGAAGAAAAATCTAGGCGTGGTCTATAGACTCGAGAACTAATTGTTAAAAGAAAAAAATAAGGGAAAGAAGAAAAAAGGAAAAGGACTTTTTCACTCTGACAAGAACCACAGGAATAGTTAGTCCTGAAGATGGAAACAGCAAATGACCTCTGGTGAGGGACATTTTCTGAGCATTTCAAGCAGGATTGACTGCTTTATAATACTTCAGATGGCATGGAAAGTTCTCTATCATGAATGAGAAATATCCCCTTTAAAATGAGCAAAGCCTTAAATTAGTCCACACAACAGTGTCTGACCAGGTGGAACATTTCAATCCTGCACTTCCTGGCCTGTACCCTTTAGAGCAATTGCATTTCGTAAATTACAGGAACGTGCCAAGAACAGGTGGTTGAGACATGGGAATGGTCATAAGTCTGGGGCTCAGTGGCTTCCAGCCCCCAAAGTCAAGGTTCTCAAGTGCTGGCCTTGACACAACTGGAATTCCTGCCATAGGATTGTCTTCTACAGGTGGAAATTCAGTGTCTTATGTGTATTTCTAATCACCATCCTTGAAAAGCCGCAGCGTATAGGAATGTTAAAAGAGCTCTCTTTTTCCATCACACCATAAAAGGCTAGATGGAAGCTCTTTCTGAAGCAAAGATAATTAGGTTGAAATGCTCTACACTTTGTGGCCCAGGCTGAATTCCTACTGAGCAAATATGCACGAGCACAGGGAGGTGATATGGACCCCACTCTGGCGGGGTGAGCTTCTCGGAAAGACTCAGAGGGAATAAACACCTTCCATGAAGTCATCCTCCCATCAGATGCTTGCAGCCCAAATCAAAATTTGTTCTAGAAGATTTTTTTTTCCATTTCAAAAGTAATACATATTCAAGCTAGATTTTTAAGAACTTCAGACAAAACATAAGGCAGAAAATTTCCTTTGTGTTCTCCATAAGTACATGCAAAAACATGTCTTTTTGCCCTGTGTTGCATTCTGTGGATTAGGTCTCAGTAAAGACAGCACTGTTCTTAGAGACAGGTTTCAAAATGAGTAGGAGGGTCACAAAAGGAGTGGAAGTAGAATATAACATTTCTCCACATTCCCACTCCCTTTCTGGGGGGAAAGGATGGAGATCCTCAATGCTCCTGCGTGAGTAACATGGCACCTGATCAGCTTGCCATGAAAAATGGACATTCTACTTTAGCCAAAGTGCTTTGAATGTCTGCAAAGAACGTGATGGGTCACTTGGTTAATCTTCTGAGGAGGTGCCATTTTGTTGGAGGACAAGGCATGGATTTTTCATACCCAGTCCTTCCAACATGTGGTATTCTGGACACCTTCCAGCATTGGGCCAATGATGTCTTTTTGGGATATGTTTGACCACCCACCTTGGAGGCATCTTATCGTTCCCCTCTTGTGTAAGTCATTCCACACCACCACAGGGCTGGTCGCCAAGAAAAAATGCTTCTGCTGAAGGGGCTGAGGAAAATTTACTGCCCACTGGACTGCTTAGAGCTTCTGGAAAAGTTTTCAAGATGGAGGAATAAGTCGGGGTTCCTTAGGTTTGTCCAAATGTTTAGCTATTTTACATCCTTCTTCTTTCGAATAATAACACCCATTACAGATTTATGAACTATGTCCCCAGACCCTGGATTGGGTCCCCAAATCCCACCATAATTGCTTTTCTCTAATTATGTAATTGAAGCCATCTTATCTGTGTCAGGAACCCTAGAACTCAAGCTCTGTGGATTTTCCAGATCTTCCTTATAACTGTGTTAAATGTTAGCAAATACTAGGTTCAATGATGACAGACATAGAACGTATATCTTTTTCTGCCAAAAGCAGGTGTAAATGGGAGTTATGACATTTGGGACCCAGTCTCGAAGGTAGCTGGGATGCATGAGGCGAGGGCAAAATGGGAGCCTCCAGGTCCTATGCTCTCTCTCTCTCTCTTCTCCAGGAGCAAAGTCTTCGCCCCCGGTCTGTTGGTGTGGTCCAGCTTTCATCTCTCTGTCCAGCCCCCTGTGGATAGTGTTTCTACTGGATTGTTCGTGTGGCTTGAATGCCTCCCTCCCCCCACGCCACCTCCCCTCCCTGTCTGTCCTGGATGAAGCACTGCAACGTCACGATGTGTCATCCCTTCACTACAGACAAATCATCTAAGAGGAAAGCAGCCTCTGAGTCCATCTCTTTCCGTAGCATTGTGAAGAGCAGGCTTCCTTCTGACCCTCAGCTCACTTCTCCATCCACTCAGGCCATGGCCTGGGCAATCGGTCTGTTCTCCGTGAAGGGGAAAGCCTGGAGCACAGGCTTCCAGCTCTCACATTCTCACTCAGGTTTGTTGGGAAGGTTGGATGGTGGGTTCACATCAGATTCAGGAAGCTGGACTCCAGCTGCTCTCAACATGATGTTGGAACCGTGTGATGAAAGGACTGTCGGGCCAGAGGGCGCGTGGCCCGATTTCTAGTCTTGTCTTTGCCAAAGTTCACTGAACCTGACCAAGCTGGAAAGTAACTGCTTGGTCAAGCGGGCACTCCCTGGCCCTGCCTAAACCCCAGGATGGTTGTCACTATCTGATAAAAGAACAGATGTGGGAGTCCTAGTATAGGTGGGGAAATTAGACGCAGGTTCTGAAGCTGTGTAACAAGAGAAAGGTGGCTTTGCCGGAACTGAGCTCCCCAGAATTGGGGGAATTCAAGCAGAGACCAACAGCTTCCAGGGATGCTATGACGGTGGAAGGTTAGACTAGGTGCCTAGAGTTTCCGTTCGGTTTTCCAAAGATTGTGATTTTCCAGACTTTTCCAAAGATGGTGATTCATGCCCAAAAGAGAGCTGACCTGGAGTCCTCACACAGACACTGCCTCCTGTGGTCTTGACTGGGGTCTGACGTCCTGGGTCACCGAGTGGCGAGCTCCCCAGGCACTTTCCTCATCCATCCTCCTCTCCCAGCCCCTGTTCCTGAGCCTCTCACCTCATGGGTGTTCCAGAGTGTTTCCTAATGGACGATGCCATGCTTGGCTCCTCTGACCTCAGCTTGGAGCCCAAGTCCTGTCTCAAATTCAAACTGGCTTGGCCAATTTACAAAACTTGTTGGGAGAAGGAGAGGTGTCTGCATGATACTGACAATTAGTGTGACTTGAATCGCAGTGTTGCCATCCAGGTGTTCTATGTAATGGGCTGTGAATTTTAGGCAGACATTAGGATTGTGGGTTTGAGATGAAAACCTGGCCTTGCTCTTCCACGGCTGTGAAAGTAGCAGAGGGAGCAGGACAGATGGGAGGACAGGACATGCATGAAAAAGAGACAGACAGATGGGAAGATGTTCAGCAAAGAAGCCCGTGGGCAGAGAGGTTCCCATGCAGCTCCCAGGCAATTCTCCTAGCTTCTAGGTAGCCTGACCAAGCAGGCAGAATAATTCGGTCACTTCCACGAAGAGGGTGCCTCTTTTGATGTGCATTCTGCTAATTCGTGGCTCATTCGACAAAGCAAAAGCAGAGACTAACACACCCCAAACTGGTTTTGTTGGTAAACATCATCCAACTGTTTTCTTATTAATTTACCTTGGCAATACCTCTCTATTATGTAATTATGTGGAATTTCAGACCCATATTTACTTCTATCCCACACACACCTTCTGTTCCTTCATCTTCCCACTACCATATTGAGAGAAAGGACACAGATCTTCTCTTAGCTCCCGCAGAGCCTCAAATAGTCCTACTGGGAGAGAAGACAGAGGCCGTCCAAAGAGTGGGGTGAAACCAGGGCTGTGGCAGGAGGAGGTCACGTAGGAGCAGGGAGGACGGGGAGGGGTAGCACCTGCTAAGCAGGTGAGCAGGCCTGCCGTGAGCAGGCATGACCCACCCACAGGAAATGCAGAATAGATATTTCTGGAATAAGAGCTAGAAAAAGCAAAGTGACAAGTGTTTATTGTGAAAGAACCTAGTTTGAAATAGTTCACGTTGATCCTTAGGGAGGATTGGGCAATTCTGGCCAGTTTAGTACACCTGTCAGGGAAAGAGGGAAAGCTGAGGCCTTTCCTGAGGGAAAAAGGAGGGCATTAGAGACAAAATGGGGGAAATTCATAAACGAAAACCAAAGAATTGCTAATACGCTGCCGCTCAAATACAGCAGCACTTCAGACCTGCGGTGTCCCCAGAGGTGCTGTCTGACTCTACTGTGTAGGTGGAGGGAAAACCCTCTGGGAGAGTTCTTTCAGCTGGATCGGATTCCAGTGGTTTGGGTAGGGCTCTGACTTTAGCATTAAAGAAAATCTCCCGCGGTGCTTTTAACGCAGAGCTAGGGGCCAAAAGCTCTGTTCTCAAAGAGCTGGTCCCAGACCAGCAGCTGCAGAGTCACCTGGGAATTTGATAGAAATGCAAATTCTCAGACCCCAGCCCAGCCCTACAGAATCAGAAACTGATGGGGGGAGGGGAGGCCCAGTCGTCTGTGTTTTAAAAGCCCTCCCACGTGTGTCTGACGTCCACTCAAGTATGAGAACCGCTGCACTAGAGACATAGGAAACTCGGGATGCTCCTTCCCTTAAAAACGGCTCTCCCTCCATCTTCCCCATTTCTCTCAGAAACACCACCCATGTCTCCTTCATCCAGGCTGGGAACCTTGGAGTGTGCCTCGCAGGGCGGCTGTGGAGTGGGGCGGGCGCGGAATAACTGAGTCCGGGGATGCTGGTCACCCGGGAGCTTGCTAGACAAGACAATTGTCCAGCAGGCGGAAGTAAAGTGTCCCGGGGAAGCCATGCCTTTTTCTAATTTGCACCAAGTCAAGCTTTAATCAAAGGTGGGGCTCTTGCCCAGGCTCTCTTCTCTCGCTCTCCTTCCCAATCCGTCGTCAAATCCTCCAGGTGTTCTACCTATGGAGTATCTCCTGAACCCACCCAGGTGTCCACCACCCCTGTTCTCCACTTGTCTCCTGCCTCAGCCCTACTCACCAGGTCACCGCAGCAATCTCCCAGTGGTCTCCCTTGCTTCAGGATCCCCCTAGGCGCCCCCGTCCATCCTTCTCAACACCATCTGGTACATGTCCCTCCCTCCCTCCCCATTCCACCACCCTTTCACTCACACACACACACACACACACACGTGTGCACGCACGCCTGCACATGCACGCACACATGTGCACGCCACAAGAATCTCTGCCAGTTACTCTGTTGCGTGCAGGGTAAAGTTCACACTCATCCCGGTACCCAGAGGCCTCCTCCCGCTGGCCCCTCCCTACTGCTCCAACCTTATCTCCTAGTCTTCTTCGTGAACCCTCTGCTCCAGCCAAACTGGTCTACTGGTAAAACCCTGATAAGATAAGCAAGTCAAATTAGAGCCAGTGAACCCGGAACAGGTACAGGCAGCCACAAGGGTGTCCGGCTGGCTGCAGAAACTTCAAATGCTTAGGAGTCCAAATGGATACTCTTGGGTCTTTGATAAATAGTCCCATACTTAGATCAAGTGGAGAATGGTACGAAGGACTCAAGGACTCAACGGTGCTTTCTCTGTTTCTCTTCCTTTCCTTTTTTATATCTTTATTATAAAGTCTAGCTTTAGAAATGATTTTGTGGGTTTTTTCCAATAAACTGATATATTTTATAGAAAATTAACCAAGTGCTTGGATTATGGGAACAAATCTCAGTTGATTTTCAGGTGTTCTTGCAGAAAGAGCATGACCACGTACCTTCATGACCCAAAGAACACTACTGCCATCTGGTGGTTGCTACCTGAAACACAGGCAGAAGTGCATTTATTCATTCAGCAAACATTCCGTGAATACCTGTTGAGTGACAGACAGGCTTTCTCCTGGCCGCTGAAAATACATTGTTGAATCAGAAAAGGCCTCTGTTCTCAAAACATTTACATCTAGAGGGTAGACATGCAATTAGTCAGGCAACCTCAGTGGAGAAAGCTTGGGGTGCTATAGCAGGACACGGAACTCATCATCATGGGTGGTCCTGGAGGACTTCCTTGAGGAGGTGACATCTAGCCTGGGTCCTGAAAATGCACAGGAAGGAGTCTGGCCTGTTATACGAGGGTGAGGATATAAGATGACACAGGGCTTGTCATGGGCTTGTCATAACTCAGGCGGGCGCAGGTACAAGGCGAGCTGGGACTTCAGTACACAGACCAGTGCAGACAGGGAGGGAGCTGGGACCAGCAGAAGTAGAGGCTTGACAAAATGTTCAAGGTACAAGGTTGCCTTCTTCAGACAGAGCAAATGTTTTTGATTCACATTGTCCATTGGCGTGTGGAGACTTGAGGCTTGATTCAAGCAGCCCTACAGTCTAAGAGGGTCTAGTTGGGTGGACTAGTCTTGTCTAGTTGGGTCTAGATGAGCATCACACGTGAGTGGATGGCACCAATTGTCTCATGGAACTGCAGGCAGGCTCTGGCAGTGAATTTAGAGCAGAACCCCAGCTAGCAGCTGGGGCTCGGGAGGTAGGCTCAGCCTCCTGGAAAGAGTTGGGAAAACTTGGTCAGATGTCAGCACTCCATCACTGTGGAGGCTAGACCCACTTTCTCCCTGATCCCTGAACTGAGTGCAGTCTGCTGTCAAGACCCTGCGGATGCTGGATTCTTCTTTCTGGGCATGTCATCTGTCTCCACCATGCCTGCCCCACCCCCTGTGGCTAAGAGGTGAAAAATGGCTGTTCCAGACACTAGCTCGCCTTAAGGCAGCTCCAAGCCTTGCCTTAAGGCAGTCAAGCCATCTGCTGACTCTCCACTTCACGAGCAGAAGGACGCCTGATTGTCCACATGTAGCGACACTCTGCCACGAGGAGTGCCTGGAGACATTCGATGACAATTTAGAAAGTGCGAATATCTGACAAGCTGAGATCATGGCTGACATATATTGACAGGCTGAGATGTGAAGGAAATGGGATGGGCCATGTCTGATTAGCAATATCAAGATAAGCCTGTAGTCGACAAGTCCGGATCCTGCCTTCCAATGACGCCCACAGCCAAGGTCTGGATGGTGGCACTGCCTCAACGTCCCCACTGTGTGACTGGGGACCTGGGCGATGTTGACATGTGGAGGTTAGACTATTATCTGATGAGCTCCATACTCATTTTAATAATGAAACCAGTTGAGATATACAGTTGGCGTAAATAGCATCACGTCACTCTCCTGCTTAAAGCCCTTCCTTCAATGGCTCCCCCTTCCTTTGGGAAGGAAGTAGTACATTTTGCACATAGCCCACCAGGTCTTAGGTGTTCTGACCCCCACCTCTCCTCCTCCACCACCCAGTCTCACATTTCCCTTGCCCAGTGCCTCCCAAGCACGCTGGTCTCCTCTGCATTTGTCAGGCACCCCCAGCACAGTGCCAGGCACCGAGCACAAACTCAGCAAATAAATGTTGATGAATGAACGAGAGGCAGGGAGGCTGATAAGAGACAGTTGCAATCTAGTGAGAGATCATAGTGCTGCGATTTGGGTGGATCTCTCTCTAGATACAAGCTCTCTGAGATCAGAAACCTAGCTTGTTTGCTGCCCCTCTGCCTAGAACAGTAGCTAACACCGAGTAGATGCCGGTATATTTACTGAGCGAGTGAAATGAAGTGGAATGAATGAAAGAATGAATGGATAAAGAGAGTAGTGGTGAGAAATGGGAGAGACTCAGTAGGCAGGACCAATAGGGTTTGGTGATTAATGAATGTGAAGGTGGTGGGGGGGCGCTGGGAGAGAAGGAAGAGGCAAGGATGAGCCCAAATTCCTGACTTGGGAGCTGAGGGGAAGGAGGCATGATTCACTAAGATGAGGAACACGGGACAAGGACGAGGTTAATGGAGGAAGGAGGCTGTGCTGGTGAGTCCAGTTTTAGACATTGCGAGTCTGTAGCATCTGTAGGACATCTGTGAGAAGAGGTCCAGTGGGCGGCTGGATATATTAGTCTGAAACTCAGGAATGAGAACGGGGCTGGAGAGAATAGATTGGAGAAGGATCAGCCTATGGGTGTTAATTAAAGCCAAGTCAGTGTATAAGATTGCAATGTGACAGGCAGTGTGGCTGTATAATGATATAGAAAATGTGGTCCCTGCTCTCATAACCAATATAAAATCAAAATTTGATGTAGACCTTTAAACTGTTTACAAACCCATCCATGTCTCCATAGCAACCTTGAAGAGAAGAGATAGTTCTGTCCTTATCTCGGGAGGGAGACACACACAGATGGCGGCCGTGCCCTAATGCAGGAGATGTTCTGGTTCCACGTGGGTCACACAAAGAACGGCACCTGGAAATTCTACGCTAGCTGGTCCAAACCTGTGTCTTCCCCCACGTCTCAGCCATAGGGCCACAGAGATGGACAGAGAAGTTTGAATCAGTCCTTTTCAAATTTCCTTTTCTCTAGTTCTGTCTCTCTACACCCACCACTCCACCAAAGCCATTCTGGGAGGGGTGGTCATGATCAAATTGCTGAATCCGAAGGTGCTTCGGTAAGCACCTCACCTGGTTTTTCTGTAACATTCATGCCTGTGGCCATTTCCTACTTCTTTCAACAGTCCCCCCGTGGCTTTGGTAGAAACAATCGCAGACCATGTGTACAAGTGCTTCCCATGTGTCAGGGCTCCACTAAGCATGCTCCACAGGTACCTCGTTTTCCTCACAACAGCCCTGGGAAGTAGGTACAGTTATCCCCACTTTACAAATGAGAAACAGGCTCCAAGAGGTCAAGTAGCCTCCCAAGAGCATCCAAGCTAGAGAGCTGAAGTGGTTGGATTTGAATCCAGGACTTTTGAAAACAAAAGCCTGTATCTTTAAGCACTAAAATAGGGTCACTCTGCTGGTTCTGCTGCCCTCTCCCAGATCATCCTTCCTCCACCTCTTTTCAGGCCCCTCTTTGCCCCTCCCCTGCAAGGCTGCTCTTGTTCGCGTTCTTTCTGTGACCCACTACGAAAATAAAACTCCTTCTCTAATTCAGGTTTCTCTCCTGACCTCTCCAGGGTCTGGAGTCCTCTGGAGCACCCTTAGCTGGGTGGCCACCAGGGCCCTCGGGCTCAGCTTGCTCACCGCTGAAGTCACAATAACTTCCCTCCACTCATTCCTTCCCCCAAGTCCTTATTGTGTTATATGGCACCACATGGGCTCCATCAAAGGAGCCAGAAATCAGGGAGTTATCTTCAGCAATCCTTTACCACCACACTCAATGACCAAATATTGTTGATTCTGCGCTCCCAGGAATCTCAAAACTCAGTCCTCTCTTCCCCATTTCCACATCGACTATTTCACTCATACCAGCCTCTCTTATCGAGATGACCAGTGCCTCTTCACTGGTCTCCCATCTCAGCTGTAACCCATCCAATCTGCCTTCTAAGGAGTATTCCTAAAAATCCAATCATGTTTTGCACTCAATTTTTGGTCCTACCCTGGCTTCCTAGGATAAAGTGTAAACTTCTCGGTGTGGCCCACACTGCCTTGCCTGACCCGGCCTCTGAGTGTCTGTCCCCTCCCCTCACCCCCAGCATCCGATGCCCTCAGGCAAGCCCTAGACGTGCGCCCTCTCCCAAGCGCATCTGTCCTCCTCACATCTGCGTGGTCGTCGGTCCAGTCTAAGCTCAGCTGTCACCTGTTCAAAGCCTTTACCAGTCTCCTTCCTCCTATTTTTGCCCCCTCTGTGCCCTGTCTGTATTTATGTCACAGTTCCTGTAACCCTGACAGCATGTAGGTGTTTACCTGTCTGCTCCCCTATCCTGGAAGCTGAGTTCCTTGGAGGCAACACCTGGAACGTGGGGCCTTATACGTTGGGATTCCACTCCTGGTGCCGAGTGCCTACTGACGGTCCAATGCGTGTGTGCTGGTTGATGGAATGAAGAGTGGAGGGGCCTCTGAATCAGACCCCTGTTCTCAGAAACTGGACAGGGAGCCCCTAAGATACTGGACGACGTTGAGGAGACGGGGCTGCACTGGGGCTAGCTGAGGTTTCCCACCTTCCAAAGGGGCCCCAGTACCTTCTCCATGGAGACGAAGCAGCCGGCAGGCCTGCGCCATCACTTTGTCTTCCTTAACTGCAGCAGCTCTGCACCCCAGGAGCAGAGACAAGCTATATCACAACTGTGGGCTGCTGAACTATGAATATTTAAACCAAGATGTGGCTTTAGATTTAGTGGATAAAACATTGGGTTTAAAGCCAGAAGATGAGGCTTTGAGTTCGTCGGCCTCTAGGATTTATGAAATGTATGATTTCCGACAGTCTTGTAACATCTCTGAACTCTTTTTTCCCACTTGGAACCCAGGACTGAAAAGTCCTGCTCACTTACTGCCCAGGGTTGCTATGAGGCTGAAACGAGGTTATAGGTCAACGTTCCTTGACCGTCTACGGTGCTGAGGAAACCCTGTTGTCCTTTCCCTCGGGAAATGAGGCCTCAAACCTCGTCAGAGACATGGGGCTTTGTGCAGGCCAGGTGGGAAGCTTCCGCAGAGGAAGAAAGCGTCCGCACAGGCAGTTTTTAAACACAAGGAACATGGAGGAAATACCACAGAATTTATGGAGTGAAAGCTTTAAAAAGAAACACAAGACTTAAGTCAAAACAGTTGACTCAGCTCTGGGGGAGGCATCTGCCTGGAAGTAGGAGAAAAAAGAGCTAGACTTGGAGTGGGTTGACACAGAAGGGTAAGCTCTGTGGAGTGTCCCATGGAGCGGGGAAAA
Source organism: Balaenoptera ricei (assembly GCF_028023285.1). Lineage (NCBI taxonomy): Eukaryota > Metazoa > Chordata > Mammalia > Artiodactyla > Balaenopteridae > Balaenoptera > Balaenoptera ricei. Next base: position 14,425,080 of record NC_082647.1, on the reverse strand, counting down.
CCTCAGTACACAGCTCGGGGGAGGGAAGCTGACTGTCTCTGCAGAGGGTAGCACCTACTTGCATTTTTGAAATTCCACTTCTGAGAATGTTGCTTGGGCTATACTCAAGCAAGGCCACAGTGATATGCATAAGGATGTTCGCTGAAGCCTCATTTGTAGTTGGGAAAACTTGCCAACAGCTTGAATGCCAATCAACAGAGTATGGGCTACATGAATTACAACACATCCAACCAGGGGAATCCGGAGAAGCAAATGATGTATATCTCTGGGTATGAACGTGGAAAGATATTCGCCATATGGAGAATGAAAAGGCCAGTTGTAGATGGCATGGATATGATGATCTTGTTTTCATAAAAACTAAAAATACACCTGTGCTTGCATATGCATAGAAAAAGATAGGGGAGGGCATAGGCTAATTGCATGCTAAGACTTTATCTCTGGGAGTTGGGATTATAGGTTATTTTCTATACAGTTCTGTAGAGTTGGTTTTTTAAATAGATACATATTGAAAAGAAAATATCCCAAGAGGGCTTCCCTGGCGGAGCAGTGGTTGAGAATACGCCTGCCAATGCAGGGGACACGGGTTCAAGCCCTGGTCCGGGAAGATCCCACATGCCGCGGAGCAACTAAGCCCATGTGCCACAACTACTGAGCCTGTGCTCTAGAGCCCACGAGCCACAACTACTGAGCCCACGTGCCGCAGCTACTGAAGCCCACGTGTCTAGAGCCTGTGCTCCACAACAAGAGAAGCTCACTGCAACTAGAGAAAGCCCGTGCACAGCAACAAAGACCCAACGCAGCCAAAAATTTAAATAAATAAATAAATAAATTTATATTAAAAAAAAAAATCCAGAGAATAAAGGCCTAATATTTAATTAGGGTAAATATCATGGCAACAGCCTGCTCTCATCCTGGAAATATCCCAACCGGCATGTCCCCTGCATTGTGTCATAGATACCAAAATTGTAATACATCCTTAATCATGTTACTCCCCTGATAAAAAGCCTAAAACCTCTCATGTTTGACCCTTCCACTCCATCCCGGTTCACTTACTGTCCACAATTCACTGAGTATTATCTCTGCTCTGATGCGAGTGTAGAATGGGGGTGATTATCTCTCCACAGCATTTACAGCTTCCACAAATCACAAATCACACAAAAAGGGCTCCAACAATATTAGTTGAAGGAGTGAATGTGCAAAATCGATGTCACTAGGGGAGGTGGTCACCCCTCAGGACCTCTCTGAGCTGGTGGCCAGCATCAACGCCATCTCCGTGAAGCAGGCAGGGCCTGTGCTAGGCCCACAGGTCCACAGCGGGACGGGAGGAGTACATTCTAGATGCAGATCCTGAAAAGGAAGATGAGGGCCCTGGGCTCTATCACCAGGCAGCTGTGGGACTTTGTACCATCACTTTCCCTTTCTGGGTTTTCATTTCCTCCTCTGTAAATAAGAGGTCACCATAGGCTTGGTCAACACTCTTTCCAAGCACTTTCCTAAGAGCACAACATCCGGGCTGTTCATAAATGTCCCTTAAGAGGGATCCTGTGGTCGAATGCACTTGGGGAATGCTGTTCTCTGCACCCCCCTCTCGGAGAGTTCCCATGCACATCGGCAGGTTCAAGTTTCTGAGAGGTCTTGAGCAAATAAACTTATGTATCGATGCTCACACCAGCATTTCTTTCATTTCACCTTGGAACCTTAATTTCTTTTCCTGAGCATCCTTCTGATACAGACATTGGTCTAAGTAATATCTGAGGTTCTTCCAACTCTCTGAATCCGTGGCCATGATGAACCACGCCAGCTCTCGATCCTCCCACATCCCACACAGTGGTTCCTGTGGCTGAAAGCACCATATTTCTGATGGCCCTTGTGGAAGCACAACTTGGTTTTGTGAGGATACACAGATCTGTTAACATCTCAGTATGGTACTGATCACATGGGACAAAAGAGACATGGAATACGGAGAGAGGACAGGAAGTCCTAAAGGGCTGGGCTGGAGCATGGGGCACTGGTCCAGATGTGATGCAGCTGTTGGGGGACATCTAAGTAGAGGTGCAAAATAGGGAGTCAGGGCAAATGGCTAGAGAAAGGGGAAGGTGCTTGGAAGGTACTTGGTACTTGTGTGGTTCACTCTCTTATTTGTGGCTCATCTATGCCTCTGGATTTAACTACCATTTGCGTATTGGTGCCTTCCACGTTTGAATATAATCTTTTGATTAAGAGTATGGGCTTTAGAGTCATACATCCCATGCCTCAGTTTCTACTTCTCTAAAACAGGGTTAATAATAAGCGTTACTTCATAGAGTGGTTTATGAGGATTAAATGAGCTAACATATCTAGATGTTCTTAGAATAGTAACTGGCACATAGTAAGTACTTCATAAATGGTATTGTCATTATTCATTATTATTACTTACATTTCCAGCTGAGATTCCTCTATGACTTGACAGCTCCACTCTGATGTATCCCAGGCATCTCAAACTTAACAGAACCAGAACTCAACTTTTATGCACATAGCATTTTTTTCTATTTTTTTATTTGTGATTATAATTTGAGTGGTTTATGCTGCCATTGGCCTTTGGTATCATAGCCCTTGAAGTAGATGCATCGTAATTAATATCACTGTGTCCCTACTGTTGAACATTTTTCACTCTTCCCAATTTTTTTTTCTTCTTTTGATTTTTTTCTTTTTTTTTAATTGAAGTGTAGTTGATTTACAATGTTGTACCAATTTCTGCTGTACAACAAAGTGACTCAGCTATACACATACACACATTCTTTTTTTGTATTCTTTTCCATTATGATTTATCACAGGATATTGAATAGAGTTCCCTGTGCTATATATTAGGACCTTGTTGTTTATCTGTTCTAAATGTAATAGTTTGCATCTACCAACTTCAAACTCCCAGTCTATCCCTCTCCCTCCCCCCTCCCCCCTGGCAACCACAAGTCTGTTCTCTATGTCTGTGAGTCTGTTTCTGCAAAACCCAGCTTTTGATCTTCCCAACAATACCCCATCTTTTCCCAGCCTTCCTCGTCTCAGTGAATGGTGCTCCCTCAAGTCAGGAACCTGGGGGGTCAGACGTGCCGCCTCCTTCCCCTCCCTTCTGCAGCCAATCCACCAGGAAATTCTGCAGAGTCAATCCCCAGAATAGACTTCAAATTCCTCTACTTCTTTCCGCCTCCCATCCCTATTCTAGTGTGAGCAACCTCATCTCGAGATGAAAGAAATAGTCTTCCAAGTGCCCCCCTACTTTTCCTTCCATGAATTCTTCATGTGGAGCCAGAACAACTCTAACAAACAGAAATACGACCACACTGAACTTCCCTGGGGGCGCAGTGGTTAAGAATCCGTCTGCCAGTGCAGGGGACATGGGATCAAGCCCTGGTCCGGGAAGATCCCACATGCCGCGGAGCAACTAAGCCCATACGCCACAACTACTGAGCCTGAGCTCTAGAGCTCGCGAGCCTTAACTACTGAGCCCAAGTGCCACAACTACTGAGCCCAAGTGCCACAACTACTGAAGCCTGTGCGCCTAGAGCCCGTGCTCCACAACAAGAGAAGCCACTGCAATGAGAAGCCCATGCACTGCAACGAAGAGTAGCCCCCGCTCGCCGCGGCTAGAGAAAGCCCGCGTGCAGCAACGAAGACCCAACACAGCCACAAATAAATAAATAAATAAATTTATTAAAAAAAAAAGAAGAAATACGACCACACTAAACTGCTAAGTTGCACATCAAATGAAGCCCAGGCTTCTCACCGTGGCTCTGAGCCGTCTGGTCTCTGTCGATGTCTCCACCTCCCCCAGCTGCTCCCCCAGCAGGCCCCCTGGCCTCTCTCAAGTTCCCACAACACAGGGACTTCTTCCCCACCTTAGAGCCTTTATCTTGTCACCCTTTTTGGCCCGAAGGCTTTGCCCACGGCTCTTTACCAGATGGTCTCCTCCTCACCTGAGACTCTCAGCTTCAAGCTTTCCTCCTCAGACAGATTTCCTCCCACACTCTCTTAATGGGTTACCCCAGTTATCCCCAGTCACAGCCCCATGTTCACAACCTTCACAGCACCGTTCTCAACTTGCAATTACTTATTTCTTTGTCTACCTGTTTACTGTCTGTCTCTCCCCAGAAAAAATTCCCCAGAGTCCAGTACTTCTATTTTCCAAACACTGTAAACTCAGCACAGAGCCTGGCCCCCATACGTGGTGAATAAACAAATGAGTGTCATGGTGAGTGAATGATTTCCTCTCTGAAACACCCTTCCAGTTACTAAAGGTATCATACACTGACTAATAAGCAAAAAATAATTCTGTCTACCTTAGTCAGATAAGCTCAGAGCTAGAACAAAGGACCCATACATGAGCCAATGGATATGCTATTAGACATTTAAGAAATCCTCCAACTCACGATGAGAGGGCTGACCCGAGGCAAGATCTTCAGTCTGTCCCAACAGGCAGTCACCAGGGACCCCACTGAACCGACAGGTGTCAGTGGACCCCAGGAACGAATGAACTTAATGGGATGGATGTCCTCAGTGCAGCCAGCATTCTTCATCAGGCTGATGTCTGGCCTCAAATTTTTCTGGGACATTCAGTCTCCTCACCCATATCATCATTTAATTACAAATTAATTTTTTAAAAGAGGAGTCTTTCTTTAAGGACTACTTGTCACCGTAGAAATCTATGGTTGCAACCATTTTCTTTCCCAGCAAACAGGGAGCCAGTTCTGCTGCTGCTTCCCCGGGGAAGTTAATGTAAATGTTTATTGACTGTACAGTCATCAAGAAAATAAAGTTGCTGATTCATTGCCTTACACTGAAACCCTTTGTTTTTCCCTCCTCTTCCTTCCTCTTTATAAGGAGACACTTCTGAGAAAGAGCACATTTCAGGGACACACTTGATGTGATGTTTTCTTGGTTGCCTATGTCTTTCATCTGCAGATCGTGGTTCCTGTAACTGCAGGGGAACCAGCCCCACTCTTTCCTCTGGAGGACCATCCCTCTAGGGTCTCTGAGGAACAATGGAAGTCCTGGGGTTCCTCAGACTGGAAGCCAGTGGCCCCATGGTGATGGTGGCCCTGTCAGTGGTCCTCTTGGTTCTCCTGAAGTGGTAAGTGCAGCCAGCATGTTCCGATGACCGTGACATTGTCAGGAATAGCAGCCGTGGAGCGGTGCTGGAGCCGGGGTGGGGTATGTGGGAGTGTATTTTTCTTCCCCTCTAATCTAGAGGGAGTTGAGTATTAACACAGCTTCAGAATTGAAAGCAAACAGCTAGGTTAATCTTTTGCTCAAATGCAGGAGACGGAGGTGTCAGGAAAGACCGGTGATTCAGTGGCTGAGAACGCTACACATAATTAAGTTTGAAAGAAAATGGAAAAAGCAACAAATTGGAAAGGTTTGGGGAGAAGTATCTCCTTGCACCCCCATCCTATCTTCTCACCTCATTTTTCTAAGATCCTCTCCCCAGGTTGGATTTACAGCAGATTCAGCCTCTTGGGTTTGATGACATTAAAAACAAAAAAAGATATAGGAGCTGTCTGGCAACGTGGGCCACTTCGTAGAATGTCATTGACAGGGATTTCTGTAGGTTTAAGGGCAAAGTGGTGGAACTAATTTCCTCATTTTGTAATATTTGATGGAAGGGAATGGATTCCAACGAACGTAGTGTGTGCAGTGCCGCAAAGTCTGAGACCCTGGGAGAATCTCAAATTTAAACTGGGAGTAACCCCCCATGATTTAGTTAATTCAACAGGAGGTTTTCTGAAGTCTGGCTTGATAGAAGGCTGGATGGAAGGCCCCACAATATGTTCTGTTTGTGCATATTCACCCTGCCGGTAAAACTTATTAAAGTTACCCACTCCATCAAAAGCACCTGGATTTAGGCGGCGCTGGTTTTTGAGGGGAAAGTGGAAAAAATAATGGAGAACTTCAGTTTGAACAGAATTTCAATTTATGTTTCCGGTAGTAATAAAGCCTCCTCTAGATTAATAACTGGGAAAACACTTTGAAAAGCATCAAGCATTATGCAAATGTGAGGTATTATTCTTTTGGAATTTGCATAGCTGAAAATGGAATTCACGTTTGATGTTCTAGGATGATGAAATTACCTCTTGCAAATTGGC